>NC_143538.1:13393423-13693423 GCF_031878675.1 Megascapheus bottae
TAGGTTTCCGCTTCCGGTCTCTCCGGTCTCTACCGCAGGGTCACAACACCTAGCCTCCAAAGTTCTTGTGGGGATTATATGAGTGACACTGCAGAAGATGCTAATGATGGTGGCTATTTGTGTGCGTGTGTGCACGTGTGGAACAGCTACTTCTCAAGAAACAAACCCACTCCAGAGTCTGACACCCACAATTACACAATACTAGTACGCCTAGTACTACAGAGAGCACTTTCAAAGGGAATAAATACTTGCCGTACTAGCAAGACAAGGAAATGGGAAGCCTAGGACAAGCCCAGACCCAGGGCATGTGCTTAGAAGAATGGGGTGGGAGTGGGATGAGGGGTCTGCATGGAGGAAACCCGCCCAGCAGGTTCCGTGGAGCACATGACCTCAGCGGTTTCCAGCTCTACAATACAGAAGAGGAACAAGGCAATGCCGAGATTCAGTTCCTCCAGGAACCCCTCTTCTGTGCCCCACCCCTAGCCCCATGATAGGGTTACCCTAGGCTGAAAGCTCCCCTGCAACTGGTCCTGGCGCACCATTCACACTCGGGGCTCAGGGACAGCCTAGACTTTGGTGGTGTGGAATGCTGAGCACCTAAGGATGCATTCCTGTCCTGAGGAGGGAGGGGACAGAGAAATGGCACCTGGCTAGGAAGGACTCGCCTGGGGGTGGAGGGAACCTGGGGGCTAGGAAGACTGCAGGCAGACCTCAAGGGATTTGGGAGGAAAAAATTCAGTTACTGAGCAGTAAGGGTTAGGGGGAGGGGCAAGTGGGGGTGGGGAGAGGAGCCTCTGAAGACAGCTGGGCAACAGTTCTGCCAAGAACTGATAAAAAGCTTATTTCCCAAGCCAGGCCAGAACAATGAGAAATCTTGATTTTATGTTTTCACATGTAAATTAAAAGATGGGAAATGTTATAAGAAGAAGTAAAAAATGGAAATGTTTTTTCTTAAGTGATAAGTTGGCTTCTTTGCTTATTTGTACACAATACAGGACCATTCCTGAGGAAAGCAATTCATTACTAGCTGAACTGGATAAGGTAAAATCTCTTGCCAGAATTAAATGTGTAATTATAATTCCACAGGCTGCCTGGCTCCCCACCCCTCCCCTCCCCATTCCACCCTCGGCTTTCTCCTCTCCTCTCTCATCTGTCTTGAGCCCTGAAGTGAGGACCTGGAGCTATCCCTGAGCTCTCTTGCTCAAGGCCAATATTCTACCACTTTGAACCTCAGCTCTACTTCTGGTTTTCCGGTGGTTAACTGGAGATAAGAGTCTCAGGGACTTTTCTGCCTGGGGTTGGCTTTGAACCTCCATCCTCAGTTCTCAGCCTTCTAAGTAGCTTGATCTACAGGTGTGAGCCACCAACACTCAGCTTAGTTCCTGGTTTAAGTGTGATGATGAAAACCATACTTTGGTTATAGTTTCACAATGAAATTTACTAAATATAACTGAATTGTAGATTGAAAAACAAATAAACATTATAGTATATAAGCCAGCCTTTAATGTTGTGTTTTATGTATGCTGTTTTATTTTTTAGTTTGTTTGTGTTAGCACTGGGGGGCTTAAACTCAGGGCCTGAGTGCTCTCTCTGAGAATTTTCACTCAAGGATAGCACTCTACCTCTTTGAGCCACAGAGCTACTTCCAGTTTTCTGGTGGTTTCTAATAGGAGTCTTGCCCAGGTGGTAGCTCACATCTGTAATCCTAGCTACTCAGGAGGCTGAGATCTGAGGATCAAGGTTCAAAACCAGCCTGGGCACAAAAGGATCTGAGACTCTTATCTCCAATTAACCTCTAGAAAATGGGAAGTGGGGCTTGGCTCAAGGGTAGGGTGGTAGCCTTGAGCTAAAGAGCTCAGGGATAGTGCCCAGGCCGAGTTCAAGCCCTATGACCCTACACACACACACACACACACACACACACACACACACACACACACACACACACACACAGTCTCACAGTCTTTCCTGCTGGGGCTGGCTTTCAACCACGATCCTCAGATCTCAGCCTCCTGAGTAGCTAGGATTACAGCGGGGAGTCCGGGCACCCGGCTCAAATCTATTTCTTAAGAGGTAAGGTTAACCTTTAAGGGCATAGATAGCCCTTCCTCTAAAGTTCCCAACATTTAGGGAAGAGAAAAGTATGTGGCATTTAGACAGAGGATACCGAAACCTGAGGAAGACCTTCTAACTCAGCACAGGGGAAAGGGTGGGGTCAGGAATAACAACTTAATTTCTTCGGTGGGAAAAAAATTCATGTTTCACATGAGGTTTTCCTCCTGAAGAAAGCAGGATATGCTGCAGAGATGAAGTAAGACAGGTCCTCTGAACACAGAAATTAGGTCATGAGGATTGAGACAAAGGTGAGGGAGGGAAAGGAAAGCAGGAAGAGTTTTGTCCACAGGACTTAGATAAGCTGACAGAGGATGTGTTCCTTGAAGGAAAAAGGGAGCAAGTTCTGCAGCAAGGGAGTAAACCTGGAATGCCTAGGAGTGCTTCCATACGGTGAGGAAGAACACGATAGGAAGACAAGAAGGAGTTAGGGTCTGGGCATGCAGGGAAGGCCGAGTCCTAGAAGAAGCACACCTGGCCTGCAGCTACAGGAAGGAGGCCAAGGCAGCTTGCTAAATGAAATGGGACATGTATTTTTTAGGGCTAAACTCCAGGATGTTGGTAGAGAAAAGAGATGTCATCCAGCCACGACTAGGGTTATAGGACTAGAATGGAGGTTTAGGTAAGCATCTATCTGGTCAGCATCTGGAAAGCTTCCTCTTCACAGACTCCTCCAGGATCTACCACCAGAGCAAACTCTTCTCCTATGTCAAGGATCTCTGTGTTCCTTTGCCTCCTAGAACAGGTATTTACTAATTTGTCTTTGCAGCATGGAGTTCCAACTACTGAAAAGCGTAAACGGTTCACTTCTTTTGCTTAAGGGATTTGTTACTTCTGGTCCCTTTTTTTTTTTTTTTGCCAGTCCTGGGCTTGAGCACTTGGACTTTCTCAAGGCTAGAGCTCTACCACTTGAGCCTCAGCACCACTTCCAGCTTTTTTTTTTTTTCTATGTATATGGTATCGAGGAATCGAACCCGGGTCTTTGAGCATGCTAGACAAGCACTCTACTACTAGGCCAAACTCCTGGCCTTCTGGTCCCAATTCTACAGCAAGTTCTCATCACACCACTGCAATCCTCTTACCTACCACAGCCACTCTCAGCCCAACTGCCTTAACCCAACCCACTCAGGTCCCTGAGCACTTACATTGTGAAAAGCTCTGTGGTCAGAGGTGTTACTGGGTAATGGCAGTTAAAAAAAAAAAAAAAAAAAAAAAGCCCAAGTCTCAAGGAGAACAAAAGTCTACATAGGAGTGGGGCCCAGTGTCTCATGTCTGCAATCCTTGTTACTCAGGAGGCTGAGATCTAAGGACCCAGGTACAAAGCCAGCCTGGGTAGAAGGTCTGAAAGATTCATCTCCAATTAATCACCAAACACCAAAAGTGTTTGCCAGAAGTGAAGCTGTGGCTCAAGTGGTAGAGTGCCAGCCTTGAGCAAAAAAGGTAAGGGACAGTCACCAGGTGAGAAGCTCAAGCCCTAGCACTGGCATAAGAAAAAAAAAAGTCTACGTATGTATGGTATGCTTTACCCTTTCCCTTACAACTTCAGCTTCCCTTGCAAAATGCAGTCATAAAATAATCTTTCCCTCATCTAAACTCTCCCACAGTGTGGCTTGCTCCATTCTCTTATCAATCTATCATGTACAGTGTAGCGAATGACATTTAGACCTTTCCTTCCTCCATTCTTCTGTCCTTTAGGCTGCCTTTTCTGTTGTGTAATTTTTCAAATGTTAGGGTCCTGTCTATCCAAGTGCTCTGTCTGCATGGCGAGAATACGTCATAGTTCTGAATCTTCCTGAGCAAGAGCTTAAAAATGTTCTTCACTTGCTTTAAACTAATGACTTAATGTATTCTCCCCAACTTTCATGCCATGTCAGAAAAAAATGAGCGATGGAATATCATTAAGTCTTTCAAAATAAAAATAGCTTTTTTATATAGAAATGAAAATAATGATTATTTTAAATAACTTGAGAAATATTGAAGTTAGAGCATAGCAATGACTTTCCTTTGAACCACTACACAGGCTACGCTTGAAAATCTGCAACCCAGAGTTATCCTAAAGCAGCTCTTCCACTATAAATAAAGGTCTAGAGTGGGGGGAGGGAAAGTGGGAGAAAAACATGGGAAGGGATATCCATGTTCAAGAAGTACTGTGCCCACTACCTGACGATGTAACTGTCACTCTTCTATACATCACCCAGACAATAAAATGCAATTAAAAATAAATAAATAAATAATAGAGGTCTCAGCTGGGCACAGTGGCTCAAGCCTATACCCTAGTCACTTAGGAAATCGGGAATGCCAGTCTGAGGCCAGCCCCAGCAAAAAGAAGTCCCTGAGACTCCATCTCAATCGGAGTGGTTTTGTTTTTGTTTTGGAATTACATTTTGCAAATTCTCCAGTTTTAACCACTTTAGCTTCCAATACAGTGATCAATTTCCACAACTCTTTCACACTCAAAAATAAGCTGACCCCACCAGCATCACTCGGCCCAGCAGCCCTGAACCTGCCATCTAGTCAGTCCTCCACTCTCCTTGCAGGAGTCACAGGCATGCTCAGGTGTAGAGCTCTGGATGCCACTTGGCTCCCTCTGCCTCTCCAAGCTGGCCCCCAAGGCCCAGGGCCCCCACGCTGGCATCCTGGAGGAGTCAGGATCCGAGCCAAAGCCTGTTCTTGCTCCTGGGCTCTGCAGCTCTCACGTGTACCCCGCAGTTTTGTCACTTGGGTACGCTGCCCAACACTAGGTCACCAGACAGAACTGGTCACGTCTTCTTTTTTCAGAACCACACTCCAGTCCCTCACAACGTCTTAAACATGATGTTCGCCAGGGACTAATGCTATGAGTGGAGAGCACGGGAGAATGGGAAGAATTGATAGCAAAGCACAAAGCTCAAGAATGGCTGGGAGTGAGCTTGTCCAAATTCTCCTGTGAAGCAGTCTCTGACTGTCCGTCAGGGTGTTTCACAAAGAAGAATGGAGAATGGGGACAGAAGACCCTAAGAAAGACTGTGTGTAAGAGGATTCTATAGCCAACTCCAACTCCAGCTAAGTAGTTCTGACTAGATTCACTCAAACTTCCTGAAACTGTATAGCCATGGAGTTTTTCAAACCCCAAACTTGCACTCTCTTTCAGCAAAAAATAAAATAGGTCAGTTTGGCAAGTCTGTACATCTCTTTACAGTCTTTATATCAAAACTGTTTACCCAGACTTGTCTCCTCAACTTGTTTAACATTACAGCACAACTTGCCTGAAGCATGCTGGGAAACCCTGGCCATCCATTTCCCTCAAGGGTTATTTAAGCGCTATGATCAGAAAATCAAGGCTACCCTAGCCTTGCCATTTAATATAAAACCTTAAGGCCTTGGCTCATACCAAACAGATAGGCAAAGTGCATAGCACACCATCAAAGACCAGGGACCACGCTGACAGTTTAGGACAACACCCAAAAGTCAGAAACAAATCAAAATAAACTCCAAATGGATCACAAAATTAAATGCTGAAACTCTTTACACCTAAAACACACTCCAAAAGAACCAGGGGTGTGGCTCAGAGGCAGAGCGCCTTTGCTATAGCAGTACTTCCTGCTTCTGATGCTAAAGTAACACAGAGAGCAGCGGTACACAGGCCCTCCTCAGCCAGGAGCTGGTGGCTCACGCCTGTAATCCTAACTATTCAGGAGGCTGAGATCTGAGGACCTTGGTTCAAAGCCAGCCTGGGGAAGAAAAGTTCCAGTGAAACCTATCTCCAATTAACCACTCAAAAACCAGAAGTGGCACTGTGGCTCAAGTGGTAGAACACTAGTCTTGAGCAGAAAGAGGCACAGGGACAGCTCTGAGGCCCTGAGTTTAAGCCCCACAATGAACAAAAAACAAACAAAAAACAACAACAAAAAGACCCGCTTTAATAAGCAGAGTGGCAGCAAGGAATCTCACATAGAATATTACTTTTGTTTTATGGAGGGAAGCGTGAGTCAGGATTCACCCTGAGGTCTCTGCCGTGCCGACATCAGTCCCTAACCTCTCTACAGTCAGCATGGTAGCATCTGCCTGGATCTCACACACATACTAATTTCTCTGTCTGTTTCTTCTGAGTGTATGTGTATCAGGGTTTGAACTCTCTGCTTTCTTGCCCATAGTAGGTGCTTTATGTTTGAGCCACATATCCAGCCTAGCATTTTAATGGCTAACTGGGTAGAGATGAGAGTTTCACATCCCACAGATTTTCTGTCCAGGTTGGCTTTGAACTTCTATCCTTTAAGTCTAAGTAGGTGGGATTATAGTTGTGAGCCATCAATGCTTGGCCCCATTCTCTTAATTATTTCCCCATTCCTTCTATTTTTGTGTTTAGATCATGTTAAAAAACTAATATTCTATGTTGTTAATCAGTGATTCCAAGCAACAGCCTGATACTTTACACACACACACACACACACACACACACACACACACACACACACACACATATATTATGGGTAAATGCCTATCACAATAATAGTTTTCCTTCTCTAAATCCCAAATGTCTGACCCAACAGCAGCAGAGCCCTGGGTTGGCAGCAGCCTCTCCAGTGTTCCTTCTGCTTTTCGTTATGATTTCCAGTGAGTCAACAGGAAGGTATTCTGAGTAAAGAAGAAATGGAGGCCTCTAGACATGTCTGTCCTCCACCCACAAGCCCCAAAAGACAGTTCTTGCCAAGTGATCCAAGGCGGTTTCCAATCCAGCCTGCCACTCCTGTCTGTATGAGGTCACTACAGCACCATGTGATACTGGTAGGAAAGAATCCCCTCCAAGTTGGATTGGAGGCAGATACCAGGTTATGAGGATGCAGAATAACTGAGAGGACTCCAACTATCTAATCTGATGCAAAATACGGAAGGGGAGGCGGCCCTCTGGGACTGGTCTATAATAATAGCTACTCAGGAATCTGCACTAGGAGAAAATGGGTTCCAAGCCGGTATAGGCAGATAAATGCTCGGGGCAGAGAAACCATGGTGACTCTTAACTCCAATTAACCAGCAAAAAGCTGGAAGTGGAGCTGTGGCTCGAGTGGTAACAGCCAAGCAAGAGTGCAAGGCCTGGAGTTCAAGACTCAGGACTAGCACAAAAACAACAACAACACAACAAGCATGAAGATAAGTCAGGTGTGGTGGATGTGCTCACTGCTCAGAAAACTGAGGTATGGGACGAGGAGTACAGTTCCCTAGTACTACACTTGCCTGACACACACAAGGCCCTAAATTCAACCTTGTGTTCAACAAACACAGCCTGGAGAGCCGCCCATCTGCAGACTGCTGGGTGGAAGATTCTGCAATAGGTGACAGGAAACAGCTCTGGTTCCTGCAGGCTCATCTGACAGCCAGGGTGGTCACCGAGGACTCCGGGCCACAGATGACTGGACACCAGACTTCAGTGCTGCCCCATGGTAACTGTGGATCAGATGTTGGCCTTTCGACTGAACCCAGGGCAGGATAAAAAGTCACTCTTCCCGCCTTCAAAGAAGAGTGATGTTCAGTGTGAGATTCCTTGCTGACGCTCTGCTGCCAACAGGAGTCTGTATAGAGCTGCTGTCCGTGATACTTTAACTACAAGCAGGAAGTATGGCTAGTGACAAACGGGGGCTGGGGGACTGGACAAATCCGAGAGCTGGGCTTGCCTGCCTACCCTCTCTGAGCTCTGCTCTTCTGTCTGACAAGTGTGAATAAGAAGTACTTGTAGGCATCACAATGCTCAATAGGTTGCATGCACACACACACAGGCGTGTGCAAATGTAGAGTACGCAGAGTCCATGTCTATCTAGTGCTGAGCGAACAGTGGGTCCTCGTCATCCCTCCACGTACTGGTCCAGCGAGGACAGAGGAAACACTGACTCAATACATGGGATGCACGTTCCACCATGAGGTCAGACTTTGGTTTCGAGAGGGATTTTTTTTTTGGGGGGGGGGGCACGAATTTCTTTTTTTTGCTTTCTTTCATTTGTCTTAAAGGGCCTTATTAAAGTAAAACAATTCTGTCCAACATAACAATTTTTTTTAAATTCAAACTGAAGTAAACACTTGCTCTTCAAAACAGATCATTAGCCAAAAGTTTCATGTATATGTTTAAATCTTTTTTTACTAACACACTGGTAAACCATGTGTAGGAGCCTTCCACAATTAGAATCTGACTTACTGGGTCAGGTCTGCCAGGCCCACAGCATTGGCCCAGGGCTTCACACTCCTTTTGCTTAAAGATATGGTTGCTAGGCAACTGAGTCCCAAACTAAACAAACCGCCCACAGTAACATGAATCACTTCCGGAAGGTCTCACTTTGCCTACCAGTACTTGCTTACACAAATACTTGTTGAAGGGCTTATTTAGGCAGCCCCAACAGGACACAGTAAAAAAAACAACAAAAAAAACCTGTCAGCCTAGAAATGTTCAAAAACCATCCTGCTACCAACTACAGTACCTCCAAGAAATCATACAGTTATCAGATGGATCACCAAGCAAGTCTAGGACTTCAAATACACCGATACACAGCTACTATTTTGTCATTAGGGATTTAAAAACTCGCAGGCATGGCTGCCATTCTGATCTCTAAAGCCAGAAGAAACAGATGCCAAACGAAATGAAATGAATGGGCCACTTAGCCAGCAAGACTCTGCCACCCCTGACTGCTGGTCAGACTGCACACCCACGCAGAGGCCTCTCACCTGGGGCAGGCCAGTAAGTACCAGGCTTCTTTGCTCACACCATCCACTCAACACTGCTGAACCCAATGCTCTGTTCCACTTCCAAAGGAACTCTTACCCACCAGGAACTAAACCAAACCAAGATCACTTAATCCATGAACAAGAGCAGGAGAAAAGGACTTAAATAGTTCTTAAGTGAAGAAAGTAACAGGGTAAGACACACAGAAAATCAGACTGTAGAAAACTAACACAGTGAAAGAAGTCTTGGGAAATACACACCCCTAAAATATGTTGTAGATGACTTATGTTCTGCCACTGGTTGTTAGCATTTCACAAAAACAAATGAAATGAAGAGCAGTCGGGTAAGGCAGTCTGCATGGCTCACCCCCAAGAAGAGCCATGAATCAGAATCAGTTATTAAAGCTATAATGAATAATATCCCACAGCTAGAATAAACAAAAATGACATTATAGATCTCACAGAAGCCTGGGCTGGAGATTTAGTTGTGGCAGAGTACGTGCTTACACATGCCCAGCACGCAGGAGATGTGTGAGGCCCTGCGTCTGATCTTTAGCACCACTGAGAAAATGGTCTCAGCACATTACAGACAAACTGCCAAGCCAACACTGACCCTTGTATGTAATTTGGGAAAAGGAAGTTTCAAATCACAAAGAAGCAAAAAAGGAATTTAAGTTACTTTTCAAGGAGCTAAAATTACACTAGTTTCAGATATGGTTTCTCAGTAATAAGGAGCTTGAGCATACTTTCAAAAAAAAAAAACAAGAGAAAATAGAGTTCATCCTAACAAGATAAAAAGCCCATCACTACAACTAGATATAATTTAATTTTACAGAACAGACATTAATTGCTAACAGGTAAAGATGGCTTTGAAATCATATTAGAATAATTTTAATATGACTATGAGATTCAAAGACTTAGAGTCTTTTTTTAAGTAATAGAAAAGCTAACAGAGTAAAAAAAAAAAAGTTTTGGAGAAACTAAACTCTGGGCTTTGAACTTGTAAAACATTTAAGCTCCAACTATATACAGCATGCGAAAGGGTCCCTAGAACTGATAGAAAACACCAAAACATTTAAATCTGTTGGCTTACTTCAGCAGCACATATATTAAATGTGACCCAAAAAAAAGCTAAAACTGTACAGTAAAAAAGCAAAGAGGATGGAAAATCAGCAAATATGACAGGTGGCCCCTGTGTGCAGCATAAAAAGACAGGACATAGGACAGCTACACAAGATTCTCCTATGAAAATAGAACTGATAAACAGTCATTACAGCCAGGTAGCTTTAAATTAGAATAAACCTAAATAAGGTATAGATATTATATACACACCAAAAACAGTATTTTTTTAAAAAAAATACGGTAATTAAAAAGATCTCTTCCCTTTTTCTTCATGCCAAACATCATTGTGAAAATGATTTTAGACATAGTTAGGCACAGCATTAAATAAAAATGACAAGTCTGCAACTATCTGCCCTGGCCCTTCCTTTCAGACAAAAGCCTAAGTCCCAAGTGAGAACACTAAGACTACCCATCCTTTAGGGTCTTGAGAGTGCCTAGGAAACTCTCTCCCAGAGTGCATTTCACATCTTACTACCTCCATATCAAACCTCTTCCTGTCCAAGGACCAGGAAGAAAGAATGAGAGAGAGACAGAGAGTCAGAGAGACAGAGAGAGAGACAGAGACAGACAGAGAGAGACAGAGAGACACAGAGAGAGAGAGAGAGAGACAGAGAGACAGAGACAGACAGACAAAGACAGAGAGACACAGAGAGAGAGAGCCCACGCACACGCACCTTGTGCACATGGCTGGGCTAGCACTCACCCACACCGCCTTCCCCCAGCAGGAAGTACAGAGGACACATGTAGGCGCACTCTCTGAGGTCAGACAGCCTGCAGAACCAGGATCAGGAATCACACCTGCCAGGCCAGACCCCCTCTCCAGCTCTCCACCTCTATAGGATAGCTCTATAGTCAAGATTTTCAAGGACACCGATTGAGACTTCTTGATTTGTTTTACCTCATTACAAGTATCAAGAAAGCAACGCCATATGACTTTCTTAGTAATAATATAGCTTACTTAACAACTTGTCTGCCTTACGCCACACTGCTCTGCAGTGCCTGTGTGTCTGGGAAAGCCGTGCTGCCATATGCTGGGGGCCTTGTGGGGCCTGCATTACTAAGAAGCCACTCAACTCTGGCTCCAAGTTTATGTTAAACTTTGCAGCATTTAGGCTGTAAGGTAAGGTCTGGATAAAATCTACATGGCTCTACTAGGAGTGAATACTTCATGTGTAACATAGTTACTAAGGAAAAAAATGCAAGTTTCAAGCACTTTGACAAATAGACTTTGCAACAATTTCTCACAAATCTGTCAGAGGTAGTGAGTCTGTCAAAGGCAGTAACACTGAGTTTCAGAGGAGAGAATGAGTGTCTACATCTATGTTACCACTTTAAGAACTAGGAATGAGGCCCACTCGGGCTTTCCCTTGGTTATGAATGCACATGCATCTAGCTTCCAGCCCCAAGGTGCCATTCAGTGGCTATGTACAATGGTTGGTCCCTAACTCCAGCTGGGTTCCTGAAGTGACTCGTTTACTCAGCTGTTACGGAAAGTTTGGGCCAACCAAGGTAAATTTCCCACCTAATGCAACTCATACCTTTAATCTTAGCTGCCCACGAGGGCTGAGATTTGAAGATCACAGTTCAAAGCCAGCCTGAAGAGATAAATCCTCAAGACTCATATTTCCAATTAATCACCAAAAGCCAGAAGTGTGGCTGTGGCTCAAGAGGGAGAGTGCTAGATCTGAATGAAAAAAGCTAAGAGACACAGTACTTGGGCCCTAAGATCAAGACTTACTAAAAGGATCTCCTTAATTCTTTAGGCTGTCCTTTATCTTCTTTTCTTTTTTCTTTCTTTGGATCAATCCTGGGCCCTGTCCCAGGATTCTACCATTTTGAGCCACAATGCCACTTCTAGTTTTCTGGTGGCTCACTAGAGGTAAGAGTCTCATGGACTTTAGTGCCCGGGCTGGCTTTGAACCGTGGTCCTAAGATTTCAGCCTCCTGAGTAGCTCGGACGACGAGCATAAGCCACCAGCACCCAGCTTCACCCTTTGTTTTCTAAAGTGAGGTCTCACTATGTAGCCCAAGCTGGCCTCAAACTTGCAATCCTCCTACCTTCCTCTACAGAGTGGTGGAAATACTGCCAGACTTCAGAGCAAGCACCACCAAGCCCAGATTCCTCCCTAAACCTTTAAGTGATGCCTCCTCCTCTTCACTACCTGGCCTGGCTTCTTTCATCTTAAATGTCTTAACATCTGTTTTCTGAATTGCAGTATGTTAACCTAGAAATATCCAGATGTTCCTGGAATTATTCTAACACCACTCAGGAGAGATCTGAAAAAGCCAACCCAGAAAATGTCCTAGGACAACCATAAAGACATACACACAAAAGAGAATTTGTTTTCCTGACTGTTTCCAAGATACATCAATTCCTTTAAACTACAGATGGTGGAGTGCTTCTGTTTAGAGCTAAGTTCTTGTTAACTTCATGTGTTTTCTGGGTCTCCAGCAGCCACAGACCCTACCAGCCCTTTTCCAAGAGCAGCTGAGGGCATGGGCACTTGGCAGGAAGACAGTAGCCCAGGCAAGAATTGAAAGAACATCTGACAAAGTCTCTGGAAGAAGCAACACCACACAAATCACTTCAGGGAGTGTTCAGAATTAATCTTCATTCAGAGACCTTTAGCCTAAAGGAGTTTTCCTCCATTCCCACTAACAGCAACTTACAATTTCTCCTCACTTAAGGTCCTCTTTTCTGCCCTGCCCACTAAGTCCTTATCCTGGTTCCTTTCCCTGCTCTGCTTCTTCTCTTCATTGCTTGTTCCTGTACCTGAGCATTTGCATTCCTCAACTTCCTTTCATTTCCTACCCAGCTGCTCCTAAGCGAAAACAAACACAAGACCCAGTCAGAATCGGCCAAAAAGACAAGTGAGCTGGGCACTGGTGGCTCCCGCCTGTCATCCTATCTACTCAGGAGGCTGAGGTCTGAGAATTGGGGTTCAAAGCCAGCCTAGGCAAAAAAGTATGTGAGACTTTTATCTCCAATGAACCACAGAAAACTGGAAGTAGCACTGTGCCTCGAAGTGGTAGAGTGCTAGCTGAAGAGCTCAGGGACAATGCCCAGGCCCTGAGTTCAAGCCCCACAAACGACCAAAAAAATCTCTGCACAAGGTCCCCTTCTATAAAGGCCTTGTTCTGCTTATAGCCCTTAGCAAAAAGACTGGACTCTTTAAATAATGAAGTATTTAAGGAACAGCAGCTTCATTTCTACACAGAAGCTATTTTCAGCCACACAGCAGAGAGCTCTGAATTTCCTACTTCCCAGCATTCCCGAGCTCATTTGTAATGCCTACCCTGTTTTCCCTCTGAGTTCAAAACCCATACCCAAACACTCTACCATCTACTCAATACACACACACACACACACACACAAACACACACACACACACACACACACACACACACACAAGCTCCTGCTCCCCTCCCTTCTCCTTTCCCAAGAGTGAGCTGGTTTAAGGTACTGGGGAAACAGACACCCTGGGGACAGATGCACAATGGGGCTACTGTGCTGAGAGGAGGAGCTCTGGGTGGGACGACCGAGGAGGAGTGGAGGATATAAATAGAACTCAGAGAACCTCCCCCTCCACCTTTCTGATCTTCATCCCTGGCCTCCAAGCAGCGGGAAACCTCATACCTGGGGCTCCTCCAAGCTGAGGGGCCTTGTGCTTTTAGGGAAGAGGGTGCTGCAGGCACCGGGGATGCAGCCCAGCTCCCTAAGGCAGGAGAGGAAACCCAGGCTCTCATGAAGAGCAGCCTACCAGGTGAGGGATGGAGGCAGCCACATTAGAAGGCAGGTAGGGAATCCCAGTCCTCTTTTCTCACCAAAACATTTTTATTTATTTCTGGATGGAAAATCTAAAACCAGTCCAAAGTTGATTTTTCTCACCAAAGTTTTATGGAAAACAATGGTGACAAAACCCACCACACATCAGACTTCATCGATTCACTCCATTAATGAACCAGGCAAAGCTGCACAATGAAGCTAATGGAAGGCGGTGTAGGGGGGAGGGGGTACCCCAGGAATCATGACCTCTGGGTCATCAAGTAAATGGGCTATTTCCCTATTCTGGAAGAGACACCTGACATGGAATAACATGCTTAGGAGTAGATAGATGCAAATGCAATGCTTTCAGCAGCTCTCTAAAGATGCTATAAATTCTACCAGAACCACTAATACCAGCTATTAGGAAGGCTGGGATTGAGAGGATCCAGTGAGGACACTCAAGCAGAAAAAGCTCACTTGAGAATCCATCTTGGCTGTCATCTCAGCTACAGGGAAATGTGGAATGGCACAAATAGAAGGATTGTAGTTCAGGCCAGCTCAGACATAAAGCTAGATCCAACCTCAAAAGACCAACGCAGTCATTTAAAGTCATGGAAATCCTCTGTGTGACAACTATGGTCATTAAATACATTTGTAATTTTACTAAAAATAAACTTACACTGAGAGCATTAAAAAAATAATAACAACACAGGTAGTCAAGGCAATGTGATAGTCCTTTAAATGGGATTGTGGGGATTCTGGATGAAGGGGGAGTCTCTACCTAGCAGGCCCGAGGTGGAACCCCCAAGTTAAAATGTGTAAAACTAATAAAGAAATAAGAAACTTTACTAACAAGCAGCCTAAGGATGGGACTGGCAAGCATGAGATGATTCTCTGCATAATAAAGAGATTAATAAACATACAAACATTTAAAAAACTGCTGTGGGGTTTCAGGAGGATATGACAAGCAAGTCTGAGTTGATACCTCATGTTAAATCTTAGTACCAATATAAATAAATAAGTAAACGCACACACAGAGATCTGACAGAGTGGCTGGAGTGGCAGAGACCAAGTACAAAGTGAGTTAAATCCACAGTATCGCCTAAAACAAACAGCGAGCAATGATAGGAGAGGGCCAATAGCTGTGCTTCTTGCTCACCCGCAGGTGGCCTGGACAGACTCTGCTGCTACACAGAGCACAAGACAGTCTCTCGCATCTTGCAAATGCTTCCACGACTAGAAGTTCCTAAGTGGCAGAGGTCTTAACACTTGTGTTCCTTTTCTCACAATATACATTTGTTTCTTGCGATCACAAACTTGCACTTGGCGGGGTCTAGGGGCACGGTGCAGTGTAGAATACCTGCTTGATACACTCAAGGCCCAGCACCAGTAAAATGATCTCTACAACCTGTCATCTGATCCTCTCCTAAATCACACCAGGCCCTGATTTCTGGAACAGCAGCAGGCACACCAGTGCTGGAGTGGCCCCCTGGGAAGGGGCACAAAGGGAATTCCAACTGGGGCTGCCATTTTATCTAGAACAGAGGGCGACCTCAAGGGTCAACAAGTATTTCTCCTGAGAGGATGGATGATAATGTACCTCAGTGGCAGAACAGTGGCCTAGCATGTGCTGGGCCTTGGGTTTAATCTCCACCATCATCATTACATACACACCACAAACCCACCACGCATCAGACTACAGCTTGAATTCAGGTCCCTCCTCTTAACAGCCATAGGGCTAAGCTTCAATTTCCTCATCTGTAAAGAAAAGTGTTAGTCTCAGCATTGTTGTGGGCTTTAGTGAGAGAATGCACTTATATATTGCTTAGCATAATTACTACCAGTTATCTTTCAGCAACTGCTGGCCCCTTTTAACACATCCTTGATTCTCAAGGATGACCACACCTTTTCACTGAACCTCTCATGCCCGATCCTCTAGCGCTCACCTCCAGAGAACCTTATCTGACGGCTCTGGGAGCAAACCTCCTCCCTGCCAAAAAAACATATATGGAGAACAAAAGGAATCTTTAATGCCAGCTGACACCCTACAATTAAGACCACAAGGTCCTGAGGTAGCTGAGAAAGCAGCGGCCATGCATGCTTGTCCTTAAGCGCTGCGGGATGGACAGCACGACGGGCAGCAGCTTCCCAGACCACCCACTCCACAGCCATGGGGGAGGAACCCAATTCACAGAGACATCAAACCCAGTGCGGAGCTGTAGAACAGTAAAAACTTCAAGCTATTTCTCACGGACAGCTGGCAGGACCCAAAATATGTACCAGAGCATGAAATGGAAGGGCACAAATGTGGAAATGATTCCATAGACAGTATCTCGTGATTAAAGGGAAACTTGCTACCAAGAAAAGGCATCCTATCCATACTTACTCCCAGGCTCACCCACAACATACGCAGAGCAAACCTTACCTGGGTTTTCACATCACTCCCTTCCCAGTCTTCCCTCCAGACAGCCCATCTTTACCTCTTTGCTTCTTCCAAATGACAAAGGTACTCATAAGCCACATTCTGCCGCCTCCTCTCATCCATCTCCTCTGCAGTGAGTCTCTCGTTATCCAGGACAGCTAAAACATGAAAGAAGGAATGTAAAGACCAGGGTCAGAGCCAGTGCCAGTAGCTCAGGCCTGTTATTCCAGCTACTGAGATGCTGAGATCTGAAGATCTTGTTTTCAAGCCAGCCCAGCCAGGAAAGCCTTTCCTGCCCATGAGTCTGTTATCTGCACTAAACTGCCAAAAGAGCTAGGAGTGGGGCTGTGGCTTCAGTGATATGTTTGAGCAGAAGCAGTGCAGGAACAGCACACAGGCCATCATGCGTTCAAACCCCAGGAAGGGAGGGGGGAAAAAAGACCATGGACAAAAGAATGCCACAGCCATCAAATTCCACCTATCAAATCACCCAGAAAGTCAAGGCAACTAGTGGACGTGTGGATAGCTAAAACAAAAACTATGGAGTTTCAACTATACTCAGCCTGTTCTTGGTAAAAATGTAAGTTAACAGGAACACGTACAAAATTTTATTGTACCTTCGAGAATGTCGCCTAAAAGTGTCACTGTCAGAACCTTTATAAATACACATCAGATCACACTTTCTCCCTTTTAAATTAGTAACCAAAAGCCAGCAGTTGCTGAAAGATAACTGGTAGTAATTATGCTAAGCAATGTAAGTGCATTCTCTCACTAAAGCCCACAACAATGCTGAGATTAACACTTTTATTTTACAGATGAGGAAATTGAAGCTTAGCCCTATGGCTATTAAGGGGAGGGACCTGAATTCAAACTGTAGTCATCAGCCTGCGGGATCAACCTTAAAGCAAGGGAGTTCAGTCACCCAGCGTATGAAATGGAATCCCTAATGCCATCTGAAAGCATTCAAGGTTTTCCAGTCAGGCCTTGACTTCTTTAGGAAGGTACTTGTTTACCCTTCTCTCTTCTCACGCTCCTGCTTCCTCCTACACACACATCCACATCAGCACCCCTGAACGCTGACATCCTAGCTCATCCTCTTCCTTTCTATGTCCTGTCTCCAGTCTGGCTCTGTAGTCAGTCTTTTCTCCAAGGACCACGAAAAGGCTCTGTTCAAAATCACCATGTGTCCATCTCCTCCCCATCTCCTTCACCACCCAGCTCTTCCGTCTTTATTATCCTAAGTTTATTATTCGCTTGTACACCTGTCGTTCCCCTCAGGTGATAAATTCTCTAAAGGTCTTTTTCATCCTAATTTCACAAGCATGGCACAAAACCTCACAATAGCTGTGGATGAGTCCATTTGTCCTTTCTTAAAAAATATTCTAAAAGAACACAAAGGATCAAAACCCCACAGACACCCCCAAGACTCTCCTAATTACCTAATCCCCCACCCAGTTCACTGATGTCCCGGGGATGGCCACAGAAAATGAGGAAGTCAAGAGTTTTGTGGCATTTTTCTTTTCTTTTTACTTTTGAAATCCCGGGAAGGCTTGGAGGGTGGGAGTGACGGCCGGGAAGACCTCGCAGGCAGCCTGCGTGGGGCTCCGCGGGCCCCGGGTCTGCCTGGCAGGCGGCCCTCGGGGCAGCACCCCTCCACCGCTCAGGTCCGGGACACGCCCTGCTCCATGCGGCCACCTCACCCGGCGTCCCCTCAATCTCGGCCTGCCGAGGCTCTGGGTGGGGCTCCCGCCTCCGCGCACGGGGAAGGCCGGGAGGCCTCCCGTCCTACCCGCCACCTTGCGGCTCGCTCGAGGGGAGCGGGCGCAGCGCCTCACACCGCCCCGCCGCCCGGCCGGCGCTTCCGCGTCCGCGCGGCCCGCGGCCACCGGGCCCCCACCCGCGCCTCGGAACCCCCAGCCCGCTGAGCCCCGCACTCACAGCCGTAGTGCGGCCGGGCCACGCCCAGCCCGTCAACCTCGTCCACGGCGGCGGACATGGCGGCGGAGCCCCGGGAAGGAAGCGGCGAGAGCTTGAAGACGCGCGGGCGACGGCGGCGGAGGCTCCTGTTGAGTGCGCGGGCTGTCGGGGTCCCCGAGGCCCCGCCTTCCGCCACCGCCACCAGCCCCACCCTAGGGGCCCCGCCCTGTGGCAATGCCCTGGCGGGAGGAAGAGGGCGGGGCCGGAGTCTACGGCCACGCCCCGTTAGGCCCCGCCCATCCGAGTTGCAGAAGCCAATAGGGGTGGATCCAGATAATTATGCCCCGCCCCTCCATTCAGACCCGCCCTGGAAACTCCGCCCACCGCGAAGATACAAGGGCGGGTGGGGTGGGGCCCAAGCCAAAGGCCCCGCCCCCTCCTTCCGGCCACGCCCTTGGGTCCCTGTTAGACTGGCGGAAGGAAGGAGGCGGAGCGGGCTCACCTATGGGTTACCGGGCTCTTGGAAGCCCTGCCGGAAAGGCCGGTTCTGAGCTAGTCCCGCTCTCCCTGGCCCCCGCCCCGTCTTCAGTGCCAGCGCCTTGGCTGAGAGTGTTGCAGGCCTGAAATCAGAACCTCAGGCCTCTTCTTCTCCTGCCAGCTGAGTAAGCGCCCCTGCGCCCAGTCTCTGGGAAGATGGCCCTTCAGGTGGACCTGGGTGTTTTCACTGGACACAAGCAGGACCCAAACTGCCACACTTGAACAAGCAGGAAGTGAGGCTCCATCTCAAAAAGAGCCAGCAATTAACAGGGCTGGAGACCATGGTTGGGGAATATCGTGCCCGCCTGGCACACCAGCCGCAGTATAAGCAAAGTAGCTAACCAAACCCTGGCTTCTCCCCAGCAGGACCCACTCTGGAGTTAATCAACTTTTGTGCAGGTGCATTCCTGTGGTTGTGGCCTATGCAATCTCTGACCTCATTTCTTTGAACACCTTGGACAAAGAATGCTAGAAGAAAGAGCAAAGGAGACAATAGATAGCAAATTACAGACCACCACCAAAGAGATCTTTCAAGTACCAGCTTGGGTCTTTATTTTTTGTGCCAATCCTGGGACTTGAACTCAGGGCACTGTCCTTGAGCTTTTGTGCTTACACGCATCATGATATCTAGTGACTTATGTGATACAATTCATTGTGAAAGCTAAGCAAAGCTTAAAAACAAGAACCAACGGTAGTAGAGACATGGCCCAGTGCCCTGAGTATATGAGGACCTAGGTTCAAACCCTCGTACCACCACCAAAAAAGAAAAATCAAGGGGCTTGGAGTTTGGCCCAGTGTTAGAGTGCTTGCCTAGCATGCATGAAGACCCTGGTCCAATTCCTTGGTACCACATACATAGAAAAATAAAAAAGCCGGCTGGGAGTTTGGCTTAGTGGTAGAGTGCTTGTCTAGCATACACGATGACCCGGGTTCAATTCCTCGGTGCCACATGCATAGAAAAAAGCCAGAAGTGGTGCTGAGGCTCAAGTGGTAGAGCCCTATCCTTGAGAAAGTCCAAGGACAGTGCTCAAGCCCTCAGCTCAAGCCCAGACTGGCAAAAAACAAAAAAACAAAAAAACAACGTAAGTGGTGCTGAGGCTCAAGTGGTAGAGTTCTAGCCTTGAGAAAAATCCAAAGACAGTGCTCAGACCCTGAGCTCAAGCCCAGGACTGGCAAAAAAGAAAGAAAGAAAAATCAAAGCAATTCACCAACCAGCTTAAGTGGCACTGTCTCCATGAAGCCTTCCTTGATCTAGGCAGGCTTCTGAATCCTTGTACTAAAACTCTAGACTTGTCATGTTCATGAATGTATTCCTCAGCATGCAGGAGAAAGCCCAGAAATACTGGGTGAATAACATTTACTGAAACAAGTGAATAAACTGAAGAAGTACAACATGGAGTTGGCATATATTCATATTCCTCTGACCTAAGAGCAAGGACAGACTGTGCCTGGGCGAACCTCAAGGATTCGATGCTAAAGTTTAGTGGCTCAGGTTTCCCTCATCTGAGCCCAAGCCACCTGAGCACAAATGACAGATTCAGTGGCAAAGCTCTGCTCAGTAATAAAAGCAAGGTTCTGGCATGGAACCTCTGGACTGTCCCTTCAACAATCTGATAGGCAACTGAAATAGGTGGGGTGGACCAGCCATGCAGCTGCACAGAAACAAGCCAACCATTTCTAGACTGGGCCCTCATTGTAGACCAAGAATCCAGTATCTGGGACAGGAGGCAGGGTTATCCCAGGCAAGCAGGCAGACAAGGAAGGCTGGTGTCAGACCCCCCCCCCCGTAGGGTCTTGAACTTGATACTGAAGGAGATTTGATTCTATTCTGTGGATCAGGAGAAAGTATTAAAAGTTCTTATGAGCAGGAGAGGAGTATTCACTTACCCACAAAGAGGAAAAATCAGTTCCTATCCTCTGCACACATGTACTATGATTGCAACACAAAGTGGGGGGACCCAAGATGTAGCCAGGGGACTTGATGGAGGGGATCTGCATATGTCTACAGACAGGGAGTTCCCTAAACCCTATGACTGGGACCGGGGAGGGGGGATCAGTATCTTACAGCACCAAGCCCTGGGTTGGGAAACAAGTGAGCCGTAGGGAGTGTCTGCCTTAGGGAGTATCTGCCAAGCAGCTGGACTTGTAGGTCCCAGGCTGAGCCAGGGGCATGTTCTGACGGATAATGGCTGAAGTTCTAAGATGAGTGTGCAGAAGAAGAAAGCCTGGTAATGAGAGGGAAGGAAAGTGAAGCTAGGCCAGGGGAGAATTATTTGAGGCAGCCAGAATGATGAGAGTTTACTGACTCACCATTTTGTTCTGCTGCCCATTTGCTATGGTCTTTGGTAACTATCGCCCCTCACGAGAGGATTTGTGGCTGTTGCTGGGCGCCAAGCCCATTTTTCTTTTCTTTTTCATTTGGAGGTTCTGGGGATTGAACCCAAAGCCAGAACCCTGTCCATCAGGAGACATCTGTATGTGTCCTGCAGCCAATCAGCTAGCAGCCAATACAACAGAAGCAACCTTTACACTCCACAGACTAAGCCTATGAGATTCTTGGTGCCTCTCAGTCACAAAACCACAGACATCTGCCTGGACTGTGCCTCCCCACAGTAATGGTGCACAGGTGACTCAGGCCTGTGGAGTACTCCTGTGGATGAGCGCTCTGTCTCATTCAATCTGGGCTCCATCCCCAGCCTTCTAGCTCCAGTCTACTTTTTTGCAAGATCTGGACATGGATGGCTGAACAACCCAACTGCTTATTTAGTAATGAGGCTGATAAAAATCACCAAGCGGGGCCAGGAGTGCTTGCCCAGCATGTACAAAGCCCTGGGTTCAATTCCTTGGTACCATATACACAGAAAAAGCTGTGGCTCAAGGGTAGAATGCTAGCTTTGAGAAGCTCAAGGAAAGTGCCCAAGTCCCCAGGTCTGGCAAAATAAATAAACCCCACCAAGTATGTACAAGTATGTGCATACTGGGGTTTCAAGTGAGAATATCACATCAAACTTTACAGAAGACCTCAATTTTAGTTTTTGCAGTGTGGGAATTGAAACCAGGATGCATACCTATGAGGGAAGCATTCTACTACTGAGCAAATCCTCAGATACCAGCCATTACTATTGGCTACCTACTCTGCAGCGGGCACTGTACTAGATGGCTGATTCTCAGCCACTTCCTTCAGCAGGCATGGATCTGTGTCTCAATGCCTTGCTTAACAAAATGGGGACAAGGATGAAACTGATGTGAGGATTCAGTAGTAACTCCTCAGTATATGTGAACTCTTACTGTCATTTTACCCAAACTCTTAAATGATAAAACCAGTATGAGGGGCAGACTATGAAGCAATAGCCATTCCATTGCTTATGATAATAAATCAATAGATTCAATCTTGTTGGAAGGCATTGGGCAGAGTCATGTATTGTGTAACAGCTATGAAGAAAAGCAGGAATGACAGTCGTATGTTCTCTGTGTGCATATGATGCTGTGTGCGTCTGCCTAGGCTTTCCTCCCGTTCCATCTCCAGCCCATGCATGATGTTCAAGAGCCAGCACCAGCCAGAAGCAGTGGCTCACGCCTATAATCCTAGCTACTCAAGAGGCTGAGATCTGAGGATCACAGTTCAAAGCCAACCCGGGCACCAAAGTCTGAGTCTTATTTCCAATGAACCATCAGAAAACTTGAAGTGGCGCTGTGGCTCAAGTGGTAGAGCAGTAGCCTTGAGCTGAAGAGCTCAGGGACAGAGCCCAGGCCCAGAGTTCAAACAAAGATGTTTGCCATTTACCTTAGGAACTATCAGTCAGAACAGGGGAACAACACTATGTATGTCAAAAGGTGACTGGAGATATTCACAACAAATACTGTAGACATTTGCATAAAGTCACACAAAGAAGGGACTATTTATTTATTTATTTTTGCCAGTCATGGGGCTTGAACTCTGGGCCTGGGCACTGACCCTGAGCGTAGCTCAAGATAACACTCTACCACTAAGCAATATTCCCAGACCAGGATAATTTTTTTTCATGTCAGGAAGGCAACAATTAATCTCATAGAAACCAATGTCGTAAGGTTGTTCAGACTTGGACCCTCGCTAAGTACCTAAGTGTTAAAAATAAAGAACTGCACTCTTACCATTAGAAAGCCTGTTCTTCTGGCTGTGTTAGATGGCATGCATGGAGAGGATTTTCTGGATGGTGTCTGGGTAGCCCACTCTTCCATGAAGTTGCCAGCCATGTCATCGAGGGTCGTCAGTTCCTAAAGCAGGAGACCTCGGTGTGTTACTAAGCTCCCAGACGCTCATCCTTAGCATTGTCAGAAGCCACCAATCTCCCAGACCAAAAGCTCCCTGACTTCAACAACCTCGAGGCACACAATGGCTTCTCTGTTCATTTTGGTGCCAGTACTGAAGCTTGAACTCAGAGCGCAGTGCTGTGCTCAAGGCTAGTGCTCTACTACTTGAGCCATACCTCCACTTCTGGCACTTCGATGTTTAGTTGGAGATAAGAGCCTCACAGAAGCCAGTCGCCCATGGCTCACACTTATAATCCTAGCTATTCAGGAGGCTGAGATCTGAGGATAGAAGTTCAAAGCCAGCCCAGGCAGAAAAAAAGTCTCTGTGAACCTCTTATCTCCAATAAGATATTGAAGAAAGCCAGTGTGTGTGTGTGTGTGTGTGTGTGTGTGTGTGTGTGTGTGTGTGTGTGTGAGTCTGATCAGTCATAGGGCTTGAACATGGAGCTTAGGCATTGTTCCTGAGCTTTTCTGCTCAAGGCTTGCGCCACATATCCATTTCCACTTTTCTGATGGGTAATGGAAGATAAGAATCTCAGGAACTTTCCTGCCCTGGCTTGGCTGGCTTTGAACTGTGCTCTTCAGATCTCAGCCTCCTGAGATTACAGATGTGAACCACCAATGCCCAGCTTCAGATGCCCAGATTCTTTTTCTTTTCTTTCTTTTCTTTTTTTTTTTTTTTTTTTTTTTTGCTAGTCCTAGGGTTTGAATTCAGGGCCGACATGCTCTCCCCAAGCCTCATCGTACTCAAGGCTAGTGCTCCACCACTTGAGCCATGGGGCCCCTTCCAACCTTTTCTGATTCATTTATTGGAGATAAAGTGTCTCTTGGCCTTTTATGCCCTGGCTGGCTTTGGACCGCAAACCCCAGGTCTCAGCCTCCTGAATAGCCAGGATTATAAGTGTGAGCCATCAGCATCCAGCCATGTGTTGATTTTTTAAAGCAACAGGATACACTATGTACTTGAATATGAAAGATACATAATTATTACTTTGATTGTTTTCTTTTTATTACTGATTACTAGGGTTTGAACTCAGGATCTATCACTGGAACCACATCCTCAGCCTTCAATAAACCTATAAAGAGGCAGATAGGGTGTCAAGAACACTGGGAACTGGGGTTTTAAACTGGGAGTCTCTTGGGTGTCAGATGGGCCTAATTCCGTGATAGTAACTTTTTGTAAGGCGCATTGCACATGCACTGCAAGGCACACCTGCAGAGCCCATAGCACTCAGTCAGTGTTGGTGGGATTGAGGAAGGGAGGACTCCAAGACTGGTAGATAGAAATCCCGGTTCCCATCCCTTCCCCCCACCCTCCAGGTGACCCCCCACAGGCACCCAGGTGCTGCTTCCCGTGGCTGCCGTGAGAAGCACAGTCTGTGCCTGGGGTTTAATAGGTACAGGACTCTTCTTCCCTGGGCCCTGGGCCTCAGCAGCCCCACCCATCCCTTACCCCTGGGCCCTGCCAGAGGTGCAGCCGGAAATGAGTCCTCCAGCCCCTGGCACCAAGATGGTCCCTCCCAGAACCACACTAGATTCCCTGACAGGGTTGCAGGGATACTGGTGTGACTCGGGTTTCATCAGCCTGCAGCTGCCCCTAGGCTCTGACCACTGGCTTCTCAATTAGCAAAACTACAAGTCTCCCCACCTAGCAGGTAATTCAGCTGTTCTTCACAAGGCATCTCTGGGAACTCTAATAGTTCCCAACTAGATTTTTGTTTTGGCCAGTCCTGGGGCTTGAATTCAGGGCTTGGGGGTCTGTCCCTGAGCCTCTCTGTGCTCAAGGCTAGTTAGTGCTCTACCACTTGAGCCACAGCACCACCAATGGAATTTTTCTGTGTATGTGGTACTGAGGAATTGAACCCAGGGCTTCATTCATGCTGGGCAAGCACTCTACCATTAAGCCACATTCTCAGCCCTCCCAACTAGATTTTTTTTTTTTTTTTTTTTGGCCCCCTTCTCTTTCTGGCCCCGCTCACTCCGGCCCTGCTCGCTCCAGCCCCGCTCGCTCCGGCCCCGCTCGCTCCGGCCCCGCTCGCTCCGGCCTCGCTGGCTCTGGCTCGGCTCGCTCCCGCACGCTCTGGCCCTGCTCGCTCCGGCCCCGCTCGCTCCGGCCACCACTCGGTTGGGCTCCGCTTGCTTGCTTTCGCTCTCTGTCGCTTGTTGCAGTCTCGTCTCTGCCACTTCCGACTTGGTTGTGTCTCGTCTCTGCCACTTCCGGCTTGGTTGTGTATGTGGGATACCGAGGAATCGAACCCGGGTCCTTGTGCATGCTAGGCAAGCACTTTAACCGCTAGGCCAAACTCCCGGGCCCCCAACTAGATTTTTTTTTTTTAAAAAACTTTATTTTATTTATTTATTATTTATTTATTTTTTTGCCAGTCCTGGGCTTGAGCTCAGGGCCTGAGCACTGTCCTTGGACTTTCTCAAGGCTAGAACTCTACCACTTGAGCCTCAGCACCACTTCCAGCTTTTTTTCTATATATGTGGTACCAAAGAATCGAACCCAGGTCTCCGTGCATGCTAAGCAAGCACTTTAACCACTAGGCCAAACTTCCGGCCCCCCAACTAGATTTTTAAAGACTGAGTCCTGGGATGTTCATTTCCAAGTGGTGGCAAAAAGGAAACCCCACCGCGTGCCAGTGGCTCAGTCTGTCATCCTAGCTGATGGAGGCTGAGATCTGATGACTATGGTTCGAAGCCAGCCAGGCAAGAAACGTCTGTGAGACTCATCTCTACTTAACTACCCAAAAGCCAGAAATGGAACTCAAGGGGTGGACGCTTCGCTTGAGCAAAGAATCTAAGCACCCAAGCTCTGAGCTCAAGCTCCAGTACTAGCACATACACACAATACCAATAATAGCAGTGTCATAGTCATAATAGCAGCAGAGGCTGGAGCTGTGACTCAAGTGGTGCCCAGAGAGTCCAGTTCTCTCTCCAGTGATCTCCTAGACCTCTGCTGAAGGCCTAGCTGGCAAGGTCACCTTGGTGGTAATTTACAGGGGCGTCAACAGTGGCCCCTTGTGGAAGTGAGGAGCAATGGCAGGAACAGAGGCTATCTCCTGCCCGGGCTGAGAGAATGTCCAGAGGATGCAGATGGCTATCTATCACCAACACTCTCTCAGTCCTGAGTGATTCTGGGGAACTCAGCTCTGAGAGGGAGGTAACTCTGTATGTGTGTGTGTGTGTGTGTACCAGTCAGTCCTGGGGCTTGAACTCAGTGCCTGTGTACAGTCCTTGAGTGTTTATGCTCAAGACCATGCATATGTATTTTTTTCTTCCTTTCTCCCCCTTCCTATCTATATAATTCCCATTTACTTATAATCTTGCCAGAAGGTGGTCACTGTAGGTTATGGTAATAAATATCCCCCAAATACTCTATCCCTAGCCTTTCTAGGCTCTGTCTGGCAGACAGACAGAGTGTCTGGTGTCACCCTGGGGACACCTCTGAGCTGCTTTGTGAAGCCCAGAAACACCTCGTACCTGCTCACAAATGTCCTTGAGTAGAGCAGCTCAGAACAGTGTAGAAATTGGCTGGAGGTTATAAATCCCTTCTACTTCCTCTTTCTGGTGAGAAGGAGCAGTGTACAATCCCAGGGAAGCCCTGGCTGGCACACGATGACTAAGAGAAAAGCTAACTGCCCACAAGTCCAGAGCCAGAAAGCCTTCTGACACACTCAAAACAAACCATTAATAACAGTAGGAAAATATATTGGCCTTGGGGATGAAAATATTCCACTTGAGCTCCAATCCACTCCCAGGGCTTTCTTGTTGATGGTTGGTGCTCTACCACTTGAGCCATCCCTCCAGTATGCCATTGTGCTGTTTAAGTGGAGATTGAGTCTCATAGATTTTCCTGCTCCTGGTGGTTCAAACTTCAATCTTCTGGATCTCAACCTCAAAAAAAAATTCCACTCAAAGAAAACAAAAATTCCTCTCTAGCCTTTATAGCATGGGTGTGTCACATGACACTTTTTTTTTTTTTGGCCAGTCCTGGGCTTGAGCTCAGGGCCTGAGCACTGTCCTTGGACTTTCTCAAGGCTAGAGCTCTACCACTTGAGCCTCAGCACCACTTCCAGCTTTTTTTTTATGTATGTGGTATCAGAGGAATCGAACCCGGGTCTTCATGGATGCCAGGCAAGCACTCTACCAATAGGCCAAACTCCCGGCCACATGACACTTCTTGAACTAACTTTTACTCTTCCCTCTTCACAATAAACGCTTCCACAATCTCAAGTCCTCATTTCTCTATCTCAGCATGCTTGCAAGGGACCATATAGCCTCCTCTTTCCTCTCAGTCCAGTCCCAGGCATGTTATCGTTTACACTCTAGTCATTCAAGTGTTGTTTGTTTTTTAACAGCAGAAAGGAGACTTCCCCTGGACACAGCAGCATGGATTAAGCAGTGATAGGGTGTTAGGTTGGCAGAGGTACTTCTTGTGGCTTCGTGACCCAAGGACCCTCTGTCTTGATGCCAGGCCTCTACTCAGGAATCATTTGGTCCAGATCACAAACAGGTCTTCCTGGAAAGCAGGGCCTCCCTACCACCACCCCCAACACCTCCACCAAGTGGAGATGAGTTAAGGGGCTCAGATGGCCTTAGGCTGGACATTCCCTGGGACAAGGCCCCTTCTTGCTTGACGTCTAAAATCATGACACATGTAGTTTCTGCCTACCAAGTTAGGTTTTAAGTCCCTGGAATGGCAATCCTGTTTTTGTCCTTTGTACCAGGTATAACTAATAGAAGCTAGAAGCTGGTTCAGAGAGGGTGGGCATTGAGTTAAATTCCACCAATTAAATTCTCTCCCCCACCCCAGCCCCTTCACTTAGCACCCTGAGTGAGAAGGTGAGGAGATGCAGTATATGATAAGGGGGGGCTGGGAATGTGGCTTAGTGGTATAGTGCTTACCTCACATGCATGAAGCCCTTGGTTTTATTCCTTAGTACCATGTATACAGAAAAAGCCAGAAGTGGTGCTATGGCTCAAGTGGTAAAGTGCTAGCCTAGAGCAAAAGAAGCTCAGCGACAGCGCCCAGGCCCTGAGTTCAAGGAGCTCAGGGACAGTGCCAGGCCCTGAGTTCAAGCCCCAGTACTGGCAAAAAAAATAAATGAAATAAAGGTACAGGGCAGGCAGGCTAGACTCTTTTTGCTAAGGCATTGTTGTAGTTCTTAAAGCCTTGTATTTTGTGTCCTGGTTCCCAAATGTTCTCAAGCCTGACTCTTCAGCTTCTATCTACTATGATGTTTTTACTATACGTGCCTTTTATTTAAAATTAGGCAGAGTAAGTTTGAGGAAGTTTTGTTTTATTTTTATTTTATTTTTGTCAGTTGTGGGGCTTGAACTCTGGTCCTATCATTGATCTCTTCAGTTCAAGGCTACCTCCCTACCCTTGAGTCACAGCACCACTTCTGGTTTTCTGATGGTTAATTGAAGATAAGAGTTTCACAGACTTTAGTGCCCGGGCTGGCTTTGAATGGTGATCCTCAGATCTCAGCCTCCTCAGTAGCCACCAGCCATGCCCGGCTTTAGAAGTTTTTAACCAAGAGCAGTCCCTGGAATTCTCCCAGTGGAGAAAGGAACTGCCTGGAAGAGCAACCCCAAAGTTGGTTGTGTTTCTAGGACTCGGTGTTACCCTATGACAAGCAAGCAGCAGTTCTTCGGGATGATGCTTGATCAGGAATGGTAACAGTTGGTAATCCGTGGGTGCTTGGACTTCATTATTTTAGCATTCCCTACACCTGCCAATCTTTTTCCTCTTGCGTTAACTTCCTTTCTTGGTGAGGATGGGTAAATGGAGAATTAAATCTCTGTTAAAGCCATGATCATTATTTTTGGACCTCCCTTTCTGGGTGCACCCACTGCCAGCAGTGGAGGGGAATTATATTCAGGCACTGAGTGTAGGTACTTCTCCGGCTGGCCTGGAGGGGGAGCTGCTTCCATATGGACAGTTCAGGCAAATAAGACGTCACCAGAGTGCATTTGTGGGCAACAGGATTGAACCCTGCACCCAGGAACAAAGTAAACATTACTTTTCAGGTATGTATTCTTAAAATTACTTTATTTGTATTTATTTGTAATATACTTTGTATTATAAAGGTGATGTGGGGGATCAGTTATGTATATCAATTAAGGAGGTTAAAATGGATTTCAAATGATCTTGGGAGTGCTGCAGAGAAATTTCTAACCCTCAAATTCAGGGTCTATAAAATGACAAGAGGAACAAAAGTGGCCACATAAAAATCAAGAATCTGTTTAATCGGAAAGCAAGGAACAAACCAAGAAACAGTAATTTCTGTGACAGAGCCATTACTACTCTTTCCTTATATTTCTATATATGTTTCTTAGCATACAAAGACCTCTTACAAACAATTCATCCTGGGATCAGATGCAGACCAGGTGTCTAGTAGGAACAGAAAAGTCCTAGAGACGCTCATCTGCAATTAACCGACAAAAAGCTGGGTAGAAGGTGTGGCTCAAGTAGTCGAGTGCCAGTCAAGTGGGAGCAGAGCAAGCTGGAAGCCCTGAGTTCAAGCCCTGGTGCTACGTACGCATATATATGCATAACATATGTATGACACATGCATATTGATAATATGCATATACGTGATATGCAAGATTTCACTGGAAACAGTAGTCGCTGATAGTTTTCAGTCATTTGGTGGTTACGTCGGTAACGATCAGATCACAGGCAGGCGCACACACGCGCATGCGCGCATGCCCCCCCCCCCACCGTGAGGACTCCCCACACATTTCCTACCTGGGCTCCGAGCAGGATGCAGGGGGCGGCAGAGACCCGAAGGCTCCCAGGAGGCGACCGGAGTGGGGCTTCCGGGCGTGGGGACTGCGCGTGGGAGAGCGGGGCGCAGCCTCGCCGGCCGGGGAGCCTCCGCCCCGACGCCGCCGCCGGCTCCCCCAGCGGGGGCTCGGCTCCCACTCGGCCGGCTCTGACGCGCCGCGGCGGCGTCCACCCTCGGTGGTCCCCCCGGGTCCGAGAGCACTTCCAGATTCCCCTGCCCATCTTTCGTCTGCACGGACGGACGGACGCGAACGACCCTCCTCAGGCTGCAGCTGAGCCCCGCACTGGGGACTCGACGGCCGTCCGCGGGTTTCCCTGCCGGCGGGACTCGGTGCGCAGACTACACCTCCCACAATGCCTCGGGCCAGACCTCGCTCCCGCCTCCAGGCCGGACGCCGCCTCCGCCAATAGCGGAGCAGAGTTCCCAGGGGCTGTTCCCGGCAGCCAATGAGCGCGGCGGTGGGCGGGCCTCTCCCGTCCATTGTTCTCGGCGCCCCGCGGGCTCCAGCTGAGGCGAATCCTGAGGGGCCGGGCTCGGCCCCGGCCGGTTTTGCGCGCCGAGCGGCCGCTGGAGCCGGACGCGGCCTCGGGAGGGTGAGGCGGAGGCGCCGGCCCGGGACCGCGGGGGCCGCGGCAGGCAGCCCGGGAAGAGCGAGTAACGGGCCCGGCGCCCGCCGGGGCGTCGCGGGCGCTGTCGGGGCTCCGCGGGCCCGGGCGCTCGGGATCCCGCGCGCCTGGCCGCGAACCCGCGGATGTTCTCGCCGCCCGAGGCGGAGGGTCTGCGCGGGTCCGGAAGGCTCCGGACGTCCCGCCCAGCGCCTGGCGGCGGGCGCTGCGGGCCGGGGAAGCGGAGGCGCGGGGGGCGTGTCCCGACCTGCCGGCTCGGCCGCTCTCCCGGTCCGCTCCGCCGGGCACCGCGTCGGGGCCTCTCCGCAGGACGTGCGGAGCCCGGCGGCGCGGCGGCGAGCGCGCCCGGCGAAGGCGCGCCATGGCCGCGGAGCTGCCCGGCCCCCTCGGCCCTCCCGTCCAGCTGCGCCCAGAAGACTCGCCGACCCGGGCGGCCCCCGTGATCGTGGAGGACGAGTGCTGGGTGCAGGAGGCCGTCCTGCGGGAGGACGGCCCGGAGCCCGAGCCCGGCTGCCGGGGCGCTGGGGAGCACAGGGGGGCCGGGGGGCCGCCGGGGGCCCTGGGCCGCCTGCGGGAGCTGTGTCGGCGCTGGCTGAGGCCCGAGCTGCACACCCAGGAGCAGATGCTGACGGCGCTGCCACGCGAGATCCAGGCCTGGCTGCGGGAGTACCGGCCGGAGGGCGGCGAGGAAGCCGAGGCCCGGGCTCTGCGGGACGGTGGTGAGCCGCCCCCCCCCCGCCCCGCAGCCAGCCTGCCCTCGTGCTTTAAGGCCACGCAGTGTGCACCGTGCTACTCCAGAGTTCAGGACAGGAGGTCGAGAACGTTTCTACCAGGGCTGGCCTCGAACCTTGATCTACCCGTGTTGTGCTTGGCCTCCCAAGCAGCCACGGGCTCATCTTAGGTGACTTTTAAGATCATGCAGCTAGCAGGAGGCAGAGCTTGATTGGACTTTATGTGTGTTCTGAGGCATTCGTTCTACTAGGGGAGACACTAAGTTCTTCAATAGGCACATAGCTGTACCATAGGTGTAGTGAGTTCTAATGTGTGTGCGGAAGAAAACACTTTCCAGGATCAGGACGGCGAGTGTCTCCGAGGCATCTGGCACGGAACACTAAGACTGAGAGGGCAAGGGAAGAGGTAGATTGAGGCAGAAGTGTAGAGCTGGACAGAGAGATGAGAAGTAACTGACAAGGACTGACTGTGATCCAGCCCTAGCTCTGCCCTGGGCACCTTCCATGCCAAACTCACTAAGTCTTGTGAGGTGGGGGTGTTCTATTACTCCTAGGAAATGGAATCTCAGCAAGGACACACGGCTGTGAAGTAATGGAGCCTGCTTTGTCGGGTCTTATATTGGTATCACCAGTGATCAAGCTGTTAGCTTTACAATAAAATTAAGGCCGAGATATTTTATATAAAGTCAGCACAATTATAGTTGAAAGTAATGGGGAGAGAAGGGCACCTTGAAACTCAGTCAAGTGCATGCTATAAAATATATTCTTGCTCTGCTTCCAAGCAGGCCAGGAAAAAGTGAAGGGCAGCTGTGAATACATGTCATTCGCTTTTTTGGGGGGGGGCCTTTTCAGCGATTTTTAAAGATGTTCTCCTCCTCCCAGCATAACAGGGTACTGAGCGGACCTGGCGTTCTGTTCATTGTTTCAGATTCCGAGATACAGAGTGACAATGGGGAACCCTCCGAGGACACGTTTGGGGGTGTGGAGTCGTTTGAGATGCCTGGCTGGGGGAGCAGAGGCTTCGGGAGACATCTGGGCTCCGGGGGGCTCCCGAGAAGCCCCCGAGACGAGGACGGCGGAGAGGCGGCCGCGGAGGACGGGGCGGTCGGCCAGCTCATCGGCCTGCAGGGCACCTACCTGGGCGAGAAGCCCTTCGAGTGCCCGCAGTGCGGGAAGAGCTTCAGCCGCAAGTCCCACCTCCTCACCCACGAGCGCACGCACACGGGGGAGAAGCACTACCGCTGCGGCCAGTGCGGGAAGAGCTTCAGCGACGGCTCCAACTTCAGCCGGCACCAGACGACGCACACCGGCGAGAAGCCCTACAAGTGCCGGGACTGCGGCAAGAGCTTCAGCCGCAGCGCGAACCTCATCACGCACCAGCGCACGCACACCGGCGAGAAGCCCTTCCGCTGCGCCGAGTGCGGCAAGAGCTTCAGCCGCAGCCCCAACCTCATCGCGCACCAGCGCACGCACACCGGCGAGAAGCCCTACGCGTGCCCCGAGTGCGGCAAGAGCTTCGGCAACCGCTCGAGCCTCAACACGCACCAGGGTATCCACACCGGGGAGAAGCCGTACGCCTGCAAGGAATGCGGGGAGACCTTCAGCTACAACTCCAACCTCATCCGCCACCAGCGCGTGCACACCGGGGAGAAGCCATACCGGTGCACCGACTGCGGCCAAAGGTTCAGCCAGAGCTCGGCGCTCATCACGCACCGGAGAACCCACACCGGGGAGAGGCCCTACCAGTGCGCCGAGTGCGGCAAGAGCTTCAGCCGCAGCTCCAACCTGGCCACGCACCGCAGGACGCACCTGGTGGAGAAGCCCTTCAAGTGCGGGGTGTGCGCCAAGAGCTTCAGCCAGAGCTCCAGCCTGATCGCGCACCAGGGCGTGCACACCGGCGAGAAGCCCTACGAGTGCCGGGCGTGCGGCGAGAGCTTCAGCTGGAGCTCCAACCTCACCAAGCACCAGCGCACGCACACCGGCGAGCGGCCGTACAAGTGCGCCGGCTGCGGGAAAGGCTTCGGCCAGCGCTCGCAGCTGCGGGTCCACCAGCGCACGCACACCGGCGAGAAGCCCTACCAGTGCCTCATGTGCGGCAAGAGCTTCAGCCGCGGCTCCATCCTCGTCATGCACCAGCGGGCGCATCTGGGCGACAAGCCCTATCGGTGCCCCCAGTGCGGGAAGGGCTTCAGCTGGAACTCGGTCCTCATCATCCACCAGCGGATCCACACCGGCGACAGGCCCTACCGGTGCCCGGAGTGCGGGCAGGGCTTCAGCAACAGCTCCAACTTCATCACACACCAGAGGACGCACGCGCGGGAGAAACTGCGCTGAAGCAGGGGGCGGCCCCAGCGGTCGGTCCTTCTTCCCAGTCAGCATGGCCTCCGGGGCAGCCGTCTTGGTTAGCTCAAACCCCAGGGTGTTCAGGGGCTGGAAAGGTCTGGAAGCTGGTCATTTTCTGGTTACAGAAATGACCAGCCTCCTCTCTCCAGGGTCCGCTTTGGCAAAACGGGGTGGAAATGCTTTCCCATGGGGAAAGAAGCCTGTCAACTCTCAGCTGAGTTGCTGGAGAAATAATAGACACTGGTTTGTGTGGCTCTGGTGGTTTTGCTGCCACTTGAAGAGGCTAAGGTGCCTTTACCCCACGCAGCCGGCACCCCAGGGTCCCCCATACTTGATGAGATTCCTGTCAGACCTGGTGGGTCTTCTCAGCGAAGCAAAGCTCTTGTTTCCACGAGCTGGCAGGACCACAGTACTATCAGCGTCAGGATCCACCCGAAAACAGTGTAAACTGAGATGTGCTTCACTTGTCTCTCTTGTTCTGTGGGGAGTTTGCTGCTGGGAACACACTTACTGTTGTGCTTTGTGTAGGGAGTGTGGGGTTTACACACCCCAAGTGCCTAAATGTGGTGCGTGGTGGTTTCTGTCTCACCCAGGGTGAACCAGCCTGCATGCCGAGTTGTTTGTTGTTTTCTCCTTGTCCTGTTTATCTTCTCAGTGCAGCACTGCAATCCTATCCAGTAGCTTTTGTACCCTAAGAACACTTTATAAGAACATGTCAGTTTTGAGGACATTAAAATCCCTGGAGAAATTTGGGCTTGAGCCATGAGCTGGCCCTAGAGTCACACGCGTGGTTTTTGTGTTTCCTTTAGCACACTGAACACACTCAGGTGAGCAGCGACGCTGTGCTGTGGAGGGACAGGATGGAGCGAGGCGTTTCTGGGAAACGTGAAGCTGCCTCATTCTCCAGACGCAGCTTGGGATGGATGCCAAGTACTGTGTTGCAGTCCCGTTCTCTACTTTGAGACAGGGTCTTACAATGTAGCCCAGTCTGTCTTTGAACTTGTGATCATCTGGCCTCAGCTTCCTAAGGGCTGGGACTGCAGATGAGAGCCACTATGACCAGCTGGCTTTTGAATCTGCCCTTTCAATGTGTGTAAGAAACCCAGAACTGTATCGTGTGCTCTTGGCTCATGCCTGTAATCCTAGCTGCTCAAGAGGCCGTGATCTAAGGGTCAAGGTTCACAGCCTGCCAGGGCAGGAAAGCTTGTAAGACTTCAGTTTACCACACAAAGCCAAAAATGGGGCTGTGGCTCAAGTGGTAGAGTGCCAGCCTTGAGCAGAAAAAGCTCAGGGACAGTGCCCAGCCCGGAGATGATGTGTCTCATAGAATTTTTTTTAGGTAACGTTTACAGTTTACAGTCATAATAGCTTCATCATGGTGAAAACATGGAGCTAAGATGTCTACCTGCAATCTCCAGCCCTCTGAGGTAGGTAGGTAAGAGGGCTTGCTAACTTGGCCAGCATCTCAGTTCTTTTCCTGAGGCTATTTAACTCCACTGTATTATTAAAGCCACAAGACATACCTAATAGGAACAATGGATAAAAGAGCAGAACACTAAATAAAAACTCTGCAGTAGTCATCATCTCCTCGGCAGCAGGACCATCACCTTTCCTGGCCTTTTATTCCTGGTAGAGGTTTGAGTCCAGAAAAGTGATTAAAGTGAATGTTTACCTTGGGTTGGCCTCCACTTCTTAAATTTTATTTTTTTTTAAATTGTCTTTATACAAAGTGATTTCAATTCAGCATGCCAGTTTGAGTACATATGCCTGTATTTTCTTAGTTACAGGCCACACCAACATGGGTATATAGTTAGGAGCTGGGCCTCCCCTTTTCTTTTTTTTTTTTTGGCTTGAGCTCAGAGTCTGAGCACTGTCTTTGGACTTTCTCAAGGCTAGAGCTCTACCACTTGAGCCCCAGCACCACTTCTGGCTTTTTTTCTATATATGTGGTACCGAGGAATTGAACCCGGGTCTTCATGCACGCTGGGCAAGCACTCTGCCACTAGGCCAAACTCCCAGCCCCTTCCCTTTTCTTGTATTTTTTTGTGTAGATGCTAGTCCTGAGGCTTGAACTCAGGGCTCCCCATCCAGCAGGACAGCAGGTGCAGGCACCGGTTCCCCCAGATTCTGATGGCTGAGTACTGCAGCGCGTATGGCTGGAGCAGACATGGGGCTGGGAGATGAGAGGACTCGGCTTTCCTGTTTCCAAACACTTTCCTATTAAATACCTCCCACAACCCTCCAGAAACCTAGTAACATAAAACACGGCACAGTCTACACATAATTATACCTAATTAGGTTTGCAAAATGTGAGTAATACAGCCTTTACATTTTTTCCCCTTTAACATGAAACATTTATTTTGCTTTTAGCCTAGAAGCAAAACACATGAAACTCAAAACTACTACAAATTACATGAATGGACACTCAAGTAAAATACCAGTAACGAGTAGGGACGCAACCCACCAGCACCTGCCGCTTTTCATGTCCTATGTACTGGACAATTCAGATTCCTAAACATTTTAACTCATCTCCAGGTTTGCACACTGTTCCCACGTTCTTCGTGTCATTCGCCCTTGAGGTGTGGCAGGTGCTGTCCACGCAGGTCTTACCGTTCAGTTCCCCAGAGGTGATTTACCTCTTCCTTACCCAGGCCACGACTGATGGGGCTGACGGATGTTTTTCAGCAAAGCAGCTTGTAAATTCAGCCTCAATCCTACTTTCTAAACTACTAGCTCTGCTTTTACTTGGTGGCTGCCACAGCGTAGTTGGCGGGGTGCTTGCACTGGAGCTCTGCTTTGTGGCTCGTGCCCAGGCTGAGAGGGAAATGCTGTGCAAGCCCTCGCACCGTGGGAAGCGGTCTGTATCAGGAGCCCTCATGACTGGTCCTCATCCGAGCTGAACAATGAGGAAGTCCGGGCAAGCGCTGCCGCTTCACCCTGGGGGAGGCAGGGGGGAGGCAGGGCCGGCCGAGCAGTCACTGTGCTGAGAGCCTGGCCAACTTCTACCCCAGCGGTGGTGGTTATCCCTGTCCTTTTAGGAAATTGGTGGGCCGGCCACAGTGGTGCACACCTGTAATCCCAGCAACTCAGTTCGAGGCAAGCCTGGGATAGCTGGTGAGACCCTGATTTAAAAAAAATTTAAAAAGAGAAGAAAGAAAGTGGAGGCTCCTGGGGTCACACAGGCCCATCAGCCCCCCAGGCGGGGCAGGCAGGCTCGGGGTCAGCGGGAGGGGCGCGGGTCCACCCAGTCCCACACGTGCAGGGAGGCGTCGCCGGCTGCTGACAGCACCATCCTGGGCTTGCCGGGGTGCCAGGTGTGGGTGGTGACCAGTGGGGCAGGGTCCCCCTCACTTCCTTCCAGGCAGACGTGGCCTCGGTGCGTGAAGACAGGCTCCGCAAGGCTCCCGGCCGGCTCCCAGCACGAGGTGTCGTGGACCTGGACGGTGCCGTCGAAGCCTGAGGAGGAGCAGGGAGAGGCTGCCGAGCCTGCACGAGTCCCTGGGCCCCGAGCTCCGTGGTCTGCTGCTCCCTGCCCCCTGCGCTCACGCTGGGCGCTGCCCTGGGCCCTCACAGGCACGGCAGGTGGCCTTAGCCTCCCCCTCCCCAACACAGCCTAAGGTGCCACGCCACGCCACGCCATGCCACCTGCCCTGGCTCTTTGCTGCTGTGTGGAACCCCTTGCTTCCTTCCCTGCCATCGAGGGGATTTCTTGGCCTCATGGGCCCTGCAATGGCTCCAGCACCCAGCCTAGGAGCGGGGGCCCCCTGCTAGCTCATCCACCACCCCTCAGAACACAGGCACAAGAGCAGCATCCGAGACTCTGTCACCTCTTTCTGGGACCACTTCATGGCAGCTCCCTGTCTTTCCACCACCTGACGTGGGTCTCTCTGCTAGGCCCTCGCCAGTGTGTGCAAGTTTAGTGGCCAGGAGCCCACGCCCGTGGAGGCAAACTTGGCCGCCTGTGGGCAGCTGTAAGGGGAACCAGGTTCTGTGGAGCCCACACCCGTGGAGAGCACGGCTGTCACCCCCCGCCCAGTGGTACCTGAGATGGCCAGGCAGTTGCTCAGGCCCGGGGCCCAGCTCACTCGCAGCAGCTCGGGGTCTGGGCTGGGTGTAGACACGGGACACTGGGCGCTGCCCACTGGACAGTGCAGCTGCCGGGGGTCAAGGAGGCGGAGCTGACCAGCTGAGCCCAGGCTGGCAATGCTGGGCTGGTCCCCGGCCCTCACTTCTGCACACCACCTCTGTTCCTCAGACACAGGGCTGGGTCTGGGGATCTCCACTGGTGCCCACTTCTGGCGGGTATCCACCAGCCCCAGACGGCCCGAACAACAGCAGAAAGCAAAGGTGTCCGCGTCGAGGGCCTGCAGGCTGCTCAGTTCCTCCCCGTCTTCAACCCCTGGAAGGCCAAGGCCACAAGAAGCTGTGGGATGTGTGCCAGACCCCAGGCCTCCTCCTGCTCACAGCATGAGCGGGCATGCCCATCAGGTGGGTGCCATGGGCTGCCCTCCCACCCCATGGCCAGGGCTTGCTTCCCAGCGACCCCACAGATGCTGGGTGGACAGCCCATCCTGGCAGAGCAGCCAGAGAGGGTGCTGAACTCCATGGAGCTGTGCCGTTACCTGGCAGCTGCCTCCCGTACCTGAAGAGTACGTGGTCTTCCCGGATTCCAGGTCTATGATCTTCAGGCCACGGAGCCGCGCCCCGTGGAGGACGCTGGGCGCCATGGAGGGGACAATGGCCAACCTGGGCCAGAGACGTCCCTCTTCCTCATCCACAGCAATGTTGCTGACAGCTGAAATGACATCTGGGGACAGGGAAGAGGTGACATTTGGAAGGCTGATTGCTGGCAGAGGACACTGAGGTGCGAACTCTGCTTCTATCGACATTTCAGATCAACGTCATTTCCTCGTCATTAGTTTTATGAGCTGTTTCTGTTCACACGGGCAGCTCAGAACTCAGCAAGCAGGTTTGGCATTTTCTTGGTGGATAACAGGAAAAGAATGAATGACACTGCAGATGTCACTTTCACCCTTAGTGAAAAATAACAGGAATACTCGGGAGTGATTATGGTGCTGGGACCGCTGGTGATGTGCCGGCGTCTGGCGCTGGAGGATGCACCAGGAGGCCTCGGGCCGTGGACTGAGGGCCAGAGACCACGGACTGCAGTGTAAGTTGGGTAATGAGAGCAGCTTGGACTCTGGCAGACCAGACAAGCCCATGCTTGGCCTCAGATGAGATCAGGTTTGGTCTGTCTTGGCCTCAGCCTGCTTAGCACCAATGAGTTAAAGGGAAATTCAGATTTCCCATTTTCCATTTCTTTGTTTCAGACAGATTAGGTCTGTACTTGTGTACCCACAGATCAGGTTGTGCGCACACCAGAGCTGGGGGTCAACTCATAGATGCTGGAAAATTCACCAAGAAAACACTGCCCTTTTAGGATCCTAAACAAAGCTGGCGGGTCTTCCCTCCCATCTGCTGCGTTAACGTCTGGAGGAAGATGGTCATATGTCTGTCAGAGGACGCTTTCCCACCCTGACCCTGCCCGCTCCCCTCTGTGTCCCTACCACAGCCTTAAGCCACTGGCTGCAGGGCAGGCCCTGACACCAAAGACCAAATGGATGGCAAGACTCCTCTCCCTCAAGTCTGTCCCTTGCTGCCCCGCCCTGCCTACTTGGGGGAAAAGATAAAAGTAACTAACTGGTATAGGACAGAGACATGGATCAATGAATCTAGAATGAAACCTTTATAATTATGGCCAGCTGATCTTCAGCAACGATGCCAAGGCAAACCAAGGGTAGGAGGGTGGAACACTGAACAGCCATACAGCCTTAAGATCCTCATGCACAAAGATGAACTCCACAGTTGAATAAACCCAGCTACAACTGTAACAAAACTTCTGAAATCTAGAAGTGTGGCTCAAGTGGTAGAGCACTAGCCAAGCAAAGGAAACAAAAAAAAGAACCAGCGGGTGGTTGTTGCCCGTCATATCAGGAGGTGGAGGCAGAGCTGTAGTCGGCAGTGGCCCTTGGCAAAAGCGTAAGACCCTGTTTGAAAAATAAAGTTGGAAGGTCTGGGGGTGTAGCTCAAGCGGTACAGGGAATATCTAGCAAGCATAAGCTCCTGAGGTGAAACCCCAATATAGCAAAAAACAAAACCAGAAAAATTGTTAAGAACACCTGCCACAACTACAGGGGCTGCAACAGCTGGAACCCAGGCCACCACAGAGGGCTGGGCAGGCAAGGGCTTCGCCTTTAGGTGCAAAGCCTGGGCTAGACCCGGGGGAAGGAGCAAGGCGGGCAGCAGGTGTCTGTCCCCGCCCTGCCCAGAGGGTGAGCCTGCAGTTCTCGGGTGCTGCGCCCCAGCCAGGTTAGAAAGCTCCATTTAACATCTGGCCCTTGCTTGTATGAAGGCAGACGCAGCCTTATCCCCACTTCTGGCTCCAAGCATTTCTCTGAACAGGCACGCGATCCTCTATCTCACCACTAAGAATTCACTCACCGCTGTCCTCTGCCGTCTGCCACACCTGCAAGCGGCCCCCCGGACGGCCACTGGTCACCAGCAACCTATTCCAGACAGACAGGAAGTGTTAAGTCCGCTCCTACCCGCCTGGCCAGAAGGAACCTCTGAGGAAATGCCCGCCGTCATTCCATGGGTCCCAGCGCAGGCTCGCCCTGGCGGGCTCAGGTCACCAAGAGCCACGGGACCAGCCCAGGCCGGCTCCAGTCCCAGTGGTCACCCAGAAGGTGACACCAGTGGGGGTCAGAGCCTGTAATCCAGCCCCAGGGGTGCAGCACCGATGCCCTGTCAGCTCCAGGGAGGAGAAGGGCAGCCTTCCTGCGGGCTTTCAGTCCCTGAAACAACCCCAGGGACCCCAAAACAGCCTAAGACCTTTGTATGGTAAATACAACCCTGTGCGGGGAGGTAGGGGTGGTGATAAGGAGGTAGGCGCCCAGCCTTGCCACCCATGCTGTCAGGAACACAAGGTGTGAGGTGCAGAACTGGCCTTACCTGGTGCCGGGCACGTGCTTTAGTGCTAAGATAGACCTGTCCGAAAACCCACCATGGCGCACTGTGAAATCCCTTTCTGGGAATAAGCCCTAGGACGAGAAGCAAAGCGGCAGCCATCAGACAGAGCATGCTGTTCAAGGAACAATGCAGGAGCTCCAGGGAAGAGCAGACCTTGGCCTGGCAGATGCTGTGGTGATCACCTGACAGCTGACCTTGCATACCTTCATGCTAGCCTCCTTCCCCAGGCCCCCAAAGCCTGCGGCAGTGCTCCTACAGCACAGACAACCCGGCCTCCCAGAGGAGCCCCAGTGTTCCAGAGTCATCCAGGAAAGCCCGGGTGATTCCCTCCAGGGGGTACAGCCAGCACCACCTACCAACAGTCTACTGCCAGGCACTGTGCCCAGGCTGTACCCCATTTGATTCTCATGACCCCTGTGATGCAGGCACAGTCGTTATCCATGTGACAAGAACACAGCTGCTGAAGCTCCACTTGTAAGGCCACATAGGAATGGAGCTGTGAGCCGCAGCCCAGGTCTGCCAGGTCAAAGTGGATGTCTATTTAAGGATCAGGAATGGTGGCCACATAGAAAAGGCGCTGGTTGTGGTCAAGAGCACTGGGCTGGGACTTTTTTTTTTTTCCAGGTTGGTTGTGGTACTTGAACTCAAGGCCTGGGTGCTGTTCTTGAGCTCTTTTGCTCAAAACTAGCCCTCTACTTCTTTTGATTCACAGCTCTACTTCAGGTTTTCTAGGGGTTCATTGGAGATAAGAATATCACAGACTTGCTCGCCAGGTTGGCTCTGAACGTTGATCCTCAGATCTCAGCCTTGTGAGCAGTTCTACTTTCAGCCCTGCGCCACCAGTGCCCGGCATGCAGTGGAGTCATTCGGAGGAAGTCTGAAGGGTTTATTCACTAGGCTGGTAAACTATGTGCCACTCAACAGAGCTTATCTCTACGCACGTGTGTCTCTGACTGTTAGACTACTTGCACCAGCCCAGTGCCCGCCTGTCTCTCTAGTCAGCAGGCAATACAGGCGGTCCTAAATGCTTCATAAACAGAAAACCTGACCCATGCGCTCAGCGTTCCTATTCCCCGTCACCTGGTTTTCTTTTACTGAAAGTCTGAGCGGCAGGAGCAGATGAAGAATCTCATTTTTTTTCTGCCTCTCATAACCGGCAACCAGGACTCCTGGGGAGAGGAGAAGATAACGGGACAAACGGTTAGGAGGGCGGGCCAGGCGCACTCGGCGTCGGGGGCGGCGGGCCCTCGGCCCGCTCCCCTCAGTCCAGCCTCGGGAAGGAGAGCCCACCTCCCAGTGCCCGGCAGGGCGATTACCTTTGTCACCAACCCACTCCAGGACTCGCGTGGCTCCCGAGAGCTCGAAGGCGTGGAAGTCCTGGTACCTGCAGGGGACACTGCAGTCACGCGGGGCCGGGGGCAGCGCGGGCGGCCACGGCGTGGGCCCGGCTCATCCGTGGAGCCCTCCGGGGCCCGCGAGGGGGTGAGGCAAGGCTGTGACAGCGGCGTCCTCCCCGGGGGGGGGAGGCCGGGCTCCGCGCCCAGGACCCGGCACTCACAGGCGCAAGGATTCCACGAGCCAGTCCTCCGCGGACTCCATGGCAACCGCCGCTTCCGGCCCCTCACTTCCGGGAAAGGACGAGAGGGCGTGGCCTCCGGGCGTCACGACGACGGGGCGTGGCTCCGGGGACTGCCGGGTGGGCGTGGCTCCGGAGACCGCCGGGTGGGCGTGGCCTTGGGACTGCCCGGTGGGCGTGGCTCCGGAGGCTGCCGGGTGGGCGTGGCCTCCCGGTGGGGCGGAGCCTGGCGGTCAGCGCTCGGCGGTCAGCGCTCCGCAGCCAGCTCAGCCCCCATCCCACAGCTGCTCGCGCCCCGCGGGGCTTCCCCTGGGCTGAGGTTCTCTGAAACGTGCCCACGAATGGGCTCTGAGGGGGCCCCGAGTTCTTATTTTAAGGCCGGGTATTTGCCGTCCAAGAAGGGCTGTTAGTGTCCTGAAGCCAGAAACCATCAAGCAAGCTGAAAGAAGATAAAGCTGTACCTTCCTTTCTCCTGTCAGCCCTGGGGACCCCAGGCTGGGGACTCGGGAGGAGAAGGTGGCCCCGAGGGGGGCCCGGGACAGAATGATGCTGGATCTTTGTGCCGTGTGTGCTGTGTGTGTGCTGTGTGTGTGTGTGTGTGTCACACGGGGTGCTATGTGCTCTGTGTGTGCTGGGCAGTGTGTGTCACACAGGGTGTGTGTACGGTGTGCGTGTGTGTGTGTGTCACACAAGGTGCTATGTACAGCCCCCATCACAGCATGGGAAACAGAGGTCCTTGCCTGAGCCAGCTGGTGGCAGAAAAGCAGAGTGCAGAGCCAGGAGCCCAGCAGGCAGTTTCCACCTGCTGAGCGGCAGAGTAAGTCCTGGTCAGTGGCTGTGTGATGCCCTAGCAGGGAGTCTTCCAACTCACTGAACACAAACACGCAGCCCTCCAGCACCCTTTTCCCTCCCCTTCCCTAAAAAGGACAGGGCAGGCATTCTATGGAAAGAGCAGGGTTTTATTCACAACATCATCAGGAAACAAGAAACAGGAACGTCATTTGTGTCTGCATCACATCTCTAGTGACCCAGCCAGAAACTGCCATACCACAGCAACAGATTTGCGCTCAGGACTTCTATCCAGAGGTGGCCACCGCTGCACTAGGGTTCCAATCAGCGACCTGCAGGGCTGGGTGCTGTGGCAGCCGTGTTGTCAGCCTGCGGGGTCCTGGTATCATTCCTGCAGCATTTGCACTGTCGGCCTCCTGTACTGGAGGAAAATACAGAGAACAACTGGGCAGTGACAGATGAGAGGGGCACCCTGTCATCCCAAGTGCTGGGCTCTGCTCCTTAGACACCAGCAGAGGCGGACTCTCCGCTGGGGCGGCTCCAGCCAGCACGCTGCTTTTTCACATTACACCCTCCATGTTACAGGTAGCAGTGACCAAGGCTCTTTCAGATGTCAGGCCTGATAGAGTTGCCAGGTGTCAGCATCACTCCCCATGCAGCTCTGCCCCAGCGCGCCCCCCTCTCCCCCAGGCAGGCATTGCTTCCCAGAGACTCTCCAGTTGGTCTGAGTGTCTCAGCCTTCAAAGTGAGCAGACATAGAGGTGACACCGCCTTCCTTTACACCCATGCTCCTGCCCCTGCATCTGAGGCCCTTGAGCAACTGTGTTTCAGGAAGCCAGGGATGCTGGCTGGGGAGGGAGCTGGACCTCTAGGGAATGCCCCTCCCTCTTTCAACAGGAGCATGATGTAAGATAGGCATGGAAGAGGGGAAGGGAGGGAATCAGCCACCGCCACTGTGAGGAGTACAGACAGACTCACTGAGGCCTTAATGAGCTGTGGTGGACATAGAGAATCCAAGTCCAAGACAGGCTGGGCAAAACTGTGAGACCCTGTCTGAAAAACAAATCAAAATCAAAGACTGGGGCTCAAAGACTGGCTCAAGTGATAGCCTCAAGTCCCTAAATTCAATCCCTAGTACCATCTAAATAAAAAACAAACAAAATGCCCCATTTGATAGGAAATGGGTCTGTTGGCATTTCCATTTTGTAATGGGGAAGAGGAGGCTAAGCAGTGAAGTGACATCTGTTTCCAGATTCCACCTTCTACTCTGGGTGCAGATCACACCATATCTCCCCCCTGCAGCCAGGAGTGTGCCAGCAACAGGGAACAGAGAAGCTCCCACCAACCAAGCAACACCCTAAGGCTGGCTCAGTGGTAAAGTGCTTGTCCAGGGTTCGATTCCTCAGTACCACATACACAACAAAAAACCAGAAGTGGCTGTGGCTCAAGTGGTAGAGTGTTGGCCTTGAACAAAAGAAGCTTAGGGACAGTGCCCTGGCCCTGAGTTCAAGCCCCAGGACTGGCCACACACACACACACACGTGTGCGCTCCATGGTGGAATAAGTGGTGTGGCCTCTCCAGCCTGGGATGGTCTTGCTTTGTAATCTCCTTATCTCCCCTCCCCTGTAGCTGGGATTTCTTTATCCATTGCACTGGTTTGCATTTTTTTTCCCCAATAAAGACCAAGTGTCACCATGTTGTTCAGTCTGGCCTCAAATCCCTGAGTTCAGGCCATCTTGTCGTCCCAGCCTTCCGAGTAGCTGAGACTACAGGGGCATGGCACCATGACTGGCTTGGAGGTAACGTCAGCTATCACAACTTAGAGAGGTGAGAAAGATGCTACTGGCACCTGGTGGGTAGATGCTAAACCTCCCACAGCACAGCAAACCGGCACCAGCCCCCGAGTCCACCTCAGGAGTGGGGGTTGGGGCGTTGATGGCCCTGCGGTGGGCCTCTGAGCGCTGGTCCAGCTGCGCGTGCTCAGCCCAGACCTGGAGCCGGCTGTGAGGCCTAGCAGAGCCCCGACTGCGGCAAGAGGCAGACGAGGCTGGGCCTAGGGCTGTAGACGGCAAGGCGGAAGGGGTCTGGGGAAGGCCATTGCCTTCCTTGGTGCTGGCGGGGACGCAGGGTTTCCTGGGTGCAGCGCCCCGGGCCTCCCCGCTTTACCTGGCTGCGGGGTGCCGGGCGGCCGAGGCTCTCGCCCAGGGCCTTCTTCAGCAGGAGGATTCGGCGCAGGTCGTGACTCAGCGGCCACCGCCGGTCCCCCAGGGAGGGGGGGCGTGCTGACCCCACCGGGGACAGGCCGGACGGCTCCAGACTCTTCTTGCCCATGAAGTGCCCTAGGAAGGGCGGGGGAAGCCCTGGGCGTGAGGCCCCGGCCCGCCGGTCCCCCGCCGGCTCAGGAGGGTCAGGGGGGGCCGGGGCGGGCGGGGAGGCGGCCGAGGGCTTGGAGGGGCTCCGGGCAGGGCAGGCAGGGGTGCAGGCGGAGCGGGCTGGAGAGGGCACGGGGCCGGGTGTGCCGTCCAGTCAGGGAGGGGCGCCTGGGACTGTCCCTGCCCGTCGGGGGCTCCCTCCCGGGGCCCCTCCCCGCTTACCGGTGGCCCAAAGGTTGCCCCGCGGGTGCACCCGGACCTTGTTGGCGCGGCCGCGGGGCTCGGGCGGGTCCCAGGCGAGCGGGGCGACGCCCGCAGCCAGCAGCGTGACGAGCAGCAGGCGGCCGAGCAGCCGCGCGCCCCCCGCGCGCCGGGCCATGTCGGAGCGACGCCGCCGCGGGGCTGCGGGTTCGCGCCGCCCGCCTTCCCGGCTTTTAAACCCCGGGCGGGCGGGGCCCGGCGGTGGGCGGGGCCGGCGGGAGGGGCGTGGCCGGGACGCCCCGCCCATCGCGCCGCGCCCCGCCCCCTCGCGGCCCGCGGTCCTCTCCCCAGGCCGCCCACGTCCCCCGCCCGCGGGCCGCGCACCCCGGGAGGCGGGGCGGGGCCCTCCCGGAAGCGGGCGCGGCCTGCGGGACCTCTGGCGGGCGGCGCGGTGCGAGGGCTGCGCCGACGTCTCCGGAAACAAGTTTGGGGTGGGCGCGGGGCGGGCGGTTCCCGGCCCCGGCCCGCGGCGGCCGTCTCACCTCTGCGCTCCCCGCCTCTCAGCTCGCCTCGCGCCGTGGTGACAGCTCTCACCACCTCCCGGAGACGCACCGCGGCCAGGCCGGGAGCTGGGAAGCCGGGAAGCCCCGGGGGGAGCCCCGCGCCCGGCCCGGCCCGGCCCGCAGCCAGCTGGGCTTCCGGCAGGTGACCTCGAGCCGTGGGCCGCGCTCGGCAGGGTTATTCTTCCTCGGCTCCAGGACGGGCCCACGCTGGGAAAGCGCCCCAGGCAGGGCACTGAGGAGGACGTTTCCACTGCGGGAGTCTCGACCGTTTCTGCCCGCGCTCCTGGGGAAGAGGAGGGGCGTCCAAAGGGATTTTTACACAGAGGAGCTTACAGCCTGCCAGGGCATGACCTCGAGGCCGTACCTGCGCTTCACTGGTGCAAGACCACAACACTGACCACGATGGAGGATTCCGCCCAGCAGATAAGGGGGTATAACACATGGAGTCGAGCAGACACACCAGACACTGGGAACCCAGGACACAGAGACTAGTTATCCACAAGGGACACGCTGGAAAGTTGCATGGAAACACAGCAATGTGGCCCTAAACATCAACTTGAATATGATTATCCAGACCCATGCAACATCAGTGAAACTAGAGTGGAGAGACTGCAGGACTAGGATTAGGACAATTTCAGTCTAGGTGAATACTCCACTGAACATGTGAAAATCAGGGGAAAAAAAACAAAACCAAAGCTATGACGAGTTTCAAGATGGGACAGAAAGTGACAGCATCAGATGGAAGGAGAAGCAGAGAAGCATGACCAGAGCACAGGACAGGCATCTGGAAATAGTGTGGAGATGCATTGCTTTGAGTAATGAGAGGGGATGGGTAACAACCAGATGACCCTATTGTAAGTTCTTAAACATTTTATGAATTCTCAGATTGCCCTGAGTGAGCCACTAAGCTTCCTACCTGACCTGCACAAACCTAAAAGTGCTTCTAAGTTCTTTGATTACTAACCCCCACTCCCCTGGGAATTTCTTTCTTTCTTTTTTTAAAGATTAGTCTTATTATGCTGCTTAGGCTAGCCCTGCACTCATACACTAAAATGAACTCCCGGCCGGGAGTTTGGCCTAGTGGTTAAAGTGCTTGCCTAGCATGCATGAAGACCCGGGTTCGATTCCTCGTACCACATACATAGAAAAAAACCGGAAGTGGTGCTGAGGCTCAAGTGGTAGAGCTCTAGCCTTGAGAAAGTCCAAGGACAGTGCTCAGGCCCTGAGCTCAAGCCCAGGACTGGCAAAAAAAAAACAAAACAAAACAAACAAACAAAAAAAAAAAACAATAAAATGAACTCCCTGCCTCAGCTTCCTGCAGCTGAGATTCTTACAGGAATTCAAAAATCATACTTGAAAAATTCCTTTCCTTTGCCTTTTACTTTTTTTTGTGTGCCAGCACTGGGGCTTGAACTCAGAGCCTTGTACTCCTCCTCAATGGTTTTGCGGTTACTTCTTTATCATTTGACCTACACCTACATCTCCACTCCAACTTTTTGCTGGTTAATTGAAGTCTCATGGACTTTTCTCCCTGGACTGGCTTCTAAATGTGATCTTCTAGGTCCCAGCTTTCTGAGTAGCTAGGATTACAGGTGTGAGCCACCAGTGCCTGGTTTCATTTTTATAGTTTCAGAAAGTCACTAAAATTTATTTACTTCTGGGCCAGGAGTTTGGCCTAGTGGTAGAGTGCTTGCCTAGCATGTTCAAAGACCAGGGTTTGATTCTTCGGTACCACATACATAGAAAAAAGCCAGAAGTGGTGCTGTTGCTTGAGTGGTAGAGCCTGAGCCTTGAGAAAGTCCAAGGAGTGGCCGAAACAAAACAAAACAAAATTTATTTACTGCTGGGCATGGCGACACGAGCCTGTAATACCAGCTGCTAGGAAGGCAGACAGAAGAAGCAAGTTTGAGGTCAAGCCTGGCAAAGTCAAAACAAGAATAAATGAAAAAAGACTGAAGGCATAGCTCGAATGGAAGAGCAACTGCCTGCTATGATACTCTAATTCAATCCCTACCTGAGAAGATAAAAGGATATAAAGGTATATAATTACATATAGAATGTATATAATATATAAAAACTATATTACATATATAAATAAAATCTGCTAGTTTGAAGTCCTATGCCTTAGTGCTAAACTAAGTAATATAAAAAACAGAAACATAATACCTCTCCCCTAAAATAACCTTTTTATTTTTGGCTACTAGTGATTCAAATGTCTTAAATGCTTTAGTTGCCTTCTCAGAGACATGTAGCTGTTGCTTGCAACAAAAGCACCCGATAAAGGAGGAAAAAAAAAAGGATACTTTCACAGAGCCCTGTGTGTAAGTGCAAGTACAGGTGAAGACGTGAGTACAATGGTATTTACACTCAGGGAGGTGAGGTTCAGACAGGTGTCAGAGAGCTCAACTCTGTCTAGCAAAGCAGGTTGGCGCAAAAACAGAGCCATTGCCAAATGCAGTGATACATGCTTGTAATTCCAGCTACTGGGAGGCTGGGGGAGGGAGAAGTAGAGGTATAAGGACTGTGAGTTCAACGTCATTCAGGGCAAAGTTAATTAAGACCTTACCCCCAAAACAAATGCAATGGGCTAGGATATAGCTCAGGTACTGGAGCAAAAGGCCCTGGAAAAAAATTACCAAAACAACCAAAGTCCAAAAGGGTTAGGAGGTAGAGTGCCTGCCCAACACTTATGAAACCCTGTGTTAAATCCCTAGGAGGCAGGAAGGAAGCAATCAGAGCCCATGCTCAGTAGTTGGCCTGTCCTGCAAAGGTGACAAATGGTGTCCGGCCAGCGGCAGTACAGTGTGCCTGTACTCTCTGGACATGAGAACATCTGAGGCCCACGTAAGTTGCCGAGACAGCTCAGAAAAGCATCTGCTAGTGATCTGCCAGCTTCCTCCTGGTTGAGAGCACTGGGCACTGGCGCAGACCTGTGGGCTGGGCTGTCTCATGGAGAACCGGAGGTGGCAGTGCTCCCTGCTCCATGGGCGGGTACCCCAGTTGGGCTGCAGAGGGGGCTCCCCTCCCCTCCACTAGGACTGACTTCCTCCACAGGACCTGAGGCCCAGAGGAGATAGAATTAAAGAGGACTCTGAGCTACTCACACACTGGCTTACCTGGCATTCATCTTTGAAAGCTTAAAAATGGAAACACACACGTGTTCTGCTTCCCTACCTTTATGTCAGAGAAAAGCAAAGCCCAACACTCAGGGCAGGTCCAGGCAATGCCGTTTCCAGACAGGAAGGCAGGCCAGCACCGTGGGGTACCTCCGCCCAGCTCCTTTCCTCCCTCTCCCCCCTCTCCAGCGCACCTCACAGCTGCTGCCATGAGTGCAGAGGGTACAAAGGATGACGAGCGCGACAGCCCCCAGACCTGTCAGCAGCACTGCTGCTTTACACGCGTCGGAGTCACGCTCTTGTGAAAAGCAATTTTATGACTAAGACATTTCCCGTGGATGTCAACCGCGCCTTCTGCTTCACGAAAGCAAACGGAACAAACAAGTGGCTCGTATGCTGGTGCACTTAGCGGAGGCCTGTGCACAAAGCCTCTGCTCCACGGGGACCAAGACCAGCCAGAGGCGGCCTCCGGGAACTTTCCCAACAAACACACTGCAGGAATAAGGGGTGAAATGTGCAAAGTCTTTTATTGGAAGTTTGAAAAGTTAAGATTTGGAGCCACCTTCATGAACCGCGGTGGCATCACGAGGATCTGCGGTCCACCCGTGCAGAGCTGCACTTCCGTGTGCAGCACGCTGAGGCACTTTAGAAGTGAAGCTGGGCTTCGAAATACAAACACTGGGGGCTTTGGCTCAACCTTTTAATATAAAAAAATCCACTGATGTACAAAATGTGAAAGTGGGACAATGACAAGGTATGAAGTCCTGTGATTGCAAGTCCCCTGCGTGCACACCTCGGTGCCCGTGCGCCCGCCCACACACATTCTGGCGTGGAAACATAAACGAATGCACACCGGCGCTCCTGGGAAGCGTCCTCAGTGTGCCTGCTCTCCACCAACCACAGGCCAACGTCCACTGCAGACGACCAGGAACACAGCACGCGGCTTCCCGGGTCAGAAGCGCCAGGCTGGCTTGCTACTCACGGTGGACCAGCACAAATAAGCCCAGCAAAAAAAGAACTGCGTACTAGAAAACAAAGCACAGAAGCGCAGGTCAGAGACACTCCGGAACTGTCCAGGCATTCTCCCATGTCTTGACTGTCACCCAGACGTCAGCCCAAGCTCTCGCCCAGCGTCACCTTCAGCCACAGCTACTTTTTTGATGAGGGGAGCAGTGCTGGGGGTAGAACCCCAGATTTCATTCAAGTGCTCTACCACTACCCCCTCTACTTCATTTTGAATGAAAAGATAGTCCAAGCTCTCACCTTGAATTTAGGGTAGTCATTCATGAGGATCGTCACAATTCCAATATAAGGAACAAACCTAAAACAGACAAGACCCTGGTCAGCACAGCCGCGCCCAGGAGAGCACCACTGCCAGGCTGGGACACGGTCTGCGTCTTCCATGTTGCTGTGTCAGGCAACAAGACTTGACCCTTCCCACTGCATGGCAGAAGTTAGGATGGTTAGCATTTTACAGACAAGGACACTGATGGCTGGGCCCTGGGTGCTTGCTTCTGTGGCAGGGCCCAGTACAGGTGTGGTCTTAGGTGGTGGTGACCAGTGGCACATGCTGACCAAGTTCCAGGGGCTAGGTATGGCTGTACAGCCTTGAGCGGAAGAGTTCTACGACCGTACCTACACTTCAGCACCCTCAGTGCAGCCTCCTGCATCCTGACTCAGCCAAGGGAGAAACTTCCCGGGTCTACGACTGTTAGGTCGTTCCATCTGTTCATCTTACAGGGCCTGTGGCGTTCCTTTTGAGGCCAGTTGCACTGCTTGCTTTCCCTAAGGGACTCTAGGCTCTGTGAAGCAATACCCCGGGGACCCCTTCTCCCAGGTCCTGAGGCCAACACAGGGCCCTGCCCGTGGCCACATCTCAGGCTTCTAATAAATACTGGCTGAAAAGCCTTCTGTAGTCCCAGGACCCTGGCCAAGTTATGCAAGTGTTCTACCACTGAGATCCACCCCAAACTGCCAGACTGGATGCTTGAAAGCCGGGGCCTCTTCTTTCCTCTCTCAGGAAAATCTCATTCTCCCCTGGCTTCAAATCTCCTCTCTGTGCCATTCTTCCACGTGGTAATAACCGGGGGCAGAACAAGGAAACAGCAGGGTGACCTTGGTGTGGGAGGAAAAGGTGGTTAGACAACACAGTCCTGCTGTTTCTTCTCGGCTGCTAGACTCTAGAGTGAAGCCGGCACGGAGGCTGAGTGCTGCACGTCCCACAGGAGCCTGCCTGCCTCACAGCCTCTGCCCCGCATCTCATGACACAGGCAGCAGACACAGCAGCCTCTGCCCATGCAGAGCCAGGGTGAGCTTTAGCACAGCGTGTCACTTCCTCTCCTCATCAGACGCACTCTCCCAACTCCCTGGTTTCTTAAAACTTAGACATCTACTGACATAATCACTTAGCTAGCTTGTAATGCATATTCTGGCATCTCCCCAGCTCCTGGGCTGAAGGAGAGCTCCAAATGACACTCTTGCCCTCTGCCAGTGTGGTGGCCCAGCACTCCTGAAGGCCCTGCATCAGTCCTAACTCCTGGGTCCTCCAGACATAAAAATAAAAGCTGCTACAAAATGGCCCTGCTAGTAAGCTCTAGGAAGCAGGAGTCATGTCTTCTACATGTTTGTTCTATATGTGTTAATGCTTGGGATTTATGTACATTACTACTGCTCTTCCTAATGCACTGAGGATTGTGGTTCAAAGCCATCCCAGAAAGGAAAGTCGGTGGGCCAATTATCTCCAATTAATCACCAGAAAACCAGAAGTGGCGCTGTGGCCCCAAGTGGTAGAATGCCAGCCTTGACCAAAAGAACTCAGGACAACGTCCAGGCTCTGACGTTAAGTCCCAGGACCAACAGCAATAAAAGACTAACAGCTGCTAATTCTGCTCAGATGATCAGAAAAACCGATGCATTGTACACTTCAACATGGTCACTTTTATATCTCAATACATGCGGATTTAATCTTAAAAAGTGTTTTAGAACCTTAGGCCTTGGTGTGCAGTGATTTTTGAAAGTGCCCTGAGACCTCTGCCTGGTCAGACCTGCCTGCAGAGCTCCCCGCTCTGGGCTTGGGTGCAACAGGACTTGGAATGTGGCTTAGTGCTGGTGTTTTATAAATGTAATTTCCACAGATGGAGCGACGGGCGTGTGACGCAGAGTGGAATCAGAGGGAAGTGGTCTGCAGAGCTAAGATCCTGCCTTCCTGCTGTTCCTGCTTCAGCTGTTTCACACTAAATTCTCAGAACAATTGCATTACCTATTTATTTACTTTATTAAGAGCCAGCAAAAGATCTGGGATTTAATTTATTCTTTATCTTTGGGACAAAGTCTCTCTCTCTAGTTCCGGCTGACCTCAAATTCCCAATCTTTACAATTCTCCTGTCTGAGGCTCCCAAGTTCTTGTGTGGCCCAGCTTCAAGTTGGGATCTGAGAAAAAGCATTTTAGATAATCTGTGATTAAGTTACTTGAATGAAAAGCTTATCTCTGTCAGTCCTTGGATCTTTTACCCAATAAAGGGTCTGACTGAAAACATGGAGCAATAATAAACACTTGCTATATGGAAAAAAAAAAAAAAAGTAACAAAACAAAATAATAAACACTTGCGTCTTGAGTCACTTAAAGGCACAGAGTTGTGCTGGTAGGATCATATGTCAAACAGCACAGCAAAGGCCTTAAAACATGTACTTGTTTCACCAGTAATGCAGCTCCCTCTTGCAAGTCGGGGTGAAGACAGAGGCCCTGGAGTCTAGGTTTATCATCCTAACACTGCATGTGTTCAGAAAAAGACAACAAGCCAGGACAGTGGTGCCTACCTACCATCCGGACACTCACAAGCTACTCGGGAGGCAGACGGGAGGACCGCGTGAGACTAGGGACTCAAGACAGCCTGGGCTATGCTACCGAGCCAGACCCCAGGGCAATACCTCCCTCCCCCAAATCCTCCAGCAGGCTGTCTGATCCCAAAGCATTCTCAGCGCGTGTCTGGCGCCCAGTGTGCCCTGATGAAGGTGTGCTTCTGTTGACATTCTTAGTATATTAGGGCAGCAGCAACCCCGTACTTCCCCACAGCACCAGTGACTTACAATTCCTGTCCTCCACTGCTCTTCTCTGACAAAACCTGAAATAGACGGGCTTAATGGATGCGTAACCTTCACTCGACCTCATCAACTTCAAGTCTAGAGCTAGGTCCCATGAAGAATGTTAACACCACTGTGGCTTCCCACAGCTCAGCCCAGTGTGAACACAGAAGCCTGGGCGAGGTAGGCCTGGCCAGGGCCCCTAACACTTCCCGAGTGAGCTGAACAAAAGTGAACTCCCCATCTTGTCACTAACTCCAGCTCCTCCCCATCTCCTCTCTCATGGTGTCCGGGCCCCCTCCCGGGAGCACTGCTGGAGAGTTAGCAGCTTTGGAAGAAGGGCACCTCTGGTCAGAGTAGGACCAAGTGGCTGTGGGTGCAGCTGTGAGGGGCACAACAGCACCACGGAACGGGCCATGTTGAAAGCGCTCCCCCTCTACTTACCCCCGGGCTCTCCCCACGACATCCTTCTTCTCCAGCCAGTGCTGCCCTTGTTTATACAAGCCTCGATCATCAACAGCATTGTTATCTCCTTTGGTTAAAAACTTGATATGCCCATTTTGCCTTAAAGGAATAATGGAAATACAAGTCACCCAAAACGTTTGTGGCACACAATTTGCTCATTAGCCAGAAGTTCCTGTGGCACTGTAACATTTGATCACGCCTTGCACTAATTGGCTAAAAGGACGCTTAAAGCTGCATGGCTCCTAATAAAGGATAAACACATCCGGGTAAGGCGGCTCGCACCTGTCACACTAGCTACTCAGGAGGCTGAGATCTGAGGATCAAGGCTCAAGGCCAGTCCAGGCACCAAAGGATCTAAAACTCCAATTAACCTCTAGAAAACGTCAAGTGGGGCTTGGCTCAAGCTCAGGGACAATGCCCAGGCCAAGTTCAAGCCCCAAGACCCACCATAAACAAACAAACAGACAAACAAACACAAACTAAAAGTCCCACATTTTTTTTTTTTTTTTTTTTTGCCAGTCCTGGGCTTGGGCTCAGGGCCTGAGCACTGTCCTTGGGCTTTCTCAAGGCTAGAGCTCTACCACTTGAGCCTCAGCACCACTTCCAGCTTTTTTCTATGTATGTGGTACCGAGGAATCAAACCCGGGTCTTCGTGCATGCTAGGCAAGCACTCTACCACTAGGCCAAACTCCAGGCCCCCCTAAAAGTCCCACATTTACAAGTTAAAATACCATGCAGGCATCAAGAACAAGGGGTTGCAGCTTCTTTTCCTTTTTGTCTGACATCTTAATGAGGCTGCAGCAGTCACCGCTGCTCTCCAGGCCTCGGGATGCTGCCCAAGGACCATGAAAAGAAGCAGGAAGTCATGAGATTGGCCAGGAAAGACAAGGCCCTGCAGTCACTGGGGCCAAGTCCGGGACGAGCTCCACAGTCTTGTTCTGCTTCACAAAGCCACTCCAGACAAACTGCAAGCAAGTCCAGGAGCTCCTTAGTAAAGGACTTATCAGATGAACTTCAGAGCACAGAGCGCCAGTGATTCACATGGGACATAGGAAAGGTGGAGATGCTCCAGCTGCTGGGGAAGCAGCACACTTGGAAAATGACAACGAACAGAGAGCAATGTTGGAGAAAACTGAAGATTACAAGCCACTCAAAAGTAGATTGTGGGGCCAAGAGTATGGTCCAGTGGTAGAGTGCTTGCCTAGCATGCACAAAGATCTGGGTTCAATTCCTTAGTACCACATCCACAGAAAAAGCCAGAAGTGGAGCGGTGGCTCAAGAGCACTAGCCGTGACAAAAGTCCAAGGCCAGTGCTCAGGCCCTGAGTTCAAGCCCCAGGGCTGAAACACACACACACACACACACACACACACACACACACACACACACACACGCGCGGATTACGGAGAAGTACAGGGATGTACTGGCAGAGGAAACTCTGGATGAAATAGTCAGGCTCAACCAGCTATAGCCAGAAACCTCATCTGGATCTGGGGTGGAACAAACACTTATGCTAGCCCTAGGCCAATCTGAATGTATACAGCAAAGGTGAGGGAGAAAACAGTGGCATAACCACGCATGCCTCCTCCTGGCAGTACTTAGTGTTAAAATATTAAGCATGAAGTAACAAACTGATGACCTAACTGGGAAAGTGATCAAAGGCTGGGAAGCACTAGTACGTCCTCATCTCCCATAACGTATACTTCAAAGCTTGTCCTGTGGAGAAGACAGAGTTGCACCTACTTCTCATGAATCTTCAGGACCCGGTGCACTATGGGGATCTCTCTTCCTTCTATCCTGAACACCACAATCTCCCCCACTCGTATGGGGTCTTCCACTCGATTCGTTAGAAAGAGAAGGTCGCCTCTATGAAATGCAGGCTCCATGCTGCCACTGGGAGGGAAAGAGCAGAACAGCAAAAAGGGAGTGAGAGATGGGACTGACTTTCACAATCAAGAGTAACAGTACCGTTTCTGGGGTCTAGGCATACTGTGACAACGCTACCACGACTTCTTAGTATTCTTCTCAAAATCTGTTTCCCAAGACTACCCTGGGACTATTAGTTATTACCTTCATGAGTTAGTTTCAGTTCAAGTGGCACTACACAAAGCAGTCTTGGAAAGAGCACTGTTACAAATGTCTTAACCTTTAAAAATGTTCACTGACTAACAGAAAGAGTGAACTTTACAGACACTGCCCTGATCTGTACTTTGTCTGAAAACGTTAAACATATTCAAATATTCAAATGAGCCCTGGATCACTGTCTGCCATTTATAAAGACGGAGAGCTAGATGACCTTATGCACCAGGCCCTCCAGAAGGAAGCAGCGCCTCTGTCCACACCACCTACACTGTCCACACCAGCAGCTGCAGAGATAACACCTGCCCATCAAGTCATTTATTCCCAAAAGAGAAATAGGACAGCCACAGGCCAGAACAGAGGTTTCTGCCTAGGAATTTCACCAAGGAGCTCTGGCCTGCTCTCCCCTACACAGCCCTGACAGAACTGAAAATGTCCACACTAACAAATGTGCCCCTTTCCCTTTTCTCTCTCCTTTCCTCACTCCTTCCTTTTTTTTTTTCATATGCAGGGTTTCTGAATATATTTCAGAAACACAGCTTGTTTTCCATTGCAACAACTTGCATAAAAAGAAAACAGATCTGGGGGCCGGGAGTTTGCCTCAGTGGTAGAGTGATTGCCTAGCATGTACGAAGACCCGGGTTCAAGTCCTCGGTACCACATACATAGAAAAAAAAGCCAAAAGTGGTGCTGAGGCTCAAATGGTAGAGCTCTGGCCTAGAGAAAGTCCAAAGACAATGCGCAGGCCCTGAGCTCAAGCCCAGGATGGCGGGGGAAAAAAAAGAAAACATCTGTAGGAAATAAAATTTAAAGTATAACATTTTTGTTTGAAACTCTTAAGTCTGTCTACATAAAGTATGACAGCAGCTCCCGAGCTTCACAAAACACTGGAAATTCCTAAGGAACTTAAAGAAAGAAAGAAAAATCTCACATCCAGGTCTCACCAAACCATTTTCTTGTTCCCAGAAAATGTCTGCGGACAAGAGGTAGCATCATTTTGTAAAGATTCTCACTGATGAACTGAGCAGGGTGCTATCTGCCTATAACCCCAGCACTTGGTAGGCTGAAGCAAGAGGATCATGAGTTCAAGGCCATCCTGGACTACATGGTGAAATCCTGCCTAAAAACAGAACAACGTTGAGTCCCTACCTCAACTGAAGAAGCTGGGCCTGGGCATGGGGATGGACACAGCTGTAGGGGCCCAGCTGGCTGAGGCCAAAGTGAGATACTATCTGAAACTGCCAGAGTAAAAGGGCTAGTAGGATGGCTTAAGGGCTAGAACACCTGCCTAGCAAGTGTGAAACCCCAAGTTCAAAGTTCAAACTCCAGCATTTCAAAGAACAGTAACAATACTCCAATAATTCAATGTCAAGTCTAGAAACCATTGTGTGTGTGTGTGTGTTTGCCAGTCCTGGGCTTGAGCTCAGAGCCTCAGCACTGTCCTTGGGCTTTCTCAAGGCTAGAGCCCTACCACTTGAGCCACAGCACCAGTTCTCGCTCCCCCCCTCTCCCCCCGTATGTGTGTGGCACCGAGGAATCAAACCAGAGTCTTTGTGCATGCACAAAGAGAAGCACTCTTACCACTAGGCCAAACTCCTGGCACTGAAAATGTATTAACTTTTTTCTGATTATAAAGGCATCTCTTGAAAGGTCATAACAATAGAGTAAGAAGGAAATGACAAGAGCTGTAAATGATGCTCATAGTCAGCTCTAAGGAGGTAAATGAAGATAGGAAAGCAGATTTCTGGCCAATTATCTTCTAGCATAAGGAATAGTGGAGACACCATCCTTGAGTGAAAAAGGGGCAACACCGAGAATCCAAGTTCAAGCCTCAGTATGGGAACCAAACACACACAAACCACTACTACCACCTCCAACAACAATGGTATAAGCATCTCTGAAATCCCATAAACCTAGCCAGCAGTAGCATTTAAAGGTAACAAAGTGTCACAGTGACATCCTGAGCACATGCTAGGCTGGTCTACACAAGCTAAGGACCAAACACCAAGCAGCAGCTTGACTCAAGTAAGGAAGCGTGAAGCAGAAGACCTGCAGGCCAGTAAGCTTTATGGCCAGCTTCTCACAGGCAGGGCCTAGACCTTGGAGATCCCAGGGGGAGCACCTGACAAGGTGACACTTTCCTTCCAGGTTTTCTCTGGGCAACAGTTTCTAAGGGACAATCTCGAGTTTTCCCCAAGCAACGGCACATGATTCTAAGCTTGAAGAGAAAGCGTATTACCTGAGCACCACTACAATGGGGCTTTCACTTCCAGTTATTACCATTAAGCCCTTCCAGATCATCAATGCAGAGGAAACAATCATTCCAAAGTTCAGGACTTGATAATACAGCTGTAAGGACAAAAGGAAGAGATTAGGTATTCAACAGTAACCCAGAAGAGCATCAGTTAGTACTAGGGCAGCTCAAGTCAGTCTCTGAACGGCCCTTCTCCCAAAGTATCAGTGCAGCTTGTTTGCTAATACCCCAGTGACATCTGTGCAACGATGGACTGCTCATAACCTCTCACAGGAGTTTTCAGCTTCAATTCACACCCAATAATAATACATCCGTGCTAATTTTCTACACTGTTCTCTCAACATTTAACTCCAATTGGGAAAACTTCCTCTCAGAGAGAAGAGTCTTGGTCAAAGTCATATAGCTCATCAGTCACAGGGTCAGACTGTTAGAGCAGCCTTCTGCCATGACTTGAACAAGGAGCCAGAAAGCAGGAAGGTTTTTGGAGTGAGAGAGATAACATGAGCACATAGATTTGGCCACATCTGGAGAATGGGTAAAAGGATGGAAGCTCATAAAGGCCAGTAGTTCAAGGACACTGCCAGGACTAAAAAATGGCATTAAAGTCAGACTGGGGATAACACTAAATACAAAACTGACAACATGAGTCCCCCCCACCCCAAAGCATCATAATACACTTTAAAGTACAAAAAAACTAGCTTCAAGAATAAGTAAAATAAAGCTCACTTGTTGGTACTTAAGATACATGCACAGAACCAAAAGCAATTGTCTTGATCTCTGAAAAATTAAATGCTAGCCAGGTGCCAGTGGCTCATACCTGTAATCCTGGCTATTCAGGAGGTTGACACCTGAGCATCACAGTTTGAAGCCAGCTCAGGTGGGAAAATCAGTGAGATTCTTATTTCCAAGAAACTACTCAGAAAAACCCAGAATTGGTACTGGGACTCAGGTAATAAGAGTACTAACACTGAGCAAAAAAAGAGTACAGTGACAGCACTCAGGCCCAGAGTTCAAGCCACAGAACTGGAAAGCAAATAAAGAAACAAAAAAAACCAACTAAACGTCACATAAAAAAAAAAAATGGAAGAATGTTCTATATTAGAAAGAAGCAAAAAACTAATTGTAGTACATGAAATCTGATTAGATCTTGCTTCATTCAAAGCACCAAAAAACATTTTAAAAAAGTCCAAATTATAAAAAAACATTTACAGCCAGACTTAACTGTGCCAGTCTGTAACCCCAGCACCCAAGAAACTAAGACATTCTATCCAGTCCAGGGCTGGTGGCAATTGCCTGTAATCCTAGCTGCTCAGAAAGCTAAGATCAGAAGATGGTAGCTAGCTGAAAGCCAGCCCCGCAGGAAAGTCCCAGAGATTCTTATCCCCAAGTAACCACCAGAAAACCAGAAGTGAAGCTGTGACTCAAAGTAAGTGGTAGTCTTGAGTGAAAGAGCTCAGGGACCACGCCCAGGTCCTGAGATCATGCCACATAACAGAGGGAAAAGAAAAAAAAAGAAAGACAAGAAAACAAACAGGAGAAGGAAGATCAAGTTTGAGGCCAGTTTAAACTCTAGGTACAACTGAAATCTCACACAATCTTGTAGGCATGCCTAAAAAATAAACTAAAATACAAATCTTTAACGGTGATTAATTCTTCATAGCAAAAAAAGTACTTTTAAAAGATCCATTGAAGGGGGCCGGGAGTTTGGCCTAGTGGTAGAGTGCTTGCCTACCATGCATGAAGACCTGGGTTTGATTCCTCCGTACCACATACATAGCAAAAAGCCGGAAGTGGTGCTGAGGCTCAAGTGGTAGAGCTCTAGCTTTGAGAAAGTCCAAGGACAGTGCTCAGGCCCTGAGCCCAAGCCCAGGACTGGGGAAAAAAGAAAAAAAGAAAAAGATCCATTGAAGGCAAAAGTAGTCTCCAGTTGATGTGGAAGGCCAAAACGTGCAACGTTGTAACGACCACAGAATTACAAAAGTATTCTGACACAGAATATCACAACAAGAGTCAAGGCAAGTAGAAATCAGGAGACCTCCATTACAAGAGCCCCGTGCCTCAAGCATGGCATGGACTTCGCGCAGGTCTCAGACGGGAGGGGTGCCACCTCGACTGCGTATTCAACTCCGTGCTCAGAGAGGCCCAGGTCAAAGTGGTGGGGGGAGAGGGGGACGCGGCCCTCGGTGGTGGTGGGGGAGAGGGGACATGGCCCTTGGTGGTGGTGGTGGGGGAGAGGGGACGAGGCCCTCGGTGATGGTGGTGGAGGAGAGGGGACGCGGCCCTCGGTGGTGGTGATGGTGGAGGAGAGGGGACGCGGCCCTCGGTGGTGGTGGGGGGAGAGGGGACGCGGCCCTCGGTGGTGGTGGAGGAGAGGGGACGCGGCCCTCGGTGGTGGTGGGGGGAGAGGGGACCCGGCCCTTGGTGGTGGTGGGGGGAGAGGGGACGCGGCCCTCGGTGGTGGTGGTGGTGGAGGAGAGGGGACGGCGGCCCTCGGTGGTGGTGGGGGGAGAGGGGACGCGGCCCTCGGTGGTGGTGGTGGTGGTGGAGGAGAGGGGACGGGGCCCTCGGTGGTGGTGGTGGAGGAGAGGGGACGCGGCCCTCGGTGGTGGTGGTGGTGGAGGAGAGGGGACGCGGCCCTCGGTGGTGGTGGTGGTGGTGGTGGTGGTGGTGGAGGAGAGGGGACGCGGCCCTCGGTGGTGGTGGTGGTGGGGAGGAGAGGGGACGCGGCCCTCGGTGGTGGTGGTGGTGGAGGAGAGGGGACGCGGCCCTCGGTGGTGGTGGTGGTGGGGAGGAGAGGGGACGCGGCCCTCGGTGGTGGTGGTGGTGGGGAGGAGAGGGGACGCGGCCCTCGGTGGTGGTGGTGGTGGAGGAGAGGGGACGGGGCCCTCGGTGGTGGTGGTGGTGGTGGTGGTGGTGGTGGAGGAGAGGGGACGGGGCCCTCGGTGGTGGTGGTGGTGGAGGAGAGGGGACGGGGCCCTCGGTGATGGTGGTGGAGGAGAGGGGACGCGGCCCTCGGTGGTGGTGATGGTGGAGGAGAGGGGACGCGGCCCTCGGTGGTGGTGGGGGGAGAGGGGACGCGGCCCTCGGTGGTGGTGGAGGAGAGGGGACGCGGCCCTCGGTGGTGGTGGGGGGAGAGGGGACCCGGCCCTCGGTGGTGGTGGGGGGAGAGGGGACGCGGCCCTCGGTGGTGGTGGTGGTGGAGGAGAGGGGACGGCGGCCCTCGGTGGTGGTGGGGGGAGAGGGGACGCGGCCCTCGGTGGTGGTGGTGGAGGAGAGGGGACGCGGCCCTCGGTGGTGGTGGTGGAGGAGAGGGGACGCGGCCCTCGGTGGTGGTGGTGGTGGAGGAGAGGGGACGCGGCCCTCGGTGGTGGTGGTGGTGGTGGTGGTGGTGGTGGAGGAGAGGGGACGCGGCCCTCGGTGGTGGTGGTGGTGGGGAGGAGAGGGGACGCGGCCCTCGGTGGTGGTGGTGGTGGAGGAGAGGGGACGCGGCCCTCGGTGGTGGTGGTGGTGGGGAGGAGAGGGGACGCGGCCCTCGGTGGTGGTGGTGGTGGGGAGGAGAGGGGACGCGGCCCTCGGTGGTGGTGGAGGAGAGGGGACGGGGCCCTCGGTGGTGGTGGTGGTGGAGGAGAGGGGACGGGGCCCTCGGTGATGGTGGTGGAGGAGAGGGGACGCGGCCCTCGGTGGTGGTGATGGTGGAGGAGAGGGGACGCGGCCCTCGGTGGTGGTGGGGGGAGAGGGGACGCGGCCCTCGGTGGTGGTGGAGGAGAGGGGACGCGGCCCTCGGTGGTGGTGGGGGGAGAGGGGACCCGGCCCTCGGTGGTGGTGGGGGGAGAGGGGACGCGGCCCTCGGTGGTGGTGGTGGTGGAGGAGAGGGGACGGCGGCCCTCGGTGGTGGTGGGGGGAGAGGGGACGCGGCCCTCGGTGGTGGTGGTGGTGGTGGAGGAGAGGGGACGCGGCCCTCGGTGGTGGTGGTGGAGGAGAGGGGACGCGGCCCTCGGTGGTGGTGGTGGTGGAGGAGAGGGGACGCGGCCCTCGGTGGTGGTGGTGGTGGAGAGGGGACGCGGCCCTCGGTGGTGGTGGTGGTGGAGGAGAGGGGACGCGGCCCTCGGTGGTGGTGGTGGTGGTGGTGGTGGTGGTGGTGGTGGAGGAGAGGGGACGCGGCCCTCGGTGGTGGTGGTGGTGGGGAGGAGAGGGGACGCGGCCCTCGGTGGTGGTGGTGGTGGAGGAGAGGGGACGCGGCCCTCGGTGGTGGTGGTGGTGGGGAGGAGAGGGGACGCGGCCCTCGGTGGTGGTGGTGGTGGGGAGGAGAGGGGACGCGGCCCTCGGTGGTGGTGGTGGTGGAGGAGAGGGGACGGGGCCCTCGGTGGTGGTGGTGGTGGTGGTGGTGGTGGTGGAGGAGAGGGGACGGGGCCCTCGGTGGTGGTGGTGGTGGAGGAGAGGGGACGGGGCCCTCGGTGGTGGTGGTGGTGGTGGTGGTGGTGGTGGTGGTGGAGGAGAGGGGACGGGGCCCTCGGTGGTGGTGGTGGAGGAGAGGGGACGCGGCCCTCGGTGGTGGTGGTGGAGGAGAGGGGACGGGGCCCTCGGTGGTGGTGGTGGTGGTGGTGGTGGTGGTGGAGGAGAGGGGACGCGGCCCTCGGTGGTGGTGGTGGTGGGGAGGAGAGGGGACGCGGCCCTCGGTGGTGGTGGTGGTGGAGGAGAGGGGACGGGGCCCTCGGTGGTGGTGGTGGTGGTGGTGGTGGTGGTGGAGGAGAGGGGACGCGGCCCTCGGTGGTGGTGGTGGTGGAGGAGAGGGGACGGGGCCCTCGGTGGTGGTGGTGGTGGAGGAGAGGGGACGGGGCCCTCGGTGGTGGTGGTGGTGGTGGTGGTGGTGGTGGAGGAGAGGGGACGGGGCCCTCGGTGGTGGTGGTGGAGGAGAGGGGACGCGGCCCTCGGTGGTGGTGGTGGTGGAGGAGAGGGGACGGGGCCCTCGGTGGTGGTGGTGGTGGTGGTGGTGGTGGTGGAGGAGAGGGGACGCGGCCCTCGGTGGTGGTGGAGGAGAGGGGACGCGGCCCTCGGTGGTGGTGGTGGTGGAGGAGAGGGGACGGGGCCCTCGGTGGTGGTGGTGGTGGTGGTGGTGGTGGTGGAGGAGAGGGGACGCGGCCCTCGGTGGTGGTGGTGGTGGGGAGGAGAGGGGACGCGGCCCTCGGTGGTGGTGGTGGTGGAGGAGAGGGGACGGGGCCCTCGGTGGTGGTGGTGGTGGTGGTGGTGGTGGTGGAGGAGAGGGGACGCGGCCCTCGGTGGTGGTGGTGGTGGAGGAGAGGGGACGGGGCCCTCGGTGGTGGTGGTGGTGGTGGTGGTGGTGGTGGAGGAGAGGGGACGGGGCCCTCGGTGGTGGTGGTGGTGGTGGTGGTGGTGGAGAGGGGACGCGGCCCTCGGTGGTGGTGGTGGTGGAGGAGAGGGGACGGGGCCCTCGGTGGTGGTGGTGGTGGTGGTGGTGGTGGTGGAGGAGAGGGGACGGGGCCCTCGGTGGTGGTGGTGGTGGTGGTGGTGGTGGAGAGGGGACGCGGCCCTCGGTGGTGGTGGTGGTGGAGGAGAGGGGACGGGGCCCTCGGTGGTGGTGGTGGTGGTGGTGGTGGTGGTGGAGAGGGGACGCGGCCCTCGGTGGTGATGGTGGAGGAGAGGGGACACGGCCCTCGGTGGTGGTGGTGGTGGAGGAGAGGGGACGCGGCCCTCGGTGGTGGTGGTGGTGGGGAGGAGAGGGGACGCGGCCCTCGGTGGTGGTGGTGGTGGAGGAGAGGGGACGCGGCCCTCGGTGGTGGTGGTGGAGGAGAGGGGACGGGGCCCTCGGTGGTGGTGGTGGTGGTGGTGGTGGTGGAGAGGGGACGCGGCCCTCGGGGGTGGTGGTGGAGGAGAAGGTACGCGGCCCTCGGTGGTGATGGTGGAGGAGAGGGGACACGGCCCTCGGTGGTGGTGGTGGTGGAGGAGAGGGGACGCGGCCCTCGGTGGTGGTGGTGGTGGGGAGGAGAGGGGACGCGGCCCTCGGTGGTGGTGGTGGTGGGGAGGAGAGGGGACGCGGCCCTCGGTGGTGGTGGGGAGGAGAGGGGACGCGGCCCTCGGTGGTGGTGGGGAGGAGAGGGGACGTGGCCCTCGGGCCCGGCGGGGCCGGCAGGGCGGCCGGGGAAGGCAGCCCGAGGCGCCGGGACGCAGTGCCGGGGCTGCAGGCTGCCCGCGTCGCGGACCCCACCGCCGCGCCGAGCCGGAGACAATGAGGAACCCCAACTCGCACTGACGAAGCGGCCGCGGCTTCCGGCGGCGCCCGGCGGAGGTCGGGCCCGGGGCCGGCGAGGCGGCCCCCGCCGCCCGCCCCGCGCACGGCCGCGCAGGCCTCCCTCCGCGGCGGGTCCGTTGGGCCCCGCGGCGGCCGCGTCGCCGGGTCGAGGAGGCCGCGGGAACTCACCTGCCTCTTGTTCATCCGCCGCACATCGTCCAGAAAGTCTAGCGACAGCATGGCGGGGCCGGCGAGCGGGGCACCGGCAGGAGACTGGGGCGGTGGGGATCGCCGGGCGGAACGGCGGGCGCGCGGGACTGGCTCACGGTGGACACGACCCCAGGGCGCCTGCGCTTCCGCTTCCGGGGCGGACCGGAAGTTGACGTGGCCCCGCCCCGGCGCTGTGGCGAGGAAAGCCGCTCTGGGCGGCGATCCGTGGAAGGGGCTTTCCCGCCCGCGAGCGGTCCGCGGGCTCCCGGTAGGGGAAGGGCTTTCCCGTGGTGGCCCTCCCTCGTCGGCGAAATGCCGGCCCGGGCCGACTTCCCGCGCCTGGCCCGGCGGCCCACGGAGGAGGCCAGCGGGGATTGACAGGCCCTGCCGCTTCCGGGAGGCGGGCCCCGGTGCGCGCTGGCCAATCGGGCGCCGTCGCCCCGGCCGGGGCGGTGCCGGGGGCGGTGCCGGGGGCGGTGCCGGGCGTGTCCCGGGCCGCCGGGCGCCCGCGGGAGCGCGCCGAGCTGGCGCGAAGCCGGCGACCGAGCTGTACCCCGCGAGCACCCTGTGAACGAGCGGGCCGCGCGGCCGCCCCGAGGGCGCCCCTTCCCCGGACCCCCTTCCGCCGCCTGGGGTCCCCGGCCGGGTAAACGAGGTTGATCCCACGTGGAGACCTTGACCCCATGGCCCGGGGGCTTCTTTAGGAGGGCGGTAAGTTGTGCAACTCTGAATGTACTGAGAACCATTGACTGGCACATTTCAATCGGTAGATAGTAGAGCGTGTGAGTTACGCCACAATAACGCCGCTTGATCGGGAAAAACATCCACCCAGCCTGGCACAGTATTTTGCTGAATGCGTACGTGTGCCCCCAGCTGCCGTCCCCAGGAACCCCCTATTGACTGAGCCGAACAGTGAGTGACTTCTGCATGGGAGAGCTTGTCCTGTCCCGCTCTCCTCCCTAGCTCTGTAGTAGGTACAGAGTAGGCTGATACTCAAAGTAATGGAATATATGTTCAAGTCTAAATTCTGGCTCTTTGAGCCCCTGCCCTGTGCTTGTTAATGCAGTACATGCCAACATCCACTTAAGTGTGTGTGAGCTTTAGTCCACTCTCTCCTGAGGCTAAAGTCCTGTGTGTGTCTGCAGGTGGAAGAAGCCAGTTTAGTTGGGGAGCTTTATGAAGAACTTAACAGGCCTCTCAGAAAGAAGGAGGTAATAGAGATGCATATAAAACTCATTTGACATGTGGGGAAATTTAACAGACAAAAAAATATTACCAAAGGAGAAATTGAAGGAAAACAAGTATTGAGATAGGAAACTGGAAAGTGTATTTGAATAATCCATACATGAAAGGACTAGACACAGTCTGACCCACAGGTGATCTTTGGCCGGTGAGCGGGACAATCATCTCTAACATGTCATGTGTTGGCAGCACACAATTTCTACCTATGGTTAACTCTGGTACCACTCCACAGTAGACTTCTGGTGATTCCTTTAGTGTTATTGTTCTATGTATTTTTCCCTCTTGGGGAGGAGGAAGTTTGAGACAGGGTCTCATTCTGTAGTCCAGATTGGCTTTTAACTTGTAATCCTTCTGCCTCAGCTTCCCAAGAGCTGAGGCACAAACCACCACACCTGCCTCAAAGCATCCAAATAACATAGGAGTACATACTCAATGTAAAAGGCTGAAACAGGATAAAAGAACTGGGTGCTTGTTACATGCCTATAGTCCCAGCTACTTGGGAGGCTGAGGCAAGAGGATTGCTCCAACTCCTGATGTCAAGACCAGCCTGGACAACATAGCAAGACTCTTAGCTCAAAGACAAGCAATCCTGAAATTCCCCTGATGGGGTACGTCTACTAGAAAATGAAAAGTCAAGGTCTCAGAGAGACAGAGAGAGAGACAGAGAGAGATCTGTATATCCATGTTCAAAGAGTAATCCTGTGAGTCAAAAAGGTGGATGCAGCATCAAGGGACTCAGCATCAGTGGAGGACTGAGCTTGTTCACAGACCTCAGGCTTCACTAAGTAGTGTTTTGTTTTGTTTTTTTTGTAGTAGTACTGCAGTTTTGAACTTGGGGCTTTGGGTTGCTGGGCATTTGCCCAGCAGGAATTGCTGAGCCTTGCCTCCAGTTTACTAGTAAGTCAGTAGTGAATGTTCTCTTTCCTCTCAATTCTTTCTCGTCTCTGATCTGATCACTATTATCAATAGCTTTCCCTACCAGGCTCTTCCTTCTGTGCTTCAATTTTACATCCATTCCTTTCACCTAAATGGAACCACACTGTACATCATTTCATCTTTTTTGTTTGGTATTTGTTTGTTTTCAGTCATGGGGCTTGAACTCAGGGCCTGAGGCTGTCCCTGAGATCTTTTGCTCAAGGTTAGTGCTCTACCATTTTGAGCCACAGCTCCACTTCTGGTTTCCTGGTGGTTAACTGGAGATGAGTCTCATGGACTTTTTTTTCTTTTTTTTTTTTTTTTTTTTATGTGGGCTGGCTTTGAACTGTGATCCTCAGATCTCAGTCTCCTGAGCGGCTAGGAGGACAGTTGTGAGGTACATCGCCTAGCCTTTCTCAGGGTTCACAAAAGCCCCCTTCACCTGCAGGTGTGTCTGTGATTAGGCAAGCGTTGGTGCTTCAGAGTCACAGTTTGACCTGGGGCAAACCTGCCTTTGCTGTTGTCTGGCAGTGTGGACATTTGTGAGCCTTAGCTGCTTCCCCTTGGCAAGTGTCCTAAAGCAGCTGCTGGTCCAGAGGTCCACATTGCAATACTGTCATACCTCGGATGACCTTTTCACACTCGTGTCCCTTCCTGCAGCATCTGCAGTGGCTACCTTTGCCTTAAAAAAAAAAATACAGTGTTCGTGACCTTTAGAAAGAAAATTGCACCTCACCTGACTCTGGAATTCTCTCTGGTTAATGTCTTACTTTCCCTTCTCAGGGACTGTGTTCTTGGATGGCTTGTTGCTCTGGGCCTCACCTTCCTTTCTCTCTTGCCTTCCCAGCAGTGTGTCCCATCTTCCTGGCTGTGACAGTCTGCAGGAACTCTACCACTTGAGGCGATCCTCAGACCTCTCTTGGGGTTCCCCTGAGCCCACCTGGACCTATCTGTGCCACTCCAGTCACTGGACAGTGCACCCCCCACATCCTGCCTACTGGCTGAGCCAGGGTCTGGACCTCTGCCTGGATTGGTCTTGAACCACAGGCTCCTCCAAATCTGTCTCCTGAAAGCTGGATTACCAGTGCAAACTACCATTCTCTTACTCTGTCCCCCTCCCCTCTCTTTCCCTCTCCCTTTCTCCCACAGGCTGACTGGCAGTGCTTCTCAGCAGAAGGCTAGACCTGGGGCTGGCTGTTGCTCCCCTGACCTCTGCCTTTGTACATGGCACCTTCACAACTCCCCTTGGTTACACATTTCCATGGAGATGTTTCCTACACTTGCTGCTCTCCTCTGATCCATAAAAGTGTCTTAGGAGAACTAGTGCCACTTGGCTACTTCTCTACTGAGATTCATGGTACTCTGCCCACTTTAGCCAATTGTATCTTTTTCAGCTTACTATGTCATCAAATGTCTCCCAGGCTTCTCCATCATTTGTGCTTGGTGTTAAGTTACACAATGTTGCACATCATCAGTGACTTAGCCATTTATTATGTTTCCAACTTTCCACTTCCACAAATAAGGGGATAGGAAATATCCTGCATGTGGCCTCTCTCGGGCATTGTGTGTGTGTGTGTGTGTGTGAGAGAGAGAGAGAGAGAGAGAGAGAGAGAGAGAGAGAGAGAGAGAGAGAGAGAGAGAGAGAGAGAGAGCGCGCGCGCACTGGAACTCTGCCTCATTGACCTCACTCCTTTCCAGACTAACAATCCCCAAGCCCGGCAGTTCCCCATGCGGTATCACTTGAGCCACAACTCCACTTATGGCTATGTTTTGCTGGTTAATTGGAGGTAAGAGACTGGTTGGACCCACTGGCTTTGAACGCTGATCCCCAGATCTCAGCCTGATGAGTAGCTGGGATTACAGGTGTGAGCCATGGCACCCGGTTGGGAGGGACTCTTCCACAGAAGGAAGTAGTTTCTGGGAGGGATCAGACTGATCTAAAAGGGAAGCACATCTCTATTAAGGCTCTTAATAGGCACTGTCAAGTTACTTTTTTTTTTTTTTTTTTTTTTTGCCAGTTCTGGGCTTGAGCTCAGGGCCTGAGCAGTCCTTGGCTTGGGCTTTCTCAAGGCTAGAGCTCTACCACTTGAGCCACAGCACCACTTTTGGCTTTTTTCTATGTATGTGGTACCGAGGAATCGAACCCAGGTCTTCATGCATGCTGCTTAGCATGCACTCTACCACTAGGCTAAACTCTCGGCCCTGTCAAGTCGCTTTTTAAAAGGAATTTTTTTTTTGCCAGTCCTGGGATTGAGCTCAGGGCCAGAGCACTGTCCTTGGACTTTCTCAAGGCTGGAGCTCTACCACTTGAGCCTCAGCACCACTTCCGGCTTTTTTCTATGTATGTGGTACCAAGGAATCGAACCTGGTTCTTCGTGCATGCTAGGCAAGCACTTTAACCACTAGGCCAAACTCGCGGCGCTTAAAAGGAATCTTTAAACAGTAATTGATAGTGCTGGAGCGTTCTCTGAATGTAGCGTCTTCTCCTAAACACTGGAGAGTGCTTTTGCATAGTAGGTTTTGCTAATTAAATAGGCAAGCTTACCATGTGAGCCTGTATGGCAGCCATTTAATTATGGGGGCTTGATAGTACAACACTAGTTTAAGCCCCAGGTTTATCCCTAGCACTGCAGAATGATGGAACAAGGAGGGAAGTTAGACACTGGGGGCTCACGTCTATAATCCCAGCTTCTCAGGAGGCTGAGATCTGAGGATCACGGTTCAAAGCCAGGCTGGGTAGGAAAGTCTGTGAGACTCTTTATCTCCAATTAGACACTCAAAAACTGGAAGAGGAGCAGTGACCCAAAGTGATAGAGTGGCAGCCTTGTGCAAAGGAGCTCAGGGCAGTGCCCAGCCAAGTTCAAGCCCCACAACCAACAAAACCAGATAAACAATAAAAACCAGGAAGGGAGAGATTCGGAAAGAGTGAAATAATTGGGAGACCTAGGCCAAGCCTGTGTCACACAGTGAAGCCATAAGTAGATCAGTAAATAGGGAAAGCAGGTTAAAGCCCTTTTCAGTTAAATGGTCCTAGAGGGACAGTCATTCCAGGGGATGGGTAGAGAGGAGACAGAGATTTACTTCCTCTCCCTTCTTCATCCAGTCCCTGAGCAGGGCTTCTTCCACAGCTGGGCATTGTGCTTGGCACTACCACTCTCAGTATTGACAAGCATTTCTGAAAGAATGATGGGCGAAGCCTGCTGAGAGGGCGGAGCTTATGCTAATGACTTGACAGCCTGCTCCCCTTCCTGGAGCCCTGGATCTCCACTTGCCATCCCCCCCCCCCAAGTGCTTTGGACCCGCTTACTCTCTTCAACTCCTCTTTCTACTACTCCAGTTAGACACACTCTAGCCAATTGTATCTCTTTCAACTTACTGTGTAATCAAATGTCTCCTAGCCCCCCCACATCTGTGTACTGAGTGTTAAGTTATACAGTGTTGCACCTCATCAGTGACTTTATGTATTATAGTTCCAACTTTCTGCTTTCTCAAGTAAGGCTATAGGAATATTATTGTACATATTTGGTCCTAAATCTGTTTATGTTAGCCACATCCCAGTGTGATTCCTTTAATTAAAACTATGTACACTAATGAGACATAAACATGAAAAGAAAGCTATTCTATAGCACTTACTTGAAAGGTTTAGAATAGCTTACAGTACAGTTGAAAATTACTTTTTTTTGGGGGGGGGGGCTAGTCCTGGGCTTGAGCTCAGGGCCTGGGCACTGTCCTTGGGTTTTCTCAAGGCTAGAACCCTACCACTTGAGCCATAGCACCCCTTCTGAGGAATTCAACCTGGGTCTTCATGCATGCTGGGCAAGCGTTCCACCACTAGGCCAAACTCCTGGCCCCCAAATTACTTTTTAAACCAGATATGAAGCCAGGTGTGGGGATGTAAGCCTGTCATCCCAGTACTTGGGATACTGAAACAGAGATCCCAAATTTGAGGCCAGCCTGGATGCGTATTGATGTCATCTCAAAAACAAAACCCCCAACTAAGCACAAAAGTTGTTACTGGTTTGCAAGCAGTAGTTTCCCCCATTTGAAGTTTAATCTGTGTCTCAAGCCCTTGAGTGATGTTGATATTAGGGATATCCACTGAGGAGGAACCCTAATATGGCGCCTGTCCCCCCCTCCAGCATCCTGGGAGAACCTTGCCTGTTCTCCTGATTTCTGGGATGTCAACAAGTCAAGCTTAAGGTCCTGGGCTGTGTAACCAATCAAAATAAGAACTGCAGTGATAATGGAATAATCTGGTTTCTTTTGATCATGATTTAAAATATTTGTGACCTACAGTGGGCAAGAGACCCAATGTAAAAAGTCCTTTCAGCATTTAAGAAGACATGAAAAAGCGAGGCTCACACCTATAATCCTAGCTACTCTGGAGGCTGAGATATGAGGATCATGGTTCAAAGCCAGCCTGGCACTAAAGAACTTGAGACTCTTCAATTAACCACTAGAAAACAGAAAGTGGGGCTGTGGATCAAGGGTCGAGCGATAGCCTTGAGCTGAAGAACTCAGGAACAGCGCCCAGACCCAGAGTTCAAGCTCCATGAACCACCAAAACAAAAGTCATGAAAATAAAGTTGAAAATATCAGCACGCAGCATGCAGTGCCTAAGCTTATGGTAAAACTTCCTGAAACTTAGTCTGAGGTATATGTGTGTATGAATGTGAGTGTGTACACACATGGTAAATGTTCTTGGTTAAGATGTAAGGCGTTTTTTAAAATTTCACAATAGTGTACAAGGGAATTGCAATTTAGCATTCCCATTAATGTTAACAATGTGTACTTGGTGTGTGAGCTGGGGCCTAGGCCCTGAACTCTGGACCTGGGGCTGTCCCTGAGCTCTTTTGCTCAAGGCTAGTGTACCACTGGAACCACAGCTCCACTTATGGCTCTTTCTCTCTCTCTTTTTTTCCTCCTGGCAATTATTTGGAGATCGGTGTTTCTTGGGCTTTCCTGCCTGGGCAGGCTCTGAACCTTGATCCTCAGATCTCAGCCTCCTGAGTAGCACTGCCATCAGAGTCGTCCTCCCACTCGGTCCCGCCCATCTCATCAAGAGTTCCAGTTCCATTTTAAATGTTAGATGTCTAGTTCTAGAGGACTGTAATCAAGTTTTAAACAGTTAAGTTTTCCTCCTCTTCCTCCTCCTTTTGCTCAAGCCTAGTGCTCCACCACTTGAGCCAAGTGCTACCTCTGGCTTTTTCTGTGTATGTGGTACTGAGGAATCGAACCCAGAGCTCCATGAATGCTAGGCAAGCGCTCTTCCACCAAGCCACATTCCCAACCCACATTTCTGTTCATTCTTCACCGGTTTACACTCTCCCCAACTCTGTGGTCATCTAGCGAGCAATGAAAAACCAGAGAAGGAACACCCTGCTCTCACTCTGTAAACAGCTGGGACGCTGTGTGTGTCCCTACCTCGTTGTTTGAGTCCATCAAATGTCCAAATATTAGGCTTGGAGAGGGGAGCCCCATCTCATTAAGAGCGCACAGGAGGTCACTTCAGAACCGGTGGCTGCACGTGCTCCGGGCTCCGGGCTCCGGGATCCCTGCGCGGCGGGGTCCAGGAGCGCAGCCCGGCCTGCAGGCCGCTTCTGGTGGCCTCGAACCCCCGGCTCGGGAGTCATTCCTTCACTCTGGAACCGTTACAGCAAAACACAACCCCGCTTTTACTACTGGAGCGGGAGGCCAGCGTTCCCCTCCCCTTACCCCGCCGAAAAGCCACTCTGCAGCTCCCCTGCTTCCTCACCAAGGACCAGCGGGCCCCAGCTGGCGGCCAGGCCCAGCCCTCCCCGAGTGTCTCCTCTTCCTCTTTCCCCGGTGGCCCTGCCTGCAGAAACCTGGCCAGGCTGGGTCCAGCTTGCTGGCGGCGCGCCCCTAGGTCACCCTGGAGGCGGCAGGTCAGGGTGCGCCTGCCCGGAGTGCCAGCCAGCCGCCCCCCGGGTGTCCCGCCAACCCCCGGGCTCCAGGCCCCTCCGATCCCCCGGGTGTCCCGCCGGCCCCCGGACCCCAGGCCCCTCCGACCCCCCGGTGTCCCGCCGACCCCCGGACCCCAGGCCCCTCCGACCCCCCGGTGTCCCGCCGACCCCCGGACCCCAGGCCCCTCCGACCCCCCGGTGTCCCGCCGGCCCCCGGACCCCAGGCCCCTCCGACCCCCCGGTGTCCCGCCGACCCCCCTGGTGTCCCGCCGACCCCCGGGTGTCCCGCCAACCCCCGGACCCCAGGCCCCACCGACCCCCCGGGTGTCCCGCCGCCCCCGGGCGCCAGGCCGCGCCGCGCCGCCACTGAACGGCCGTCACTAGGCCGCACACGGCCTAGGCGCCCCAGGTCCTCGGGGGCGAAAGGCCGAGCGCGGCCCCCCAGAAGGCGGCCAGGGCGACTACTGAAGGCCGGGGCGCAGAAGGCGCGTGAAGCCCCGCGGGCCGGGGCCGCAAGGGCCGTCGGGGTCGGCGGTGGCAGCTCCGCGCGCCGCCGTCGCCGTCCCCGCCGCCGCCCCGCCGGGCCCAGGGCCCAGGCCCCCGCCGCCCCCACCCGCGCCCGGCCCGCGCCCGCCTCCCGGCTCCCGCCCCCACCCCCGCTCCGCCCCCGGAGCCGCAGCCCCGCCCGCCGCCGCCGTCGCCATGTTGTGGCTCCCGCAGCCGGCGCCGGGGACGCGCGCGGCCGAGCCGGGGCCCGCCGCCGCCGCCCTCAGGTAAGCGCCCCGCGCCCGGCGCCCCGGACGCCCCCCGCCCCGGCCCCGCGGCGCGGCCGGGCGGAGCCGGGCGGCGGCGGCCGGGGGCCGCGGAGCCCCAGCCGGGAGCGAGCCCGCGTCCGCGCCGCGGCCGGGCCCTGGCGCCCCGCGGCCCCCGCCCGCCCCGGAGCCCGCGGCCGCCCCGACCCCGGCCGCCGCCGCCCGGCGGGCCCGCGCCGGATAACGGTGCCGCCCCGCCCCGCCGGCCGCCCTGACAGCGCCGCGGGCCCCGCCGCCCCGAGAGCCGGCGCCGTCCCGGCGCGTCCCGCGGAGCAGCGCCCCTCGCCGGCGCCCTCCGACCGGGGCCGGCCCGGGGTCCCCGCCCGGACTCGGGGTGTCGGGCCGTGTCGCGCGGCGCGCCCCTCCGGCCGGGCGTGGGGCCTCGGGCGGCCTCCGGGCCTCGCCCAGCCGCGCCGGGAGGGACCCCGACCTCCGGGTGTCCGCGCTCTGACCACCGCGGCCGGCGGCCGAAGCCGCGGGGAGCGCGTCCCGCCCCACGTGGGGCCTGCGCGGGCCGGCACCTGCGGGGCGCCGTGGCAGGTGCGCGCGGGACGGGCTCGGGTCCCGGGGCCTCCCCACGGAGGCCGCCGCCTCGGTGCGCTCGGCCCGTGCTCATGGCTGAGCCGATGTGGGTGAGCGCGGCGGCCAGCCTGGAAGGGGGGCCCTAGGTCTTGGTTCCAGCCAGCCGGGACTTGACAACAAATGCGTGCAGGGCATGGCTGCCCCTTGTGAAGTTTTCAATCCCCTGTGCGAGAGAAGACAGTAAATAAAATGCACAATAAAAACCTAGCATGTCGTGAGGTGTTAAGTGCTCAGCAGAACTAAGCAGGGAAGCACTGGGTGTAGGAGGGGTGGCTGGGTATAGACGTGTCTCTGTGTGTGTGCCTGTGCGTCTCACAGTCATAAGCGTGCGCTGTGCGTGTGTGCGTGTGTACACCAGGCTGGCCTGGCCTGCAGCTGCAGACCCTCCTGCCCTAGCCTCCTGAGGCTGGGATGACAGGCATGCAGCACTAGGCTCCCTTTGAGCCAGGGTCAAATTTACATTCGAGTAGCCTGGGGAGGGGTTAGCTCTTAAGAAAGTGTCTTGGGTGAGTGTGCAGACATGCATACATGTATGTGTGTGTGCTAGTACTGGGGCTTGAACTCAGGGCCTGGGAGCTATCCTTTTTCATACAAGTCTAGCACTCCACCATTTGAGCCACACTCCCACATCCTACTTTTTGCTGGTTTGCTGGTGATAGTCTCAAGACTTTTCTGCCTAGCCCGGCTTCATATCAAGATCCTCTGATCTCAGCCTCCTGAGTAGCCAGGATTACAGGCCTGAGTCACCAGCACTCAGTGTTTTGCTTGTTTTAGCTAGAAACCGAGCCCAGCTCTTAACAGCCCCAGGTGTGTCATGGGAGCCAAACTTTTGAAAGACGTGTTAAACTAATCATTTCAAACTGTGGTGAGTACCAGGTGAAAGAGAAGAGAAAGATGAAGAGAGGAGAGGCTGGCTGAATAGGGGTACAGGAAGGCTAACCTGAGGAAGTGACGTTCTGAGGAGGGCTGGTGAACTAGCTGTGTGTGGAACGGCTCAGGGCCTGGCCAGTTGGAGGAAGTGAGAGAATCTAGGGGCTGGAGGGAAGGAGGGAGGGGCGGGAACTGTCTGTGGGAGGGTGGGCCGGGTCCAGTCCTCTGGCTTAGGGTCCTGGCTGCTTTCCCGCTGAAGTCTGGGCTGTATCTCTAGTGTAATTAGGAATATTTACAATTTGAAAGGTCTCTGGTCTCTACCGTGAAAGTCCTGTGAGATAAGATGTCAGCCCAGGCTAACTTCCTGGTTGGTTTGGGAAGGCTGTGGCAGCGGAGGGGGAGCCTCAATGCCGAGGCTTCTCCACTCAGCTTCTGGGGAGGGAAAGGAAAATCAGTTAGCGTTTCTGGAGTGTCTGCTAGGTGAGAGAGCCTATTTTAATGATTTTGTGTGTGTGTGTGTGTGTACATTATTACATTTAACTCAGTCCTCAGTATACTGTGTGGGAGAAGGAGGTGTTCATAGACCACTTAGCCTGGATTCAAACCCAGCTCACTGGCTCTGGAGTCAGATATACAAATTTCCTCATCCTTACTGAGAGAAAAACTTATCTAATAGCCTTTGTGTGTGGAACAAATTGATTCCAGTCAATGGTTTACGTTATTGAGATGTGTGTGTGTGTGTGTATACATATATATATATATATATATATATATTTTTTTTTTTTTTTTTTGCCAGTCCTGGGCTTGAGCTCAGGGCCTGAGCACTGTCCTTGGACTTTCTCAAGGCTAGAGCTCTACCACTTGAGCCTCAGCACCACTTCCAGCTTTTTTCTATGTATGTGGTACTGAGGAATCGAACCCGGGTCTTCATGCATGCTAGGCAAGCACTTTAACCACTAGGCCAAACTCCCAGCCCCATGTATGTATATATTTTTTAATTAAAAATTTTTTTGGCCAGTCCTGGGGCTTGAACTCAGGGTCTGGTCCTGGAGCCTTCTCAAGGCTGGTTCTGTACCTACTGAGCCTCAGCACCACTTCCAGCTTCTCCTGTGTATGTGGTGCTGAGGAATTGAGCCAAACCCAGGGCTTCATGCAGGTAAGGCGAGCACTCTGCCACTAGGCCACACTCCAGGTCCTGACTGATTTTTTTTTTTTTTTTTTTTTTGCCAGTCCTGGGCTTGAGCTCAGGGCCTGAGCACTGTCGTTGGGCTTTTTCAAGGCTAGAGCTCTACCACTTGAGCCTCAGCACCACTTCCGGCTTTTTCTATGTATGTGGTACTGAGGAATTGAACCCCGGTCTTTGTGCATGCTAGGCAAGCACTCTACTACTAGGCCAAACCCCCGGCCCCCAGGTCCTGATTTTCTTTTGTGTTGGTACTAGGGCTTGAACTTAAGGCCTCAGGTTTGTTCATGGCTGGCACTGTGCCACTTTCCACTTTGCTGATTACTTAAAGAGATGGAGGCTTTTCTTTTTGGTGAGCTTTGAACTTCCATCCTCCAGGTCTCAGTCTCCTGAGTACCATTTGAAGTGGTAAACACCTGTGGGGTCGTTCCACCATGTGTGGTCATCCGAATGGACTGAGTGTGGCTGGTTTCGGGTCTTGAGCTCGGGCATCTGTCCTCTTCCCATAACCTAAAGCGCAGCTCTGCACTGACATCTCCTCCCAGGCTCCACTGTGGTGTTGGAACTTGGGAACAGCATGAGTTCCTCTCCTCTAGAAGCTGGAGTGTCCAGGAGTGGTCAGGTTTTTCAGAGGACAAGCCACAATGAAAAGTTACAATTCTCTTCTACACATATGGCTGAAGAGCTCTTACAAGCAGTGAAAATGAAATGCTGAGTGAGAGCCCAGTGTTTGGATTTTACACTGGGGAGCGGGGGCATTCTTGAACCTTAGAACCTTTCAAGTGCTGTTAGGTTGGCACTTGAGCCCCGGTGCCTGGATTTTATTCTGTGGGCCACAAGGAGGAAGGTACAGAGAGAAGTGGGTACATCAGATACATGCTGTGGGGTGTCACACAGCGGTCACACGTGCTGTGGATTGCTCTATTTCAGAAATTCCATTTTGCAGGCCCTCAGCTCATTGGCTTCAGGTAGACTGACTCACGAAGCAGAATAAGAGACAGTGAATGAACTTAGGGTGCCAACTGACCGTGAGAGGTGAAGCTGCGGAGCTCCCACGCTTCTGCCCTGTGGCATGGCCCTCGCTCCTTTTCTGGCCTGCGGGATCCAGCAGACCCCTTGCTTCATTTCTGTTTGTTTTTCTCAAGTCCCATCAAAATGTATGCTTCCCATAAGCAGGAATCTTTTCTCCAGCACCTTCAATGTTGTCAGTAACAACTTGTGAAATTTAAAGACGTGAAGCTTTTCTGAGGATGAAGGATACTGGAAGGCCATGCTTGCTGAGGGGTGTGGGGGGCTGGGCCGTGGCCCAGGCTGGGGCTTTGAAACTGTGGAGGAGCCAGGTCTGTGAGGTCTGGAGATTGAAAGGAACTTTGAGTTGCATTTGAAGAAAGACTGATCCTGACCTCCATTCTGTAATAATTGATGCCTCAACCTGATCCTGAGCAGGCTTTCCTGCTGCTCAGAACTCTTGCCAGGGGCTGGGAGTTCGGCCTAGTGGTAGAGCGCTTGCCTAGCATGCAGGAAGACCTGGGTTCGTTTCCTCGGTAACACATACACAAAAAAAGCCAGAAGTGGTACTGAGGCTCAAGTGGTGGAACACTAGCCTTGAGAAAGCCCAAGGACAGCGCTCAGGCCCTGAGTTCAAGACCTGGGACTGGCAAAAACAAAACAAAACTCCTGTCAGCTTTGCACTCACTGCTTTCTGCTTTCTGCCTCTAGCACTGGGATGCACAGAGCCCTTCAGTGAAAATGAATGGATACCCAGTTATTTTCCTCTTAAAACTCTTAAAATACACAGGAATACATATTCATGCAGAACACTTAGGAAATGCTGATAATATATAGTTAATCCAGCTCACTAATAAAGCCGATATGCCTACTGCACCACTGACATTTTAATAGTTTGTGGTTGTTTGTGGCCCTGAGGGCCAACCCCAGGTGTTGGGGAGTGCTGGGCAGGTGTCCACCCTCGAGCTACATCCCACAGCCCTTCCATGTTTGTGTTAGATCTTTATCTCCATTCTTCTTCTTTTTTTTTTTTTTTTTTTTTTTGCCCATCCTGGGCTTGAACTTAGGGCTTGAGCACTGTCCTTGGACTTTCTCAAGGCTAGAGCTCCACCACTTGAACCATACCACCACTTCCAGCTTTTTCTATGTATGTAGCACCGAAGAATTGAACCCAGGTCTTCGTGCATGCTAGGCAAGCACTCTACCACTAGGCCACACTCCCAGCCCTTCCATTCTTCTTTTTACATGAACACTTTTTTTTTTTTTTTTTTTTGTGGGTCACGGGTCTTGGGTCTTGAACTTGGCCTGGGCATTGTCTCTGAGCTCTTCAGCTCACGGCTACCACCCTTGAGCCAAGCCCCACTTCCCATTTTGTGCTGGAGCTGGCTTTGAACCTTGATCTCAGATCTCAGCCTCCTGAGTAGTTAGGATTACATAGGATTACAGGCGTGAGCCGTCACACCCGGCTTAACACTTGCTTTTAACTATTCTTTTTCTTTTCTTTTTTCTCTTCCTTCCTTTTTTTTTGAAACAAACTAGGAGCATCCTGAATGGAAGAGCAGTGAGGTCCGCCAAACCTGTGGACGTGTCTTTTGTGGGGCTCCTGGCCCGGTGCCCTCCCCATCACTTGCTGTGGAGTGACAGGAGCTAGCCACGTGTGAGAATTGTTTCTAACCAACCACGTGTTTAAAATGTCATCTCCAGTCCATTTTGTGGATCCAAGTTTGGGTTGTCTTCAAGCCCTTACCTCCTCCATTTTGGACGTCTGAAGGTGGTAGCGAGAGGTCATGGTACCTGTAATCTTGACTACTCAAGAGGCGGATCGGTAGACAGCTCAAATCCAGCCTGCCTGGGTGGGAAAGTCTGTGAGACACTTTCTCTTCTATTAGAAGCTGACAATGGAGCTGTGGCTTACGTGGTAGAGCACTAGCCTCAGGCATCAAATGTCAGGGCAGCACCTGGACTCTCAGTTCATGCCCCAGGCTGACACAAAAAAAGTGAAAGGAGGTCCCGGTGAGGCCAGAAGTAGCGTTAGAGATCTTCCCCCAAAACGTGTCCACCAGCTCAGGCCAAGGCGGGAGTGGAAGCTCAGGCCTGACTGAGTAGATGTGCTGCGCGCTGTGGGGCAGAACTCAGCAAAATCCTTCACCTCTGGGTCTTGGGGTCAGTGAGGCTTTTACTCTCTTCTTTTTACTTTCTTCCTACTATTTACATTTTGTGAAGGCTTTTTAAATATCTCATTTTAACAAAGACAGTGGATTGTTATTTGTGGAGATCCTGCAGCAAAAAGCCAAACTGGGGCCGGGAGTGTGGCCTGGCGCTGTCTGTGAGTGTGATACCGAGGAGTCGAACCTGAGTCTTCATGCATGCTAGACAAGCACTCTACCACTAGGCCACACTCCCAGGCCCACTGTTTTCTTAATTAGAATTTTGTTGTTGATTTGAGACTGGGTTCTGCCAAGTAATCCAGGCTGGCCCTGGGTCTCAAGACCTTCCTGCCTCTTCCTCCCTTGTTCTGAGATCACAGTTGTGGCCTCCCCTCCTCACAAGAATTTGTATTTGTGTTGAAAATCCTGCAGAGCTCTCTTGCACCCCGGCCAACCCTGACCGCTCACCTTCAGTTAGCTATGAAAAGCCTATTCTGGCCCAGCCCAGAGCTGGTGCTCTGTGAACTTGACAATGGTGAGATGAACTTTGCCCTCAGGGCTTCTCCTGCTGAAAGCAATTAGGAAATAATTTGTTTCTAACCAGAAATATGTTACAGAGGCTTTCTTTCTGTGGGTGGTGGCTACTGTGTGTAAGTCTGAGGTGTCCCGGGTTCTTACCTCTCAGGAACATTCTCAAGCACCCAAGATGGACCACATAACCACTGGGAGAAGAGGGTGGTGACGCCCATACAGTCCTATTTGGTGGTGTTGGAGATGGCATCAAGCATGCTCTAGCACTGAGCTGCTCCGCCAGCCACCGGTCTCTCATGGACACTGCCTCCTGGCATGCCTGTACCCTGTTAGGAGAAGGGCTGAATCTCCCACCCCATTCCACCACTGCCCTGCAGCCCCTAGAGCCAGAGGCTTTGCGGTTCCATCTCAGAGAGCTCCAGGCTTAGCAGCTCATCAAGCAGTAGGCTATACTTCCTACATATTAATCCAGGGGAGACAGGGAGTAGGAGAAGTACCCAGCAGGCCCCTGGGGCCTAGGGGACTGAGGACCCCAGTCCTGGCGGGCAGTAGAGGTAACCTGCTGTCTGACTGCTTCCTGCTGGTGGGGCCCCGCAGGCCCTGCTGGCTCGGGCACAGTGTGACTGCTCAGGTCCAGGAGGCAGAGGTGGCCTTCCCTTACTTCACAACAATATATTGTCACTTAAAAATTATAGGGAGGGGCCAGGAGTGTGGCCTAGTGGTAGAGTGCTTGCCTAGCATGCATGAAGACCAGTGTTCTATTCCTTGGTACCACGTACATAGAAAAAAGCCAGAAATGGTGCTCAAGTGGTACAGCTCTAGCCTTGAGAAAGCCCAAGGACAGTGCCTAGGCCATGAGTTCAAGTCCCAGCACTGGGGGAAAAAAAAAGTCGTCGGGATGAGATGGTAAAGGATGTGGTGTTGTGGGATGATGACAGGAAGAATGAAGGGAGGGGGAGGGATGAGGAGTCCTGGACGCAGTGGAACACATGGACGAGAACAGATGATACCACCAATTACTTTTCTTAAACTCCCTTTCCTCCCTTTAACACGTACCTTTAAGCCTGCTTAAGCAGCGTTTGTTTTCCTTCTCTCCGCAGGTGGTGTGTGGACACCAGACCCTGCGCCTAGGTCAGGTCACTTTTCTACTCCAGCAGCTGCACTCACCGGCCTTGTTCTCAGGGCCGCACAGAGGTACGTGCTTGACTGACCTCAGCTGGCCTTGGGTTTCCCTTGGTTTGTGGGTAGATGACGGCGACACCATGCGTCAGTTGGCATGAGTACATTCAGTGTATAGCTCTGCCTGCCACTGCCTCAGAACTGTAGCCCCACCACTGCCACGCTGTCCCCGTGAAGCCTCCCTGCTGCCGGCTCTCAGCAGTTGCCATTTGAGTTGGACTTGCGACACTGTGTTACATAGTGTAATGGTTTCAGGGTTCTTCCAGACTATGTCTTACACATCACGTTTCCTTTTTGGGGGGTAGAGCTTGAATCTGGGCTTTACACATGATAGGCACTACCACTGAACTATGTCTCCAGCCCCCTTCCCGTGTGTGTGTGTGTGTGTGTGTGTGTGTGTGTGTGTGTGTGTGTGTGTGTGTGTGTGTGTGTGTGTGTGTGTGTGTGTGTGTGTGTGTGTGCGCCGGTCCTAGGATGTGAACTCAGGGCCTGAGTCTTCTCTGAGCTTCTGTTTGTAGCTTTTTGCCAGTTAATTGGAAAGAAGAGGTTCTCAGACTTTGTTGCCTGGGCTGGCTTTGGGCTCCAATCCTCAGCCTCTTAGGTAGCTACGATTATAGGTGTGAGTCAGTGACACTTAGCCCCAGCCCCTTTTAGGCCAGTAATGTTAGGTGTATGCAGATGACCCCTTGTTCCCATCCACTTGCCGTCCTCGGTCCCTGGCTATTCCTCCTCCTGGGTACGGTGGTCGTAGTTGTGTGAGCGCAGAGTGCAGTCAGTCCCCGAGACCCCCGATGAACTGCACCCCTGCTCACAGCCCTGGCTTCAGCCCTTGGCATGGTGTCTGTTTTGGGGTGCCTTTGGTAGGTGTGAGGAAGTGAAACCACGCAGCCAGGCAGCTGTGCACAGCAGGGCAGGACCACAGGTCTGAGTTGGCTTTGAGGTCTTCTGGGCCTTTGGTAATGAAACCAGCATTACCCTGTGTTTTGATTTGGTTTGGTTTTTTTGTTGTTGTTTTTTTGTTTTTTTTTTTTTTTTTGCCAGTTATGGGGCTTGAACTCAGCGTCTGAGCACTGTCCTTGACTTGGCCCATTGAATGGGTCGAGGAAGGAGCTCTAGCTCTGTGTCTGAGCTCAGAGCAAACTTCACCTACAGAAGAGATGGTGAACCCCCTTGGGGATAAAGAACAACTCGAGACTGGCAAATTGGCACTAGGCCTTCTTCAGAGAGACTTCTCAACAGGAAAGGTCTAGAAACTTTTTAAAAGGGGGACCATCAACCCTGAAACCATTACACTATGTGACACGGTGTCGCAAGTCCAACTCAAATGGCAAATGTTGAGAGCCGGCAGCAGGGAGGCTTCAAGGAATCAAGTCTACTCGCTGAGTAGAGAAAAAGGTATTTGGGTATGGTAGAAAGTGAAGATTCATGTATGAATCAGAAATTTCCTTAAGAAGTGTTTAATGCAGTTTATATTGATCTGCTCATTTATTTACTTACTTAGGCACTAGGGTTTGAACTCAGGGCCTTGTGCTCTCTAGGCAGGCATTCTACCACCTGAGCCAGGTCCTTTTTGCTTCTGGCATATTTTAGATGGGCTCTGCCATTTTTTCCTGGGTTGCAGTCCGAGTACTCAGTCTTCCGGGTAGCTAGGGTGAGCAGAGCACCACCAGGCCTGAGTGCTGCTTTCTACCTAAGAGGCTGAGCCCAGCGTCTGCCTGTGACCTGGACACGGTGATGCCCCCAAGGACGTGGGGTAGCTAGCCTGGGTGTACAGGTGGAAGTGTGAGGCCTTGCAGGCATGAGCCTGTCTCCCCAGCTCCCCCATCCCCAGCAGCATAGACCCTCTGGGGAAGACACAGGTGTCACCTGCAGGTGTGATTTCCCCGCCAGCCACCAGCTGAGCTGGGATTCTGCATGGCAGATGGGCCTGTCCCTCTGCTCCTGGGGTCACTGAGCTGTCCCCCTCTGCTCTCACCTCACCAGCATCCAGCCATGGGGGACATGAAAACCCCTGATTTCGACGACCTTCTGGCTGCTTTCGACATCCCTGACCCCACCAGCCTGGATGCCAAGGAGGCGATCCAGACCCCCAGCGAGGAGAGCGAGAGTCCCCTCAAGCCCACTGGCCTGTGCATGGATGACAGCGCCGTGCTGTCACACCCGGGGGCCGCCCCAGACGTGCCTGCTGTGAGTGTCATCGTCAAGAACACGAGCCGCCAGGAGCCGTTTGAAGTGGAGAAAGACCACATGGTACCCAGCCTCCTGCACAACGGGTTCCGGGGCTCAGAGCTGCCTCCAGAGCCCCACAACTGCGGGAAGTCTGATTCCACGTTCGTGAACGGAGACAGCGCCAGGAGCTTCTCTGGCAGGCTGGAGCCCCTCAAGTCGGAGCCATTACCTACCTTCAACCAGTTCAGTCCCATCTCCAGCCCGGAGCCCGAGGACCCCATCAAAGACAACGGGTTTGTGATCAAGTCCAAGCACTCCGACAGTTACTTTCCCCCGCCGCCTGGGTGTGGGACCATGGCGGGCCCGGTCCTCGAGGCACTGGCTAAGTTTCCCGTGCCAGAGCTGCACATGTTTGACCACTTTTGTAAGAAAGAGCCCAAGCCGGAGCCCCTGCCCTCAGAAAGCCGGCCGGAGCCCGGGCCCACGGGGCAGAGGGCTTCAGAGCCTCCCAAGGAGCTGGACTCCAGCAGGTGTTTTGGGGACGCTTTAGAGTTCAGCAGCCCCAACAGCAGTGGAGAGCCCAGGAAGCTCGCTTCAGAGCTCAGTGCCTGCCCCGCCGTCCCTCCCAGGCAGCGCCTGAAGCCAGCGCATTCCAAGCTGTCCTCTTGTGTTGCTGCACTGGTGGCCCTGCAGGCCAAACGGGTGGCCAGTGTCACCAAGGAGGACCAGCCTGGCCACACAAGGGATCCTGCGGGGTCAGCTAAAGAGACCTCTAAAGGCAGCCCCAAAATGCCCAAGTCACCAAAGAGTCCCCGGAGCCCACTGGAGGCCACGAGAAAAAGCGCCAAACCACTGGACAGCCCTCACAGCGCCAGCCCGCACAGCGCCTGCAGCGACAGCAGCAGCAGGGGCTCCCCGCCCGCCATCCCCAAAGTCAGAATCAAAACCATCAAGACCTCCTCCGGGGAGATCAAGCGCACCGTCACCAGGGTCCTGCCAGACCCCGATGACCCGAGCAAGTCCCCCGCCGCGTCTCCTGGGGGGACTGCCGCCTCCGAGGCCCCGGGCAAGGTGCCTGGGGACCAGGGTCCGGCCCTGCCCGCGGAGCAGCCCCTGGAGGCCGGCCCGGGTCCCGGGAGCTCCCGAGGAGACAGCGAAGGGGAGGAGAGCTCTGGGCCTCCAGCCCCAAGGGGGGCAGCGGGGGGCTCTCCGGCAGGCAAGAGGCCCGTCACGACCGCAGCCCCCGCCACCCTGCTGCCCAAAGCCGTGCACCTGGCCAACCTGAACCTGGTCCCCCACAGCGTGGCGGCGTCCGTGGCGGCCAAGCCAGCGCCCCAGGGACGGGGCCAGCCGCAGCCCCCGCACCTGTCCGTGCCCCTGGTGCATCAGGTGAGGCGGGCCGCGCCCCTGATTGTGGAGGTCTTCAACAAGGTGCTCCACAGCTCCAACCCCGTGCCCCTCTACGCGCCCAACCTCAGCCCGCCGGCGGACAGCAGGATCCACGTGCCGGCCAGCGGCTACTGCTGCCTGGAGTGCGGGGACGCCTTTGCCCTGGAGAAGAGCCTGAGCCAGCACTACGCACGCCGCAGCGTGCACATCGAGGTGCTGTGCACACTCTGCTCCAAGTCGCTGCTCTTCTTCAACAAGTGCAGTCTGCTCCGGCATGCGCGCGACCACAAGGGCAAGGGCCTGGTCATGCAGTGCTCACAGCTGCTGGTCAAGCCCCTCTCCGCCGACCAGATGTTTGTGCCGGCCCCCCTGAACACGGCTGCAGCCCCGGCCTCCCCGAAGCCCAGCCCCGCGGCCGGCGGTGGCGCTGCCCCTCTGCTCCCGGCCTTGCCCCTCTACCCGGACCCAGTGCGGCTCATCCGGTACGGAACCAAGTGTCCAGAGTGCCACAAGCCGATGAGGGACTACCTGGTGCTGGCCACGCACTTCCAGAGGACAGCCGAGGACACCGAGGGTCTGGTAAGCCGCCCGCGTGTGACCCCGTCAGGCCTCTTGGCCCACATGGACCCCATGATTGCGTGCGTGGTGGGGGGCAGTGCAGGAAAGCCCGGTGTTCATTTAGAAAGAGGAATGCACTGTGCCCCGGTGGAGGATGGAGCGGGTGTAGCCAGGTGTGGGCACGAGCCTGGGACCCCAGCACTCTAGAGGCCAGCCTGAGCCACCTCAGTGAGACCCCGGCTCAAACCGCCACAAGTGTTCAGCAAGTGAGCCGTGGGCGAAGGCGCCAGTGGGCTGGGAGGGGTTGTCGGCTTCCTCTTGGGTGGGGTCATCATGGTTTCTTCCCAGAGAACCCAGGGAGGGAGGGAGGTGAGTTATGTCCCTGCCCCAGTCTCAGATCTGTCTTCAGAGGTCGCTCTGCCCTGGGATGGACACAGAGGCCCTTTGGGAGGGCCGGACCGGGGGCAGGGCCCAGTGGAAGGAGAACCGTGCGTGGCCTCGAGGCGCTGCCCCTGCTTGCTTGCTTACAGCGCTTCAGGGGTCCTCTGGGCTTATCTGCTTGTTTCTTGGCAGTGATTAAGATCTGTTTTGTGTTTTTGTGCTGAGGCTGAGTCTTGAACTCAGGCCTGCCTTGCCTGCTTACGCCACCACTTGAGCTGTGCTGAAGTCCAGCATTTTGCTGGTTAATTGGAGAAGGAATCTCCCAGACTTTTCTACCCAGGCTGATTTTGAACTACAGTCCTCTGCTCTCAGCCTCCTGAACAGCTAAGATGACAGGTGTGATATTTTTAAGAGAATCTGCTGGGAGCTGAGAGCAGCCTTTTGTGCCCTCTGTGTGTGCCCTGTGTTCCTGGCTCTCCGTGTTGATTGGCCCCAGTGAGGAGGAGGCCTCCAGCAGGCCTGGCAGTGTATCCTATGGCCTCAGTAGTTGAGGGAAAAGCCAGAGGACTACGAGTTCCAGGCCAGCCTGAGCTACATAGATGAGACCTTGTTGATAATAATAACAACAATGCCAGGCCCTGGTGGCTCGTGACTATAACTTACGTAGCTACCAGGGGGCTGAGGTCTGAGGACTGCAGTTTGAAGCCAGCCCAGGCAGGAAAATCTTATCTCCAGTTAAGTACCAAAAAGCCAGAAGTGGAGCTGTAGTTCTAGAGGTAGAGCACTAGTCTTGGTGGTGGTGGTGGGGAGCTCAGGGACAGCGCCCAGGTCCTGAGTCAAAGCCCCAGAACTGGCACAAAATAACAACAAAATAAGACAGACGCTGGCCGTGTAGGCCTCTAATCCTAGCTACTCTGGAGGCCGAGATCTAAGAACCGAGGTCAGAAGACAGCCCAGGTACACAAATCCTTGACACTCTCACCTCAAATTTAATCACCAAAACGTCAGGAGTGGAGCTCGTGGCTCAAGTGGTATAGCACCAGCCGGTCGCAGGGGAGTGAGGCCTGGAGGTGAAGCCCAGCAGAGAGGACGAAAGGCTTGCAGAGAGCAGGGCCTAGCAAGGCCGGGGAGGGGAGCCCAGCGGCGCCCACCGGCGCTGTGGGGGATGAGCTCCGCACTGGCTAGGGTCCCAAACTGGCCAGGGGTGGCCACGCCTCCGAGGGACTTCGCCAGGGGTCTGAAGTGGGGTTTTCCGTCCATGTGTGGCCCTCCTCCCGGCTGCCCATTTGTCTGTGATGGCTTGCGTCTCTTCTGGTGCTCGCTGGTCTGAACAGTCCAGCGTAGACTCGAGTGTGGGGACGTCTCTCTGCATGTCGGCCTCTGAGCTCTGATTCTCTGGGTGGCAGTCTGGGAGTGGCCCAGCCGGGTGGGGGTGCTTTTGTGGGGACCTCTGAGGAGCCCCTGCTGTTCTCCACCACAGCTCTGCCGTGGCACGTGCCCTGGCCACCATCTGCAGCCTCCTCTGGTGGTGTCAGCATCTGGGTGACCCGTGAGGCTTTGCGGTGCTTCTCCCTGTTGAGTGGGGGTGGTGCCTGGGTCCCCCCCACTGGTCCTCTGCTGCACACTTGGTGATTTTTGAGACTCCAGGCACATCACCTTTGCTAAGCCAGAGTCCACAGGTATCTAGGACTAGACACACTTTCTTGCTCCTGGTTTATCTCTGTGTCAGTGGTCAGAGCTAGGAAACAGACCCCTCCCACCCCACTGGCTCTGGGGCTTGAACTCCATCCTGGAGTGCTGTCCCTTAGCTACTTTTGCTCAAGACTGGTACTTCTCTATTGAGCCACAGCTCCATTTCTAGGTTTTTGTTAACTGGAGACTATAGTCTCATGGGCTTTCCTGTCTTTCCTGTCTGAGCAGGCTTTGAACCACAGTCCTCCAAGCTCCGCTTCCTTGGGTAGCTAGGATTACAGGCGTGAGCCACAGGTACCTGGCTCAGAAACAGCCTTTTCAAGGGAGCGGGTGGGCCATGGTGAGTTTATTATGTAGATCCGCCTGCCTTCCTCTCTCCTTGCCTCCCTCATCTCATTCCGCTGTCCCAGCTAGTCTTGAGCTTCAGCCCTCCTGCCTCGTTCTCCCACGTGCTGGGGTTGCTACCACACCACACCTTCTCACTGCACTTCCCCCCCCTCCCCAATCCTGGGGCTTGAACTCAGGGCCGAGCACTGTCCTTGGACACTTTTTTTTTTGTTGCTTGTTTCTTTTTTGCCAGTCCTGGGCTTGAGCTCAGGGCCTGAGCACTGTCCTTGGACTTTCTCAAGGCTAGAGCTCTACCACTTGAGCCTCAGCACCACTTCTGGCTTTTTGCTATGTATGTGGGGTACCGAGGAATCGAACCCGGGTCTTCATGCGTGCTAGGCAAGCACTTTAACCACTAGGCCAAACTCCCGGCCCCCCCCTTGGACACTTTTTGCTCAAGCTAGTGCTTTACCACTTGAGCCACAGCACCACTTCTGGCTTTTTCTGTGTATGTGGTACTGAGAAGTCGAACCCAGGGCCTCATGCATGCTAGGCGAGCACTCTACCATGTTCCCAGCCCCTGCACTACTTTGATTAGAGCCAAGCTCTCCTCCGTTCTTTCCTGTGACCATGGGCCCGAGGGGCCTCAGGGAGTTGTGAGCCACAGGGGCAGTGTCCTTTTCCGGCCTTGCCACCCCACACTGTCTGGATGCAGAGGAAAGAGAGAGGCCTCACGCCCACGTGACTCAGGGTGGCAGGTGGCACTGACGGAGTGCCAGTGTAAGCCCTTCTAGTGAGGTCCAGTGGTGGCACAAGCGTCCAGGGAGATGTGGGCAGGAAATGGATGGGAGGAAAGAATTCAGACCCACGGCCTCGGAGCCAGGCCGGCCGCCCGCACGACCTGCTTTCCTTGGTGCTCTTTCCTAGACTTGCCAGGTGTGCCAGATGCTGCTGCCCAACCAGTGCAGCTTCTGTGCCCACCAGCGGATCCACGCACACAAGTCGCCCTACTGCTGTCCGGAGTGTGGGGTCCTCTGCCGCTCGGCCTACTTCCAGACCCACGTGAAGGAGAATTGCCTGCACTACGCCCGCAAGGCGGGCTACAGGTGGGTGCTGCCAGCTCAGGCCCTGGGTGCCCCAGCCCCAGGCCCAGACCGAGGCTGGAACGTGGTGTTTAGTTAGATCTTCTCTGCTTTACTTTGAACCCGGGGCCTTGGGCTTGCTCTCCCACTTGAGCTATGCATACCCCGTCCTTCTGCTTTTTGGATTGATTTTCACAGGCCTCATGCTAATGTTGCCCTGGCCAATCTTGAACTGGGGTGCGACCCTCTCCATAGCTGAGGTTGCAGGGTGAACCACCAGGTCCAGCTGAGGTGGGGTCGTAACGGGGGCAAGAGTTTGGGTGGTATAAATAGACCCTCTGCCAACAAACTAGTGGTTCATTGGGACTTCAGTGCTCAGGTTGGCTTTGAACCATGATCCTCAGATCCCAGCCTCCTGAGAGGCTAGGGTTACAGACATGAGCCACCACACCCGGCTTGCTTGACTTTTTCAATGGAGGCTGGCACTTGTTCTTCTGTCCATACTTCCGTGTCCAACTTTTTTTTTTTTTTGCCAGTCCTACAGCTTGAACTCAGGGCCTGAGCCCTCTCCTTGGGTTTTCTCAAGGCTAGAGCTCTACCACTTGAGTCATAGAAGATACTTCTAGCTCTTTCTACATATGTGGTACCGAGGAATTGAACCCGGGTCTTCATCCATGCTAGGCAAGCACCCTACCACTAGGCCGAACTCCCAGCCCCTCCACGTCCAGCTTTTTGCTGGTTAATTGGAGATAAGAGTCTGGATTTTTCTGCCTTGCTGACCTCTCACTGTGATCCTCAGTCCTCAACCTCCTTGGTAGCTTGGATGCCAGGCACGAGCCCCCAGTGCCCGGCTAGACGCATGCGTTGTATCGTGCACGCGGTAGGCTGAAGCAAGACCGCAGGTTTGAGAACAGTCTGGGCAGTGTAAGGAGCCCTTCTGTCTGAAAACAGACAACTCCCTCACCTCGGGCGGGGGCTTCATGCCTCACTGTAGGATGGGCAGGGAGGTTTTCTAAATAAGCAGGCAGGAGAGAGAGAGGACAGCACATCAGCGAGGGCACAGGCAGAGTCCAGCAAACACAGCCAGCTGTGCCGACAGAGTAAGCAGAGGCCTGTCCAGTGACCTGGGGCGGGGATGAGTGGCTGTGAGCTCAGCCGCTGGACAGTGAGGCCCTGGACAGAGACTTGTGATCCGGCCAGCTGAGAAGCTGATGCACGGTGGAGGCTGCCTCCAAGAAGTCTCCGCCACAGGGCCGGAGAGCTGGGTTTGTGAGGGACTTAGGAATTAGCAGGGTGAAGATTTCGTGACCAGGAAGGCTTAGTGCCGATACCAGGTTTCAGACTTGGTGTAAACATTTGACCGGTTGACTGTCTTCCTCTCCACTCCTTCCTTCCTTCCTTCCTTCCTTCCTTCCTTCCTTCCTTCCTTCCTTCCTTCCTTCCTTCCTTGTTTCCTGCCCCTCCCCTCCTTTTCCTGCCCTGCCGTCTTTCCTATCCCTTTTCTGATGGCTAGTGGTACTGAGTGTGAACATGTGTCTTACTTGGAGAACTGTTCATACAGATCCTTAGTCCATTTAAAAAATTGGTTCATTTACCATCTTAATGAGTTGTAAGAGTTAAACAAATATGTGTTCTAAACATTCCCTTGTTACATTATGATTTGTGACTGGTTTCGTCCTGTTCTCTTGAAGCTAATGTTTGGTAAATTCTAAAGGATACTACGTTAATTTCACTAAGCTATACTAAACAGTTTATCAAATTATTTTAAATATAATTTTATTGTTGTAATTGAGGTGTTATACAGAGGGGTTACCATTTCACAATTTAGGTAACGTGTACATTTCTCTTTTGGACAATTTCACTCCTTCTTTTGCTTTCCTCAGTACCAAATTACTTGGTATTTTGTACTAGTTTACTTTTTATTAAAGACAATGCAAAACCTATAAAAATACATATGTACGTGTGTGTTATAGTTTATATCGCTTGTGTAAAATGTAAGCATATATGTATGTCTGCTTTAGAATTTTTTTTTTTTTTTGGTCGGTCATGGGGCTTGAACTCTGGGCCTTGGTGCTGGCCCTGAGCTCTTCAGCTCAAGGCTACTGGGTGAATATAGGCATATGTGCATTTTTTTTCCTCCTCAGAGTTCACTCCTTTGTTTGGCAGGAATGAAAAGAAGTTTTATAAATTTATGATGCTGGAGTTTGAACTTAGGGCTTGCATTTGCAAGAGAGGCACTCTACCACTTGAGCCATGTCCCAAGTGGGTTGTTTTGGTTTTTGCTTTGATCATTACTTACGTAGGATCTCTTAAGTTTTTACCTGAGAGCATGATTTTCCTGTCTGGCTTCCCCAGAGCTGGGGTCACATCCATACAACTCTGTGCTTGGCTCACTTTTTTCCTGGGCTGACCTTGAACCCATCTCCTCATCTCTGCCTCCCCAGTAGGTATGATTCCGGCATGTGTCGGCCCTAGAAAAAATGTGTAATTTAAAACACGTATCAGCCTCACAATGAGGAGCCTTCGTTCTCTGGACTTCCGCTCCGTGCTAGCTGTGTGCAACAGTGATTCTTTGTCCCTCACTCCCCTCACCAGCCCCTACTCCAAAAGGAAGAGGAAGGACTGGTCAGAATCCTGGCGTGAGGAAGAGCTCTCACCAGAGCCACACTGTCCAGAGTGGTGCCAGCTCCCTGTGACTGTTGAGACTGAAATGCAGTCCATGTGGCTAAACATCTGACCAGCCACACTGGCAGTGTGGCTGCCCTCGCCGTGGCCCCCTCCCGTGGCCCCCGGGATTCCTCCAAGACGTGTGCCCTCTTCAGTGGCCTGGCTGAGCCATGCTCCTCCTCCCGGCTCCACCTTCCTCCCGTCTCTGACTTGCAGCAGGACTCCCTGGCCACTGGGGTTGGGCTTGACTTTCTCCAGGCTGAGCTAGGGAGCATGATAAGGGCCCAAGGGCCGGGCCATGCGGGGTGCTGAGGAGGGGAGGCCCCGCAGCACCCCCGCCCCGGCTCTAACACCCTCCGCCTCTTGTCCAGGTGCATCCACTGTGGCGTGGTCCACCTGACCTTGGCCTTGCTGAAAAGCCACATCCAGGAGCGACACTGCCAGGTTTTCCACAAGTGTGCGTTCTGTCCCATGGCCTTCAAGACGGCCAGCAGCACCGCGGAGCACTGCGCCGCCCAGCACCCCACCCAGCCCCACAGGCCCTCCCAGTGAGTGGGGGGGCGGGGGGAGGGCCTGCCTGAACGCTCTGTTCCTGCCCCGAGCAGGACCACCCTCTGACCCCAGCCCTGTCTCACCAGGCTCATCTACAAGTGCTCCTGTGAGATGGTCTTCAACAAGAAGAGGCACATTCAGCAGCACTTCTACCAGAGCGTCAGCGCCACGCAGGCCAGCGTGTTCAAGTGCCCGGAGTGCCCGCTGCTGTTCCTGCAGAAGCCTGAGCTGACACAGCACGTCAAGGTGGTGCCTGGGGTGGGGGGAGGGAGAGGGACAGGGAGAGCAAAGGAAGGGGGCGAGGAGGAGGGCCTGGCCTGGGCGGGGCTCTCACCCTGCACCTCTCCCACCCAGGTCACCCACGGTGTTCCCCGCAACGTGGATGAGCTGTCCAGCCTGCAGTCGTCGGGGGACGCCTCCTCCAGCCGCCCCGGCCCCCGGCCTCCCGCCGAGCCCCCCGCCCCCAGTGTGGCCGTCCGAGGCAGCGCCCTGTCCTCCGGCCGCTGGGGCCGGCCCGATGCCCATCGCAGGGCTGAAGCCAGGCCCCGGCTGCGGGCCACAGGGTGGACCTGCCAGGAGTGCCAGGAGTGGGTTCCGGACCGGGAGAGCTACGTGTCCCACATGAAGAAGAGCCACGGTCGGGTAAGCCTGAGGGCTGAGGACCCCTGGGGCCGGCCCCGCGCTCCTGGGGCCATGACCTGCGACTCGCTCCTCTCCGCAGACGCTGCGCCGGCACCCCTGTCGGCAGTGCGGGCAGTCCTTCCACACCCCCAGCAGCCTTCGCAAGCATGTTCGCAACAGCCACGACACCGGAAGGAAAGTCTACACCTGCGAGTGAGTCCCCTCGCCCGCTGCCCCGCCAGCTAGACCAGGGCCCCGAAAGGCAGTGGGGACCGCGGGCTCCCCAGCCCTCTCCTCACTCTCCAGCCCTTGCCCTGCTTGGCAGAGGAGAGCCCTGAGGCCTCGGATGTGGTGGCAGACCCGTGCCCCTGGGACCAGCTGGGCACCTGTGGGCTGAGGACCAGGGTCATGGTGAAAGCCCCATGCTGCTGCTGCTGCCCCCCACCCCCTGGCCAGCAAGGCAGGGCGCAGACCCCCCCCCCGCCCTGTCCATGGCCCTGGACGGGCCCTGACTGCACTGTGCCCCCAGGTACTGCACCGAGGACAGCCCCAGCTTCCCCCGGCCCTCCCTCCTGCAGAGCCACGTGAGCCTGATGCACGGCATCAGGAGCCCTGACTTGAGCCAGACAGCCCACGGCAGACCTCCAGGTGGTCACGCCCCTCAGGTGAGTGCCCAGCGAGGGCCCAGTGGGCGCAGACCCCCTTCCTTGCCTCTCTCCCCGCACAGCCACTCTGTGAGGGGCCGCAGGCCCACTTGCGCTAGGCTCTGTTCCTGCCTCTGACCTCTCGGGATTGAGTCCCCACAGCAGGTGGGGTTGGAGTCTGAGCCCCACGTAGTCCACGGGAGCTCCAAGTGCTGCGTGGAGCCCAGTCAGACGCGTTCTCAAAACCTAATCGAGGCCGGGAGTGTGGCCTGGTGGTAGAGAGCCTGCCTAGCATGCACGTACATAGAAAAAGCTGGAAGTGGTGCGGTGGCTCGAATGGCAGAGCTCTAGCCTTGAGAAAGCCCACGCACAGTGCTTAGGCCCCAGTTCAAGCCCCAGGACTGGCAAAACATTTTTTAAAAAGCCTAGTTGACTGCTAAGATCGCACTGGTGTCGGGGCTTGTCCCTGCGCTGCGTGTGTGGTCTCCAGGGTTTTCCCGTGAGGCAGATGCACCCCCTCCCCAATGCAGTTCTGAGCTGTAGGACTGGCCTGTTAGCTGAAGCCAGGCACCGTAGCTCACGCTGTAATCCTAGCTGAGATCTGCAGGACCCCTGGAGCCAGCCTGGGCAGGAAACCACCAGACTCCGTCTCCAAAGTAATCTAAAACAACAAAACAAAACTAGGCTGGAGGAGGAGTGGCTCAAGATACAAAATGCCAGCCAGGGACAAGCTTGTGTGAGAACTCGAGGCCCTTGGTTCAACCCTGGTACTGGCAGGGAAGGAAGGGGTGGAGGCACGGGCTGTCGTGCTGTCCGGTGGTGAGTGGAATGCAGGGCCTGCGGCTGGCAGTGCACCCCGCGTCAGGAGAACGACGTGCCGTGCTGCAGCACACCCGTTCCGCCGAGGTAGGGTGCTAAGGGAGTGGTATTTTGTGGCACAGGACACTCGTTCTGTGCTTCATGGAGGATGTAGAGGCCGGGCCTGGAGATGGGGCAGGAGGGCCGGTCCGCCAGCACCTCCCGAGAACAGGCGGCAGGAAACCAGAGACCTCAGCTTGGAGCACAAGGCAGTGGAGTAAAATGGGAGCCCCTGGGCACCCGTAAAACCACTTGCCAGCACTCAGAGGCAGAGATGGGAGGAGCTGTGGGCGCAAACGACAGGCATCAGGATGAAGGGGATCCCTGGCGGCGCCTCCGGAGGCCCTCGCTGCCCACGGCGCAGCTAACCGCCCGCACTCTCTCCCTCCAGGTAAACCGGCTGAAGAGAGCCGTCGGTGCGGGGGACGCCCCGGGCACCGGCAGTGGCACTAATGCGTCTTCCACCAAAAGGCACAGGTCGCTTTTCCAGTGTGCAAAATGTGGCTTTGCCACGGACTCCGAGGTGGAGCTTCAGAGCCACGTGCCTCAGCACCACGTGGACAGCTCCACGGCCCAGTGTCTCCTCTGTGGCCTGTGCTACACCTCCAGCAGCTCCCTCAGCCGCCACCTCTTCATCGTCCACAAGGTGAGGGACCAGGAGGAGGAGCCGGAGCAGGAGCCAGAGGAGGAGGAGGAGCAGGAGGAGGAGGAAGAGCAGCAGGAGGAGGAGGATTCTGTGGAGGTGAAGGTGGAGGCTGTGGATCCTGAGCGTGGCTCTTCAGTGGAGGTGGCCAAGGAAACCCAGGAGAAGGGACGACAAGCCTGCGCCGGTGCCGCGCCCTTGCGGGTGGCCCCCGAGGCTCGGGGCCTGCTCGGCCTGGGCCTGGCAGAGGGTGGGGCCCGCGGCACGCAGAGCCCCCCGCCAGCCTCTCGGGACCGGGGCGGCCACGTGCTCTCTGCTCAGGTGTGACCGGCGGCGTGGTGGTGTGCGTGGCCAGGCCGGTCCCCGGCCCACTCCGCCAGCTGCTGCGCGGGGTCCAGGGCCGCCCTGGCTGCAGGTCTGTCCCAGTGCCCCGGGATACAGGGCTTGCCTGGGACCCTCACAAGTCTGGATTTGCGTCTGTTATTTATGGCTTTGTGCTGCTGCTTGGCCTCCACCTCTGGCCTGCGCCCCTCTCCGAGGCGGCCACCTCCTGGGCCCCGCTCGCTGCCTTCGGCCAGGACCTCCTTAGAGACACACACACACACACACACACACACACACACACACACACACACACACACACACACACACACACACACACACACACACACACACACACACACACACACACACACACACACACACACACACACACACACACACACACACACACACACACACACACACACACACACACACACACACACACCACCACCCCCCCCCCCCCCCCCCTCCTTCCTGCCTTCAGGCCTGTGAGGAGGGGAAGGAGGGAGCCGCCAGCTCCTTCCAGACCCCCCCCACCCGTCTTCCGCCTCGTCCCTCCAGAGCTGTCCCGAGGTCTGACACACTGGCTCCTGGCTCTAGGGGGACAGGCTCCTGCGCCTGTTTGGGAATGGGGCTGGAGGTGGCAGGAGCAGGAGGTATGGCCGTGGTAGGCGGTACCAAGACCCAGACACCTCCAGCAGGAGTTGCCAGGCCTCTGCCTGGCTGCCCAGTGGGTGTGGGGAGCCTGTGTCCTCGTTCCTGGGCTGTTAGAGGCCCGAGGCCAAGCAGTGGCTGCTCCACCCCTCAGCTGCACGCTATTGCTCAGACTCTTTCAAATAAAAGATCTTCTTACCGTGTAGGTAGGCTCCTGTATTCCTCCTAGGCAAGCCCGGCCCGGCCCTGTCCACTGAGGGTCCTTCCCGGACACTCCTCGTCCACCCCACCTAGGCCCGGGTGCAGGGCCTGGTCCTCCGGCTCTAGTGCTGAAGGAGCAGAGCGTCTCAGCGGCAGCTGCTGCCGCCCTCAGCATCTCCCCTGGCCTTGAAGCCTGTCACCTTCATTTTCCCTACAGAAGGGCTTTCAGCCTGGAGAGAGCGAGGGGTAGGGAGGAGCCTCCACCATTCTGCCGTAGCTTCAGAGGCCATGTTCCTGGCCACGGGAGCTACCCCGGCAGTCGGAGAAGGTCTGTCCTGTGCCTGCAGCTGGGCTGGGGACGGTCCTCTGTCCTCTCCAAGTGGCAGGGTGGGGAAGGGCAGAGGAGGCCAGCTGGGCTCCCAGGAGAGCCATGAATATTAATTGTGAATCATGCCTGACCTTTCCACAATTGAAATGCCACATTTTCAATGAAATGCTAATGGCGATGGGAAAGGTTAGTGTCTGCCTCTGCCCGGAGAGGCCTTGCTGGCCCGACTGCGTTAGTTCTTACTGTTCTTGGCATGGCTGCTGCAGCCTCACTTCCCCACCTGGCAGTGGGGGACCTGGCCTCCCGCCAGCTGCCTGCTAGGCCCCTACCTATTCTCCCAGCCTCCATTTCTAAGAGCCAGGCCTCCCTCCCGAGGCTGCCTGGGGAAGGGAATGGTGGGTGAGAGGCCTGGCTCCTCCCAGCTGGAGCTGAGCGGCTGTGCGCAGGTCCAGCCCAGCTCCTGCGTGTGGGGCTTGGAGGGCAGAGGGCCTGCTGTGGCGCCGCTTACCATGAAGATGGGCCTGACCCGCTCGTTTAGTAGCTGTGACTGACAGCAGTGTCCCGAGCCCGTCGCCCAGCGTCACACCTCTGGTGCTGTTTGTTACTCCTCACGGACCTCTCTTACCCTCATTTCACAGGGGGGAAAGCCTGGCAGCGGGCGGCGGAGTCATGCGTTCGCTATGCCGCCTGCGAGCTGGGTGGCCTCCAGCCCTCTGCGTGACTCCACCTTCCATGCCGGCTCATCCAGCGCGGGCGGGGGGGGGGGACCTGCCTGCCCCCCTGCTCCTGCCCGAGAGGCACCAGGCTTCCTCCTGGGGGTTTTCTTTACCGTCTGAAGACCGTCCGTGTCTAGGACGCTACAGAAAAAGGTTGCCTGGCCCCCTCAAGGTCTGAGCTTCTCGTCTCCCTCCCTGCCTTCTAGTGGGCATGCTGTCATTGTCTGCCCTCCGCTGACCAAATCACACAGATAAGATCCCAGCCTGTATGCGCTGCGAGGCCCAGGAATGACTAGTATTTATTCTCCAAGTGCTTTATCTCTGTAAAATGATATGCCAATTGTTGTAGAAAGAACTTTCCCCTTAACTTATGTAAACAGTCTGGCTTTTACAAACTTAAGTTCCATACTTTGCCTTCCCTAAGACTGAGGAACCTCTGTCCTAGTCCCCTCTGTAAATTCGGCAGCCGGAAGTTTTATTTTTTGTTTGTCTTGGAAACCAGATGTATATCCATGGTGAGACATTTACCAGTACAAAAGAGTATATGATGAAAAGTCACCTCCCCGGGACATTGGCGCCTTAGTCCCGCCTCCCCACCCCCACCCTGTCAATCACTGTTGCCTGTGTCTTGTGTATCCTTTCAGAGTAATTCTATGCATTTACAAGTTTATAAATATGTATATTTATATATCTATTTTTAATACAAACAGTAGCATTCTATATACAGTGTTCTGAAGCTTGCTTTTCCCCCCTACTGACATGTAATATTTTGGAAATTGTTCCAAAGGCCTCTTTTAATCTGCTTGGAGTTTCCCCTAAATCCATCTTACATGGGTGCTGGCTTGAGGAGGAGGAGGATGCATTCGGCTTTCTAGGAAGCTCTTTGCCAGAGGGGTTGAGCTTTCCCATACTGGTCTGCTGAGGGATTTGGATGTGATTTAAACATTGAGAAAGGAGAAGGAATTCTGGAGGCTGGAGGACAGTAAGGGGGAGGTAAACAGGTTGGGGTGTTTCTCAGTGATAAGGCACCTGTCTGGCCTGTGTGAGGCCCCAAGTTCAGTCCCCAGCCATTCCCTTCCTCTAGAAGAAGGAATGAAGAAACGGGCAGGAGACGTACAGGATGTGATGGATTAGGTGGTTCTGACCTGGAATGGCTGTGACCTCGGAAGAGTAGCTCTGGTGTCGTGTCGTTCACCTCTCTAAACAGAGAACACGGCTGTTGAGGAAAAGGGGGGGCTTAGCTACAGCAAGGTCTATAGAGAAAGGCTTGGAAGGAGGGGAGGCTGCTCTTCCTGCAAAAGAAGGGTCTTTTTGAGGCTTGGGTTGGTGTCTTGGCCAACCCGCTGCTGCTGCCGCCGTGCTGACCACAGCCCTGCCGCTAGCTGGGCTGACCTCGCCTTTGTCCCACCTCCCCTCCAACCCAACTAGAATCAGATGTGGCCCTCATCACCAATCATCCTCTGGTGTCCACGCACCCAGGCACAGCAGGGGCCACATCACCAGTCCTGGCCCGGAAGCATGTTCCCTCATCCCAGGCCAGCATGGCTGGCGGCCCCCCGGGCCGGGGACAGAGGCCCAGCTTGCTGAGCTCTCCCAGAGAGGACTGCAGCGTGGCCACAGGAGGGAAAGCTTACACGGCACATCCACAGCAGCAGAGATTTGGCTTTGCAGAAGTCAGAGCTCAGTAAGGACTTACTTGAGAACAATGGAATCAAAGAAATCAATGGAATCAAGGCCTCCATGCTCTGACCTGAGTCTGACACAGCTCAGCGCTGTCCCCACGGCAGCTGTCCCCATGGCGGCCCACTCTTGCATGGCGGGCCTGGGGCTGCTGGAGGGGTTCCATTTCAGCAAGTGGAGAGAGACCATGGCGGGCGTTTCCACACCCTTGCAGGGCGGAGGCCACACCTCCTGTGGCCTTGAACAGATTTTGGCCCAGGACTAAAGAACAGCTGCCCACAGTGGCATGGGCGCAGGCGAAGCATGCTCCCCCAGGCTGCCATCCGTGGACAGAGCCCTGTCCACCCTGCCCGCTCCTGCTTCTCCAGAGACGGTGACAGGGCAGGGAAGGGTAAATACAGAAAAGCAAGCGCCTGAGAATCGTCCTAGGCTGCAAGGAGAGAGGCCAGGCCGGGGCGGACCACCGGAATGGGGGCACGCAGAAGAGGGCGGCCTGCCCTCCAGAGTGGAGGTGCCAACCCAGTGCCCCCATCGCCCCCCATGCTTTGAAGGAATGATTGGCCCTTGGAAGAGAGGAACTGGTTTTCTGGGGGCCTGGACCCAGCCCATTCCCCGCTCAGACACTGATCCGCTCCAGAAGGGGAGGTGGGCCTTGCGGACGTCAGGCCGACTCCAGGAAGGGCCCTTCTCTGTCCCTGTCTCTGTGCCCTCCTCCCAGGCCCCTCTTTCCTGGGGTCTCTTCTGGGAAACTTCCTTGTAGGGAAATGGAGGGAGCCAGCCAGTGGGAGGCTCTGGTTCTGAGGACCAAGCAGAGCTGTCCTCAGCTCTCTGAGCCCCTTTGGCAGGGCGGGCCGGGCAGCCGCGGGGGAGGGACAGCAGCAGGTGACAGCCGGCTATAAATAGGGGCATGAGCTGTTTGGGGCCTGGAGCAGGGCTGGAGGCAGTGGCGGCAGAGCCATGGGGTCTCACAGAGCCATGAGCCGGAGCTGGGCCTTGGGGGGCCGGGCCGAGACCGGGACAGGGGGTGACGGCGAGGGCGATGGGCCTGTGTGGACCCCGGGCCCAGCCAGCCGCAGCTACCTGCTTAGTGTGCGCCCTGAAACCAGGTGAGTGGCCCAGAGCGTGCACGCCCTGGAGGCCCTAGAGGTCTGGCCCCCAGGTCCTGTGCCTGGTAGGGTGGGGATCTGGCCCTGGGCGGCTCCCCTGACCCCCTTAAGGCCTCAGGCCTCTGGCTAGGCCAGGCCCTATTTGGGGAGACTTCAAGGCTCTCCTTATCTCCTAGCCTGGCTGTCCAGGGCCTAGATTCCACTGAGCGTGATAAGGAGCAGGGCTGGAATTCCTGCCGGGAGGGGAGGTGGGCTCTCAGCAGGGGCTGGAGGTGAAAGGGTGCTCTCTGTACTGAGCCTGCCGGGGGCATGGGGGCTGAGAGCTTCAGCTCTTGTGCACCAGTCGCCCCGTCCAGTGGCTTTGGGGTGTGTGTGTGAGGGTTGGGGGCGTAGGTGCCCCTTAGTGTTAAAGAGTTAAAGAATTGGGCGTGGAGGCTTTGTGTTCTAGACAGATGCAGGGACACCTGCATGGCCTTGGGGACTGTAACTTCCTGCCCCCCTCGGGCTGCTCAGTGGCCCTCCATGCCATAGGCCATTTCCAGAGGGAAATGTGGCCATCTGGTAACTGGCATCATGTGTTTTCTTAGCCCCAGGACTTGGCTTGTTGTGTGTCATGTAGAAAACAAGCTGGTCCTCTGAGACACTGCCTCTTGTTTTCTGTCTGCAAACGACACAAACCAAACCAAACCAGACTTGGCATCAAGGACATTCCTCGTGGATTGGCTAGGTCCTATTGACCTTGGAGCTGGGAAGGTTCACGTGTAACCGGAACCTGTTTCTGCATAAAACTTGTCCAGTGGTGTCACGTGGCTGGGCCGGGCTGAGGGTTGGTGTTAGGGACTGAGTCAGACTCCACAGGCCCTTGACTGCCAGGAAAAAAAAAAAAAAGTCTTTTCCTAAGTACTGACCTGTGGAAACAACGTCTGCAATGCCGTGGGGGCAAATGCTCCAGTGTCTGGTGGGAGGCTGCTCACCTCCACGCAGCCCCACGACTCTTGACTCTTCTGGGCTTCATGGAGGGCAGGGAACCAGGATGAGAAAGGACAGCAGCGATGGAAGAAGGGAGGAGGGAGGCTGGGAAGGGGAGTCAGGGCTGCTGGGAGCCAGGCGGGGCACAGGGCTGTGTGAGGCTGAGTCTTGTATGTTAGGCACTGTTGTACTTTCGATGAGCTCAGCCCATGGGGCCGAGGGCTTGGGGGGCAGCACGTCCAGCCAGCGCCCTTGGGCCACAGTGGGAAGCTTTCGAGAGGAGGCTCTTTAAGTATTGAGAGGTGCAGGACAGGAGCAGGGAGAGAGTTTTCTAGGTTTTGACTTCCTCTGGCCACTCATGCCCCCCCAAAATTCTGAGGGGAAATGAGAGCTAGATTTGTTTGGCCCCAGGTCTTGGCACTGCGTGCCTTGTGGTAAAAGAGGCAGCCATGGGGGCCGGGAATTTGGCCTAGTGGTAGAGTGCTTGCCTAGCATGCACAAAGACCCAGGTTCGATTCCTTGGTACCACATATATAGAAAAAAAGCCGGAAGTGGTGCTGAGGCTCAAGTGGTAGAGCTCTAGCCTTGAGAAAGTCCAAGGACAGTGCTCAGGCCCTGAGCTCAAGCCCCAGGACTGGCAAAAAAAAAAAAAAAAAAAAAAAGAGGCAGCCATGGGGCCTCAGCCCTCAGAGCGGCTGCCGCCCGGGCTGCTAACCCCACATTTTGTTCCCAGCATTTTCTGGGTCCAACCTTGTACCTTTCTGTCATGGAGTCCTGAGGTACCTTTGGCCCAGGCCTCATGTGGATGGGCTGGCCCTGGGAGCAGGAGTTGGGGGGACAGTGGGTGGGGGCCTGGGGTCTGTCTCCCCAGCCCCATGGCCAGTCCTCGGTGGCTCAGAGGTGCTCAGACGGTCTCCCCACACCTTGGTGCCACCCCAAGGGACTTCACCCACTCCTATAGGAAGGCGGGGGAGGGGAGGCTGAAGGAAGTACGTGACTGACCATCTAGCTTGTGCAGACACCCAGAAGCCCCCGCCCTCCCCGCTATCCCCACCTGCTCCTTTCCTGGAGGCGCTGGTCCAAGGCCCTAAAGAGCCGCTGAGCCAAGATCCTGTCGCAGAGCAGCCTCTACTGTTTGGTTTTAGGTAAGCAGGTTGCTATTAGAGAAACTGAGGCAATAGGTCAGGCCCTTTCTTGTTCCCCAGCTCCTGTACCAGTCCTGGGCCTCTGCTAGAACTGTTCCTCATGAGGAGACTTTTTTTCCAGGCCATGAAGGTGAACTCAAACTCAGGATCTTCTTTCCATGGCCTCCCAAGTGTTGGGATTACAGGCCTGGCTTAAGAAGAACTATTTAAAATTGTCTTCCTTCCTCCCTTCCTCCCTCCTTCCATCTTTGTATTAGGATTTGAACTCAGCCTTGTGCTTGCTAGGCAAAAGCTCTACAACTTGAGCCACACCTGCAGGTTTTCTTTAAAGTCTTCTGCCCCACATTAAAGGCCTCTGAGCATCTCAGAGGTGGTGATGGGGGCTCGCGCTGGCCCAAGCAGCATGGCGGCAGGCTCCCTCCTTTGGAAGGGACTCAGGGAGCCTGAGTCAGCCACCGAGGTGTGCAGGGGAGCCTGTCTCCTTTTAAGTTAGAAAGCAGACTCCCCATCTCCTTCCCAGAACCCCAGATCCAGAGCAGGAGCAATCTCCCAGTTCTCTGGAGAGGGGCAGACCACGTCTGTGGTCGGGAAGGGATGGCTCTAAGGAACCGAGCTAAGCCGCCGGACTGTGCTGCTGCCGTCCTGCCAGCCTCAACCTCGCCAGAAGCAGCGCCTTCTGCAGGAGCTGGGACCAACCATTCTTGACTATAAAGTGCTTTTCTCCTCCTCCTCCTCCTCCTCTTCCTCCTCCTCCCTCCTTCTTCCCTCTGTCGCTTCCTTCATAGCACAATATGCCTCACACTGGCCAGTAAGCGCAAAGCTCCGGAGAGCCAAATCTGAGGACCAGGTGGGAGCAGAGGAAGAGAGGCGGAAGGCCGGGGACGTGTCTCGTCACTTAGGGACAACAGTGGCCCCAGTGACCTGAGCGTTGGGAAGGAGAGAGCCCCAATATTGTGGGGGGGCTGTCCCCACATTAGGGAAGACCATCACTGTGGGTCAGGACTTGGGAGGAGGACGGGCAGTATTTTGTTGGGAGGAGTGCTGTATTAGAGTTAGAGAGATGGCCTGCTCAACAGACATGGGACTGAGAGGTGAGGCCCGAGTCCAGCGCAGACAGGTGTGGAGAGGAAGGGAGTGGTGAGGGGTGGAGTCCAGGATGGCTGGTTCTGAGCGCAGGCCTTAGTCAAACCCCGGGGCCCTGGATGGGCAGCCGGGCTCGGGTAGAGGGTGAGTTGGGTGTTTCGCTCTTGAGGAGATGGAGTCCTGTGGGCGTTGGTGGCTCACACCTGTAATCCTCACTCCTCTGGAGGGGGGAGATCTGAGGACAGAGGTGAAGCCAGCCCAGGCATCCAAATCAATGAGACTGTCATCTCCAATTAACCACCGAAGAGCTTGTAGTGAGCTGTGATTCAAATGATAGAGCGCTAGCCTTGAGCATAAACACTCGGGGACAGCGCCCAGGCCCTGGGTTCAAGCCCCAAGACTGTCACAAAAAGAGAGACTATCTTGAAGCTTTCTGGATGCCACTAAGCAGGCCAGTGGGGACAGCCGAAGGAGAGCTGGCCCTGCCGTCTCCCAGAGGGCAGAGGTCCGTGGTCCCGTGGTGGTCTCCTGTAGGGACGGTGGGGCCAGGACAGCCCGTATGGTCCCCAGTTGGTGGCCCCAGCCCTTGTGCTGGTCTGAAAGAGCTGGTGCCCCCAGCCCTGCTGAATTAACTGCTTTGTCTTTCTCCTCTTGTTCACTCCCGAGCTGGTCTGCTTGGCTGTTTAACTGTACTTTAACACATTAATGGAGGGTGCTGGCCCAAGCCACCTGTCTCCTGAAAGCCCCCTGCCTGGGGATTTCCAGGGGTGTGTGTGTGATTCTTGAAGCAGCCCACAGTGAGGTGCTACAGGGTGGACTGGGTCTCAAAGCTCCCCTGGGGGGGCAGAGACACACCTTTCTCAAAGCCAGCCCGAGCCTCCTTCCTGCCTAACAGACTCCCTGGGTTCTGCCACACTTAACGAGCTCTTGATTTCAGATCTGCTGGTGTCCAGTGGTGAGGCCACTTGCTAACGGGCGAGGGCCCGCCGAGACAGCTGCTCCCTTTTAATAGAAAGGCCTCTGGGCCCCAGACGGTGGCGACTGTTGTGGGTTTGCTCTCTTCCTCTCCTTGCTTTCTTGCCTCATGATTCCATTTGCTGTTTTTGCTTAGCTTATCAAGCCTCCGGTTGTCTCACCCCAGCTCTGGAAGGTAAAATCGCACATTGCATCACCGTTCTTGGTTCTGGGCCTTGAGGGGCTGCAGGTGGGCTGCCTGTGCACTAACCCAGCTGCATGGGGGGGGCACTCACACGGGACTAGGCGTGATGCTTGTTGAGAGGTGCCCGAGATGGATGCCATGCCATCTTTGTGCCCTGGGAACAGAGACCATGACAACAAGCCGTAGCCATGGTGACAGAGCCATAGCCACAAGTCATGTGACTCAAGCCCTGGCCCATCCTGGGTTCTTTGTGCTCAGGTTTGACACCTGTCTGTCCTCTTTTGGTCACCATCCACGCTGTCCCTCGGGTTCTTCCTCTGAACTTACTTTTGAGCCCTCCCCACCCTGTGTCGGTCCTCCTGAGTCTGCTCCAGAGCCGGGCGGGGCCTCAGGGAGCCCTGGGTTAAAGCCTGCTAGCTGGAATTCTACCCTCTGGCTTCCCAGGCTAGGGGCCAGAGTTAGGGGCATTTCCCTGTCCCAGGCCAGGACTCCATCCGCAGGCTGTGGTGGGATCTGGGAAAAGCACTGGGATGCCTCGCACAGAGGATGGTTTCTGAAGAGACAGAGCCCAGGCCTGGGCCCCGGACAGAGCAGCTGATCTGCATGGCTCCCACAGTGCAGGGACGACAGCGCTGGAAGAGGACGTGAGCTCGCTCCCAGCAAGGGACCCACCAGACCCAAGGGCAGGCCTGGTGCTCAGGACACAGGGCCGGTCTGCACCACCCTTCTGAAGCCATGGGTCAGAAGGGCTGCAAGGGGTCCAGGTGGGAAGAGGATTCCCCAGATGTGAGCAGGCCTCCCGGCTTCCTGGAATCCACGCCCGCCCTCTGGAAGATGGCCAGGGAAACGGGACGATGGCCGGCTAGAGGGAGGGCTTTCCTTGGGGTTTCCCAGTGTCAGTGTTTTTATAACATAAAAGTGTGGGAGGGTGTGTCTTTTTCCACTCAGAGACGGAATGAAATAAGTAAATACGCTAGGACATTTCTTCTTCTTTGAGAGACTCTTGCTATGTAGCCTAGGCTGGCCTCAAACTCATCACCACCCTTCAGGGTTGCTGGGATTCTAAGCATGAACCACTATACCCTGTTCTTGCCTCCAAATTTTCTTGAAGGCCCCTGAGCAGAAGCTGAAGGGATGTTTGTGGATGTACCCAAGCTCCCTTCCAGCCTCATCGCATGGGGGATGAGGCAGAATTGCCGTCACAGAGGGAGGCCATGGCCAGGGGTCTTTAACACTCACTAGGCATCATGGAAGCTGGGTCATGCGGGGCCCAGACATTTCTTGAAAATGTCATGGAGATCTGGTAGGCCCCCAGAGGTGGAAACTGATATTCACATGAGAGCAAGAAAAATTCCCAAGCCTACACATCCCAGAAGAAAAAGAAAGAAAGAAAGAAAGAAAGAAAGAAAGAAAGAAAGAAAGAAAGAAAGAAAGAAAAAGGCTGAGACAGGAGTATCACAAGTTCTAGGCCAGCCTGGGCAGCACAGAAGAATGCTGTCTCAAGAAGGAAGGAAGGAAGGAAGGAAGGAAGGAAGGAAGGAAGGAAGGAAGGAAGGAAGGAAAGAAGAAGGGAATGGAAGGGAAAGGAAAGGAAGGAAAAGAAAGGAAAGAAAGTTAGTTGATTGCGTCCATCCCAAAGGATGTTCTGGAGCAGGGAGCTGCAGGGCCCCGTGCCGCCGTGGTCAGGGTGCAGGCGGCTGGCTCCTCTTGCTGGATGGACTTGGTGGGGAGACCTCGGACGGGCCCGACTGCCCTGGCCTCTGCGCCCCTGTGGAGAAACCGCAGCCAGGCGCCCACGGAAAAGCTTCTTTGGCTTCGGGATGCCCCCTTGGGAGGCACCCACCCAGGAGCACAGCGGTATTTCCACCGACTCCAGAGCCTCCCCACCAAGGATGGCGACAGCTGAGCCACCGGCTCGCCAGCCTTCGCACGCCCTCGCGGCCCAGGGCCCAGCCCTGGACAGACAAGCAAAGCTCTCCTCGGGGTCGCGCCTTCCCTGGGCCCAGAGGAAGGTGTCTTGGATGTTTTGTCCTCCATGTCCCCCTACCCCTGCCCCCTCACCATCCTCCCTGCTGCTCGGGGCGTGGGGTGGGGAGGGCACGGCTTGTGTGCCACACACCTGGCTATGTGGTTGTGCTTCGTGTCTGGGAGTGTGGGGTTTGGCCCAGTGGTTTTCTTCCTGTGGACAATGAGCCTGAGGAGGGTGGGTGAGTGGGGGGGACTGGCCACAGAGGCCCCCGAGTTCCGGGGGGCTCTCTGTCACGGGGGCCTGGCATCCCGGCTTCTGCAGGAGTCCGTGTGCTTGTGGCCTGGCCCGTGGTGCCCACCGCTGGGCGGGCAGCGCCGCTGGCTTCCCACCCCTCGGGGACGGCAGTGACCCTCCTTGTGCCTGCCGGGGTCTGTGCTCGTGGACACAGGGGCTGCGTTTTGAGCCTGCATTCTGGGAGGGGGTCCTGAGTTCTCGGGGTGCCTGCGTCTGTGAGGGTTGCCTGGCTTTCCCCTCGGGCGAGGCTCCCCGGAGGCGGCGGGGAAGCCGGGCGGCGGCTCTGACGGCTCTGCCTCTCCTAGGAGCACCTTCTGCTCCATCATTGCCCAGCTGACGGAGGAGACCCAGCCGCTCTTCCAGACCACACTCAAGTCCCGGGCGGTGTCTGCAGACAGCGACGTCAGGTTCACCTGCGTCGTCACAGGTAACGGCCCCGGGGCACAGCCCAGTCCACAGGTGCCATGGACGCCACACACAGTGAGGCTGCGGGTTCAGAGCCACATCCCCACCGGAATGCCCTGGACACATGGCAGGGTGTGGTTTGGGAGTGAGGAGCCTGAGGGTCGGTGAGGGCTGGCACAGCCACACTGTGTGCTGGTGAGGTCACACTGTGTGACTGTGTGACACGGGGCCGCTACACAACCTCTTGGTTGCCTTGTGTGAACACTGCGCCCACCCGGGGGCCACCTGACCTGTCTCAGGGCCTCAGGGCCTGGCTTCTTCTCAGAGCCTGCGTGTTGGTTGGTAGGGGCTTGTGTGATCCTGGGAACTGGCCCCCCAGCTACCAGGGAGCCCCTTGGGCAGTTGAGCCTCAGGGCCAGGCTGAGAGCTTTGGGGGCCCTAAGGTGCTTCTGTGGCCAGTGGAGTCCACAGCAGGGGATCTCCCCTGTGTGGACGTCTCACAACCCTGTGTGGTGTGTGCTGTCCGCGCTTCTGCAGGGGCAAGCTGTTGCTTCTCCCCAGCCGCCTCCCCGGTTCCTCGGAGGCTCCCCCATTCCTCTGCCCTGGCCTTTCCTCTGGTCACCATATCCTCCACCCTTCGTGTAAAGAACACAAACGCCATTTCAGCATGGTTTGTGAGGCTTCACAGGACAGGAAAAGATGGCTGGGGGAGTCACGTGGTCTTCAGTGGAGCGGGCCCTGGGTCATCTCAAGCCTGTTCCTGTGGCATCTGTTTGAATGGGCTGGGTTCTCAGTGAGAGGATTCCCGGGAGTTGGGCACACGAGGGTGCGGGTGGGCTTATTTTACAACCTAGGCCATTCCATCAGACAATCCTGCGCTTCCCTTCCGGGCAGAGCTGGAGCCTCCCTCTGACTCCTGTGAGCAGAGGCAGCTCCAGAGATCTGTCTGTTTCTGCCCGCTAGGCTCTCACTGTGTAGCCCAGGGTAGCCTTGAACTCACAGCCCTGTTTCAGCTCTGGAGGGCTGGGATCTCGGGTGCATACCGCCACTCCCAGCCTGGGTTCTAGGCGCCCTGGAAGCTCCTCGTTCCCACAGCCGCCTGCTCTTCCGCCCTGGGGATTTTCTGGTGTGCGCAGGGCAGCTTTGTCTCCTCGCTGCTAGCCTAGGGCTTGGCTGTGTGGAATCGCTGAGTCCGTTCTGCCTGCCTGTCCGCTTCTCCGCACTTATGTGAGTGCTCTGCCCAGGAGTGCACAGCTTTGTAGGTGCAAATGAGCAGCTTGTACACACATGTGTACTGTGCACGTGACACACAGCCGGTGGATGCACGCACACACCGTGCCCGTGCACACACGTGCCTCCTGTGCACAGGTGAGCTCTGTACACAGGTACGGCTGGAGTGAACGACCCCCACTGCCGCCCCTGTGTGTGAGGACCTCACTTCCACTTTCCAGGAAGTATGGCCTCCCCACTGCACCAAGCCCCCCAAGCACGATGAGCCCTGTGTGGCAGGGGCCTGCGGCTGTGCCTTCTACTCCACTCCACTCAAAGGCCCAGGGCTGGGCAGGGCTGGGGGCGGGGAAGTCCTGCGCCATGAGGTCACCCTTTCGATGGGGGACACTTGTGCCGGCCCAGGACACGTGCAGTGATGTCACCGGCTTTACTCGCAGTGGAAACAGGGGGCTCACTTTACCGCCAGGACTGCCTGAGCCGCGCCTGGCCGCACCCCATGCAGGCTTGTTGGAGATGGAGTCTTGAAACTTTTCTGTCCAGGCTGGCTTCAAACCAGGATCCCTGAGGGCTCTGTGATCTCCCTGAGTAGCCAGGATTACAGGTTTGAGCATCAGGGCCTGACTCAACACATCTTTATTACGCACCTACCACCTACCAGGCACTATCTGGTGGTGGTGGAGTGAACAAGAAACCATTTCTGCCCATCTGGGGCTTGTGTCTAGCAGGAGAGACAGACAAGAGTTGTTCATGACAGCATCAGGAGCACAGGCTAGAGCTGACAGGAGTCCTCAACCCATCTTTTCTAAAATCCCGCCATCCTTCAAGTCCAGTGCCACAAACTCCAAAGCCCCTCCCCCAGTCCAGAAAGGAGCTTGTTCCCGTCTCTACACACGCTGTGTTTCCATCTACAACTACTTCACCAGCACAGATTCCGTATCTGGCCCCATTCTAGGAACTGGGGACCCCGCAGCGGTAGACAGAGAGGTGAATGGATGGATGGATGGATGGATGGATGGACAGATGCATGGATGTGTTAGCTGTATGGTCAAGTAACAAAGCTTAGGAACTTGGAATGAAAGAAAGAGAGCTCTTGACAGCTGTGGGAGAGTGGGACTTTGGGGAGGGGACTTCTGGGGCTCAAGTCCTTATGATAATGATAATGTGGGATGGGTCACTACTTGTCAACAACTTCTGGAAAGTCCTCAGTTTCCTTCCTGCTGGGAAGCTAGTGATTCCTTCCCTCTGACGGGGGAATGGTTCTGGCTTCGCTGAGCTCTGGTTTCTGGAAAGGAGCTGAGCTGCAGGTGGGCTTCCGGCAGGTGCTTCTGTCCGCTCTGCAGGTGGGGCCTGTGGTCTGCGTCCTTGGTTCTGGAGCTCACCTCACTGTAACCCAGCCTCCTCTTCTTCTCAGGATACCCTGAGCCCGAGGTGACATGGTACAAGGATGACATGGAACTGGACCGCTACTGTGGCTTGCCAAAATACCAGATCACTCACCAGGGCAACCGCCACACGCTGCAGCTGTACAGGTGAGGGCCCCGCCCGTTTTGTCTGGGGGAAGCTGCGGGGCTCTGCCTGGAGCTCCCGAGGGCGGCTGACGGCAGAGGTGGGTGCAGGCGGGTGAGGTCCTGACCCACAGAAACATTTTCCATGAGGTCGGCTGCCCAAAACAGCAACATGTCTTCATTGCTCCACCAGGGCTGTCAGCTGCTCGTGGGGAGCGGCGCCAGGGCCTAATTCCCCGTGGAACGGCATGGCCTGGCTTGGCCGCCACGCTCCAATGGCCTCAGTTTCCTCTCCCGCACAGGAGGATGGGGCATGGGGCATCGCCAGGGTGGGGCCTGGATGGAGGGGCTTGGAGGAACGCTGGTTCTGGAAGGCTCTGCTGGGGAGGGAGAGATGGCAGCTCGCACCTTCCCCCCACAGGTGTCAAGAAGACGACGCCGCCATCTACCAGGCCTCGGCTCGCAACACCAGAGGCATTGTGTCCTGCTCGGGGGTCCTGGAGGTGGGCACTGTAACCGAGTACAAGATCCACCAGCGCTGGTTTGCCAGGCTGAAGTGCAAGGCTGCCGCCAAGATGCGGGAGCTGGAGCAGGGCCGGAGGCAGGGCCCCGAGGCCGGCGGGGAAGCTGAGGCCCTGCGCAAGCTCAGCCCGGACCGCTTCCAGCGCAAGCGGAGACTGAGCGGGGCCGAGGCGCAGGGGCCCCGGGGCCGGGCCCGGGAAGCTGAGAACACCGCCCCAGCCGCCTGGCGGGATGGGGAGGCTGAGGCTGCCCAGCACCCAGGCCGGGGCCTCCTCAACAGTTGCGCCCCTGGAGAGGCGCCCACCAACGGGGAGCCTGCCCCCGAGAATGGGGAGGAAGGGGAGCACGGCTTGCTGACCTACATCTGTGAAGCCATGGAGCAGAGGCCGCAGACAGCGCCCTCCAAGGAGTCGGGGGCCAAGAAGAAAAGGAAAGCGGAGGAGTCGAAGCTCAGCCCAAGGCTGGCAGACCGGGATGTGGCGGCCCCCAGCCAGGGCCCTCCAGAGCCCTGCAGCCCCTGCTCCAACAAGCCTGGTTCCGGACCCGGGCAGCAGGTGCAGGCCCAGCCCAGAGGCAGCACCACCCCAGGGCCCCGGGCTTCCGGGGCAGAAGGCACTGGGAAGCCAGCTTCCCCCACCCGGGGTGTCCCAGCCCCCGACCCAGGCCCAGGCCCAAGCCCAGCACCCGAAGTGTACTTCTCCCTGAAGGACATGTATGCAGAGAGCACCTGGGCGCAGGGAGAGGAGGGCTCCCTGCCCCCAGGTGCCAGGGCACCCGGACGGAGCTCCCTGGACAAGGAAGCCATCAAGGCCACCGCACCCAGCCCCCCCACCCCCTCCCCTGCACCACCACCGCCCCGACCTTTCAACAGGAAGAGATTTGCCCCTCCGAAACCCAAAGGGGAGCCGGCGGGCACTGCTCCCCCCAATACAGCAGAGGAACATGTGGCCCAGGGCTCAGGGACGGCCCCAGCTCCGACCTCCCTCCAGGTGCCAACACCCCCCGCCCGTCGAAGACACGGCACCCGGGACAGCCCCAGGCAGGGCCGCAGGGCTGCAGGAGAGGTGAGCAGGCTGGGGACGCTGAGCTCATGGAAACTGGCGGTCACCGCCTGGCAGCCAGGGCAGTAGCCTATTTATAGATGGGGGTGGGGAGGTGGCAGTGCCAGCGGGGACACAGGACCACACGCATGGCCGATCTCCAGGCAACACATGAGGGCAGTGTGGTGGTGGCCGCATCTTCACAGCCAAGAGGCCGCACCCCAGGCCAGGGGCCAGCATGGTGCCCTGGCCTCCAGGCTGGGGGGACTGTGTGAGGCTGCAGTTTTTATTTTTGGGGGGAGAGGGATTGTACTGTGGTGCCCTCCATTAGAAAATTTATTTTCTTTTTTCTTTCTTTCTTCACTTTTTGTTGTTGTTGTCGTGGGGCTTGAACTCTGGGCCTGGGCGCTGTCCCTGAGCTCTTTAGCTCAAGTCTACCACCCGACCCTTGAACCACAGCGCCACTTCCAGTTTTCTGGTGGTTAATTGGAGATGAGTCTCATGGACTTTACTTCCCAGGGTGGCTTTGAACCACAGTCCTCAGATCTGAGTCTCCTGAGTAGCTGGGATTACAGGTGTGAGCCACTGCACCTGGCTAGAAAATTTGTTTTCTTTAATTCTTTTTTGTTTTTGTTGTTTTGGTCCAAGATTAGGACTCAAACTTGGTACCTGATGCTTTTGCTCATTTGCTAGGGCTCTGCCAACAAGGCCAGGCCTCCAACTCCAGAAAATTCATTAAGTATAAATGCAATCCTAGCCCTTAGACTCTCCAGTCAGGGCCAGCCTGGGAAGGCCTTCCACGAAAAGACAAACCCAAGCTTCCCCCCCCACCCGCCCGCAAATGGCGTGTCTAGGGCTCGTGGCTGGTCTGGGCTTCCCTGAGGTGTTAAAGTACACCTCTTTGCACGCCGAGGTGTGGTCTTGGAAAAGTCATAAAATCTTCACCACCACAGTTCCCGGGGGAAGCTTCACTCAGGGCCCCAAGCACATCCAGAATGGAATTGATGACAGGTGCTATAACACTGTACTCGGTGGGAAGCAGAGGCAAGCTGTGCTGCTCAGACACACATGGGTGGCATCGTCTTCTGGGGAAGCTGGGCTCGGTGGCATTCAGCAAGGAAAGAAGCAGGTGGCGCCCGCCTCGGGGAAGCGAGCTGTACCGGGAGGGGAGCGGGGAGGAGGCTCTGCCGTGGAGAAGGGCCCGGGGCCTCACATGAGAACCGGGCACTTGGCTAAGAAGGGACTGCTCGTTTTACCTAAAATTCTAGTTGTACTGGGTGTCCAGTATTTCTTCCTGCCCATTCTGGAAATCCCACGTGACAACAGGCAGATGGCTTGGGGTCTGGAGGGCAGGTGGTGTCCTGGGGAAAGGTGAAGGGAGTTCATAGTGGCCAGAGAGCACTCGGAGGGGCTGACCGCAGGGCATGTCCAGAGAGATGCCCTCCTGGGCCCCAAGGGAGCCATTAGGAAGTGGCCGGGCTGGCTGCCAAGTGTGCAGGAATCTGGCATCTCTGCCTACAGGCGAGGGCAGCCCCAACCGGGAGGCCCCGCCCCGCCCCGCAAAGGTGGGCACCCCTCCCCAAGGCTGTGGGCCATCGCGCTGCCAGGCTGTGTGTGTGTGTGCGGCTGTGTGTCTGTGTGTACGGCTGTGTGTCTGTGTGTACGGCTGTGTGTGTGTGTGCGGCTGTGTGTCTGTGTGTACGGCTGTGTGTCTGTGTGTACGGCTGTGTGTGTGTGTACGGCTGTGTGTGTGTGTGTGTGTGTACGGCTGTGTGTCTGTGTGTACGGCTGTGTGTGTGTGTGTGTGTACAGCTGTGTTTCTGTGTGTACGGCTGTGTGTCTGTGTGTGTGTGTACGACTGTGTGTGTGTGTGTGTACGGCTGTGTTTCTGTGTGTACGGCTATGTGTCTGTATGTGTGTACGGCTGTGTTTCTGTGTGTACGGCTGTGTGTCTGTGTGTGTGTACGGCTCTGTGTGTGTGTACGGCTGTGTGTGTGTGTGTACGGCTGTGTGTCTGTGTGTGTGTGTACGGCTGTGTGTGTGTGTGTGTACGGCTGTGTGTCTGTGTGTACGGCTGTGTGTGTGTGTACGGCTGTATGTGTGTGTGTGTGTACGGCTGTGTGTCTGTGTGTGTGTGTACGGCTGTGTGTGTGTCTGTGTGTGTGTACGGCTGTGTGTGTGTGTGTACGGCAGTGTGTGTGTGTGTACGGCTGTGTGTGTGTACGGCTGTGTGTGTGTCTGTGTGTGTGTACAGCTGTGTGTGTGTGTGTACGGCTGTGTGTGTGTGTACGGCTGTGTGTGTGTGTACAGCTGTGTGTGTGTGTACGGCTGTGTGTGTGTGTGTGTACGGCTGTGTGTGTGTGTGTTCGGCTGTGTGTGTGTGTGTGTACGGCTGTGTGTGTGTGTGTGTTCGGCTGTGTGTGTGTGTACGGCTGTGTGTGTGTGTGTGTACGGCTGTGTGTCTGTGTGTGTGTGTACGGCTCTGTGTGTGTGTACGGCTGTGTGTGTGTGTGTGTGTACGGCTGTGTGTGTGTACGGCTGTGTGTGTGTGTGTACGGCTGTGTGTGTGTGTGTACGGCTGTGTGTGTGTGTGTATGGCTGTGTGTGTGTGTGTGTGTGTGTACGGCTGTGTGTCTGTGTGTGTGTACGGCCGTGTGTGTGCACGCATGTGCTCAGTGGTAGATGACCAGGCAGTGGACCTTTGGTCCAGCACTGCAAAAACAAAACAAAGCAAGGACAAAAAAAACATAGCAAAACCCCTAAGGCCACCTATGGTTTTTATTTTTTAAGTTTTAAAAGCTTGTTTGAAGTCTATGTGTGGAAACTGTTTGCCTAAGCTGTATTCCTAAGCTATTTTGTTTTGTTTTCAGTATTTGGATTCTGTGTGTGTGTGTGTGTGTGTGTGTGTGTGTGTGTGTGTGTGTGTGTGAATACTAGGGCTTGAACTCTGGGCCTGGTTGCTGCCCCTGAGTTTTTTTGCTTTTGAGTCTGGTGCTCCACCACTTGAACCACAGCTCTACTTGCAGTTTAATTGGAGTTAAGAGTCTCACGGGCTTTCCTGCCCCGGCTGGCTTTGAACTGTGATCAGGCTCAGCTCTCCTGGAGTGGTTGGGATCACGGGCTGAGTGTGGCTCCACTCAGGGAGGGGTAAACCCATCAGAGCCGTGCTTCACAAGGGTCACTTGAGCCGCAGCAAGGACAGAGCACTCTGTAGGACAGGCCGGGCTGGGGCCACGGCAGCAGGGCTGGGGGAGGCAGGGGGTGAGAGGACCCAGAAGGGGTGGACATTGAGATGGGCTTGCTGGGGGAGGAGGGGAGGGAAGGAGCAGGGGAGGAGGAGCGGAAGGGAGGAGAGTCTGTGTCTAGCAACCGGCTTCCTGTGTAAATGGATAGATCATCATTCGCCTCTCCGCCCTCAGGGTCAGGTGTTAAAGAAGGTTCTAGTATGGTAGTCAAGTCTTTGTTTTTTTTGTTTTTTGTTTTTTTTGTTTTTTGTTTTTGCCAGTCCTGGGCTTGAGCTCAGGGCTTGAGCACTGTCCTTGGACTTTCTCAAGGCTAGAGCTCTACCACTTGAGCCTCAGCACCACTTGAGCCTCAGCACCACTTCTGGCTTTTTGCTATGTATGTGGGGTACTGAGGAATTGAACCCGGGTCTTCATGCGTGCTAGGCAAGCACTTTAACCACTAGGCCAAACTCCAGGCCCCGGTAGTCAAGTCTTTGTGTTGGTCCCTGTGTTCTCAGACCCTGGAGTCCCAGCCTGCTGCTGTGGCTTCTCCCACGCCCGCCAGCGGGGCACCCCCCGGCTCCGGACACCAAGGTGGCACAGGCCCCATGGACACAGAGACCCCGGAGGATGGGCGCACGCGTGCGGGCACGACCCCTGGAGGCCGGGGAGAGAGCCAGGTGGACAGCACACGGCAGGACATCACCCAGAGCACACAGCCGGGCCTGGAGACGCAGGACAGGGAGAGGCCCTGGACACACGGGAGTCCCCGCAGGGATGCACAGATGCAGGGGGGACCCAGCCCGGCAGGGGTGAGGGCGCAGGAGGACACAGGGGACAGGAGGGTGCCGGAGGAGGAAGGGGCTGGCCTCAGCCTGCCGGCTGGGACCCCCAAGCTCCCACCACCCGAGGGACACCGCGCTCCGCTCACGGGGTTTGTGCTGACCCCAGAAGCGCGACCTGACCCCGAGAAACCTGGTTTTGTGCTCAGATCTGAGGAGCCCCAAGCCACAGTCTCCATAAACCACGAGCCCACAGCCCGGGGTCCCCCACCTGGGATCCCCGGAGGCCCGGCTCAGGAGGGGAGCACGGAGCCACCTGGAGGGCTCGAGGGGTCAGACTCCATGAAGGCCAGGCCGGAGGGCAGCCTGCCCCAGCACCCCAAAGAGCAGCAGTGGGGGGAGGCCAGCTGGGGACTGCCCGCCACCCCCACCTGCCCCCCCGCCCCTTCACACCAGAGCACAGATGCCACTCTGCCCTCTGGGCACGGGGCCCTGCTGAGTTCTGCCCCCACCCTGCACCTTGGGCCAGGGCCCCCCGCCCAAAGCCATGCCCCGGGACCCCGGGCTGCCAGCCACGGGGACGCCGGTACCAGGGAGGCGGAAGCGGAAGGTGGGCGCTCCGGTCCCCGGGGCTGTGACCCCGGGCTCATAGACTCCCTGAAGAACTACCTGCTGCTGCTGCTGAAGCTGTCCAGCGCGGAGCCCGGCGGGGCGGGGGTGGAGGCCGCCGGGTCCGGCCCCGCCCCGGTGCCCGCGGTGGCCGGGCTGAGTCCCTGCACGTCCAGGCGCATTCTGGAGCGCGTGGAGAACGAGCACCTGGTGCAGAGCGCACGGTCGCTGCTGCTGAGCCCCGCCACCTCCCGCCGCCTCACTGGCCTCCTGGACCGCGAGGTGCAGGCCGGGCGCCAGGCCCTGGCCGCCACCCGGGGCTCCCAGGGCCCCCTCCCCGTGCCTGCCATTGTGGTGGGTGAGGATGAAGTGGCCCCCGAGGGGCCCGGCCTCCCCGAGTCTCCCCAGGACAGGGGCCCGAGTGGGCTGACCACAGAGAGCAGTGCCCCGGAGCCCTGCCAGGACGCCAGCTTCCCTGCAGCCACGCCGGAGGAGCTGGCCCTGGGCGCCAGGAGGAAGAGGTTTCTCCCCAGAGCGAAGGCCGCCACAGAGGGGGAAGCCACCAAGCCTGAAGACAAGGCCACCAGCCCCACCGTCTCCCCCCGGGGACCCCGGAAGAGCCTGGCACCTGGGTCTCCAGGGACACCTGGCAGGGAGAGACGCTCCCCGACGCAGGGCAGGAAGAGCAGCCTGCTGGAGGTGCCCCAGGCAGGTGAGGAGCCCGGAGACCTGGGCCCCAGCCCCAAGGCCAGCGGCCAGGACACAGAGCCAGCGCCAGAGGAAAACAAGCCCAGGAAAGCCCAAGACCTGCTCAAAGGTGAGGCCTGCGGAGAGCAGCTGGGACGGTTCCTCAGCCCTCAGCTGCGAAGAGGGAAGGCCAGAGCCCCTGCCCTGAGGGGAAGGCCTGGCTCCAATACCCCTACACAATCAGGGGCCAGTCCCTGGTTCCACCCTTCTGAGCCTCTGAGGGGTAGATAGGACAGGGGAAATCAAGGACTGGGCACTGGGCCTGGGCGTGCCACCGGGCTCTCAGCACCACCATCCCTCCTTCATGGCTGGCCGGGGACCACAGCCCCACTCGAGGCTGGGGGGATGTGGGGTCAGGCAGAAGGCCGAGGCCATGCAGGGGTTCAGATCCTGCTCCACCAGGGACACTGGAAGTGGGGGTCACAGTCAGAGAGGCCGGGAAGGCAAGGTCTTCCTGCAACGGGCCCTGCTCTCAGCCCCCCAGGTGATTCGCAAGATCCGCGTGGAACAGTTCCCGGACGCCTCGGGGAGCCTGAAGCTCTGGTGCCAGTTCTTCAACGTGCTCAGTGACTCTGTGCTGACCTGGGCCAAGGACCAGCACCCAGTGGGCGAAGTGGGCAGGAGGTGAGCCACCTGCAGCACCCACCGGGGCTCCCGGTGGCGGCAACGGTCAGGTGGCACCCCTGGTGTGCTGCCACTGGCTCAACCCTCACGGCGGCCCCAAGTGGGCACTCTGCCCCGAGACAGTCAGGGCCCCATCCCACAGCCCGTGAGTCACCCGGCTCCCACGCCGAGCACAGGGGCCTCTGAGAGTGGGGTCCGAGCCCCCGGCTACAACAGTGGCCTCTCTGAGAAGGGTCTCCACTCTCCACACAGCGCTGGGGACGAGGGCCCAGCGGCCTTGGCCATTGTGCATGCGTCTCCCGTGGACTGCGGCGTGTATCGGTGCACCCTCCACAACGAGCATGGCTCTGCCTCCACTGACTTCTGCCTCAGCCCCGAGGGTGAGGGAGCCCTGCCCGCTCGGCCAGCCTGGCGCTGTGGGGCGGGGGTGGGTGGGGGGCTCAGCCGGCCTGGCGCTGTGGGGTGGGGGTGGGGGGCTCGGCCGGCCTGGCGCTGTGGGGTGGGGGTGGGGGTGGCCTTTCGTGTGGACATGCCCTGCCTGGGCAGACTGGCCTCTCTTGCTCTCTCCACACAGTGTTGTCTGGCTTCGTCTCCAGGGAAGAGGTGGAAGGTAAGTTACCGCGTGGAGGGCGTGGGGGGGTCAGCTCTGGCCACCCAGCTCCATGCTGCTAGGCATGGGAGTCCTGTATCCCATCAGGCTCGGTTGATTGATTTGATGGTGGCAGATCTGGTCTTGATGGCCCCGGTTTCTGCACGCACATGGCTTGCGGTGTGGCGGGGACTCCAGTCACGCCAGCCCAGGCAGACACAGCAGACGCAGCAGGGAAAGGGGCGCCATTCGGCTCTTGCCCACGCTCCCTGTCTCATGGCTCCCTGTCTCTTGGTGGTCGTTTTCAGTCGGGGAGGAGATTGAGATGACGCCCATGGTGTTTGCCAAGGGTCTGGCGGACTCCGGCTGCTGGGGGGACAAGCTCTTCGGGCGGCTGGTGAGCGAGGAGCTCCGGGCAGGCGGCCACGGCCGTGGCCTTCGGAAGGCCTCCCGCGCCCGGGTCATCTACGGGCTGGAGCCCGTCTTCGAGTCCGGCCGCACGTGTGTCCTCAAGGTGTCCAGCCTGCTGGTGTTTGGGGCCAGCGGCGAGACGTCTCTCCTGGGCAGAAATTACGACGTCACCATCCAGGTATGGCGCCAGCTCCTCTCACCTCCTTCCCTTCCTTTCCCAAAGTGGAGGCATCGGCCACCCATCCGTATCTCACCAGGCCCCATGGCAGACATAGATGAGAGGTTCACACAGAGCTCAGACTCTGGGCCCATGACCAGAGAAGTGGGCAGAGTCAAAGCATCTTAAGCTTAGTTTTCAAACGTTCTCCCACCCCCCACCATTGGAAACCCAGTCCGTCAGAAACCTTATTGAGCATGAGATAACGGGAGTTGATGGTTGGGGAGGGGTCTGGGGGGGGGAGCTAGGCACTGCCATGTGGCATGGGAGCTTCAGGAAACAGAAAACTCTGTAACACCCACATTTCAATGGCAGCCCACAGCCTTGCATCATTCAGGGGAGAGGGGGTTCAGGGAAGGGAGCTGGGTGGTGTAGACCCCTCCTCTGGGGCCGGAAGCCCCTGCAGCCCCTGGCCTGTGCCCACCCTGCAGGCTGGGCAGCCAGGGAAGAGGGGAGCCTGGTTGGCTGACTGCATCCGCTTTTCTCTAATCGCAGGGGTGCAAGATCCAGAACATGAGCCGGGAGTACTGCAAAATCTTCGCAGCAGAGGCCCGGGCGCTCCCTGGCTTTGGGGAGGTGCCCGAGTAAGTGTCGGGGTGGCAGTGGGCACCGTTCCAGCTGGGAGCGCAGTACCCTGAGGTCAGCCCGACGGCTCCAGAGGTCTAGAAATGGAAATTGTCTGGGGGTCTAGGCTGGGCACATGGTGGCCTCACTAGCTTAGCATGCAGAAAGACCTGGGTTCAGTTCCTTGGTACCACAAACATAGAGAGAGCTGGAAGTGGTACTATAACCCAAGTGGTGGAGTTCTAGCCTTGAGAAAGCCCAAGGACAGTGCCCAGGCCCTGAGCTCAGAACTGGTGCGAGAGAGAGAGGGAGAGGGAGAGAGGGAGAGAGGGAGAGAGAGAGAGAGAAAGAGAGAGAGAGAAAGAGAGAGAGAGAAAGAGAGAGAGAGAGAGAGAGAGAGAGAGAGAGAGAGAGAGAGAGAGAGAGAGAGGAAAGAAAGAAGAAAGAGGTTTGTCTTGCCCCCAGGTTTTGCTGGTTGGAGGCACAGGCTCTGGGTCTCTATGAGGCAGGAGGGTCTGGCCTGGGGGATTCTGGTGAGACACGAGTGGGAGTGGGCTATATAATTGTCATTCCCATCCCAAGGTTAAAGACTGATTTGCCTGCCGGGCTGGCGTGGGGCTCTGCCAGGTTGAACCTTCTCCAGAGGCCTCTTAGCTCAAGCTGCGCGGGGCAGCCTGCCGGGGCCCCGAGGGTCTGACTTGAGTCTCTCTCACAGCAGAGACAGGGTAGGGCCTTGAGATCAGTGGGCTCCGTCTCGTTCCTGAGCTCAGGCCGGGCGGCCTCCTGACCCACGTCAGGCCCGCCACGCTCTTCTTTCAGCTCCGAGGATACAGACCCGGGTTGGAGGGAGGCAAACTTGGGGCCTCACTGTCTCTTATGATCCCCAATGTGTTTAGGATCGTCCCTCTGTATCTGATCTACCGGCCTGCAAACAACATCCCCTACGCCACCCTGGAGGAGGACCTGGGCGAACCCCTGGAGCCATACTGCTCCCGGGACTGGGGTGCCGGAGCCCCCGCCGCCTCCGGCAGACCCGAGGCTGTGCAGAAATGCCAAACCTTCCAGCACTGGCTGTACCAGTGGACGAACGGCAGCTTCCTGGTCACAGACTTGGCAGGTACTCAGTGCGGGTGCCACGTTGTGTGGGAAACACACGCACGATGTGAAGGTGCGTGGAGGGCGGGCGCTGTGCGTGGCAGGCGCTGTGCGTGGGGGACGCCCACCACACTAGCCTGTGACACTCCCCTGTGGGTTCTCCTTGGCCTCTCACGGTGCTCTCTGTGAAATCCCAGTACAGGCCAAGGGCCTGGTGCAGGCACCTTTCACTGCAGCTAACTTGGGAGGAGAGCACTCGTGCCACTTAGAATTGAAAAACAATTTGCCTTAAAAACCAATGGCATCCTTTTCATCTCCACCCCCAGCCCCCACAGGCAGGCGCTGCTCCTTCTCCTTCCCAAGCCGCCTCCCACCCCAGCTCCAGCAGCTTTGTTGCTGGGTATGGCGCTGCCTGCCTGCAGGCCCAGCCCCTGAGAGGCGGAGCTTGGAGCCAGCCTGTGGGCGACATGGAGAGACCCCGTCTCAAAACGCATGAACGGACACCCCAAACCAAGTAGCTTTCCAGTCACTCCCCCTCCTCCGCCTTTACTGGCGTTGCTTTTCTTTTTAAGCAGAAGCCGATTCAGTCTGGTATCCTTTCAGTTTTATTTCTATGTCCTCCATGACCAGAAACTCCCCAACAGAGGAAGGCAACAAGCTGGAATCCACCTTTGGCTTTGACCTGGCCCGTCCTCTCCAAATCTACTCTCTAGCAGGAGGGGACCAGGGCTTCTCTAGGGTGGAGGGGACGTGGCTGGGATTAGCATTCCCTGACGCTCATCCCTAGAAGAATAAGTGAGGAACCGGGATGGGACGCACACACGTCTCCATATAGAGGAGGGGCAGCACTAGGCAACCCAAAAGTCATCAGCTATTAAGTCCATTGATTCCTAAGCTCATGCTTCCAGTCCTCCCCCACCCTGTAACATGTATGAAACACCGGGAGGGCGGAAGGAGTCCCTGAACTGTCCTTGTCTTCAGGACGCTGCGAGCAGTGCACACAGGAACACTTTGAAGTCAAAAGAATTTGGTTTAAGGCCAAATCCCATGGTTTTCCCGCTGAGTTTCTGTCTAAGAAAGAAAGACAGACAGACAGAAAAGAAACGAAACAAAGCCAGGCTAGGCCCTGATAGCTCCGCCTATCACCATCCTAGCTACTCAGGAGGCTGAGATCTGAGGATCATGGTTCAGAGCCAGCCTGGGCAGGAAAGTCTCAGCTGGGAGACCACTAACCTATTGAGACAGAGGTCAGAGTTTTAGTTCCAAGCCAAGGCCAGTCCAGCCGGTGGCCCAGCTTGGTCCGGGGAGGCAGGCTTCTGCAGTCGAAAGAATCAGGAAGCCGGAACATGAACTCAGCCTGGCAGCTAGCACTGTGCCGTCAGTGCTGTTACTGAGTGGATGTGCCAAGTGTGGTCTGAGACATCTCCTCTTTTGGAAGAATGGGGGTTCTGGGACTCGCCCTGTGTGGGTGGTGGCCACGGTAAGGGCTCTGAGGGGATGCCGGAGCCCCCGGCAAGTTCCTGTCCTCCATGGCATCTGTCCTGGAACCGGCCAGGGACATCCATGGCCTCTCTTTTTCCCTAGGTGTTGACTGGAAGATGACTGACGTGCAGATTGCCACCAGAATGCAAGGGTGAGTGTTCTTGGGGCTGGAGGAGGTGCCGGAGGGGTCTCCCCAGTTCTCCTGGTGGCTGTGAGCTGCTGCCCCACGCCTGGCCCCAGGCCTGACACCGCGTTCTAATGCCACCGAGAAGAGCGGGCAGTTCTGCTGCACATCTGAGCCTTCCTCGGCTTTCTTTTCCCCCAAAAAAAGACAAGCCATGAGCTGGCACCGGTGGTTCATGACCGTACCCCAGCTACTTGAGAGGCTGAGATCTGAGGAGCTCAGTTCAAAACCAGCCAGGGGCTGCTGGGCCGAGTGTGGCCTAGTGGTAGAGTGCTCGCCTAGGCTCCATTCCTCAGTACCACATACACAGAAAAAGCCGGAAGTGGTGCTGTGGCTCAAGTGGTGGAGCTCTAGCCTTGAGAAAACCCAAGGACAGTGCTCAGGTCCTGAGTTCAAATCACACACACACATGCACACGCACACATAGACACACACATACACATACACACGCACATGCACGCACACACACACACATGTGCACACATACACATGCACACACGCACACACATGCACACATGCACACACATGCACACACACGCGCACATACACACACCCACATGCACACACAGGCACGCACACCACTTGAGGCAGCCCCTCGGAGTGTGCTCTGAGGGCAGTCCCCCCACCGTCTGCCCTGCAGCCTGCCACCAGGGCTGGAACCCACCCTCCGCCCCGTTTGGCTGCAGATATCAAGGCCTCAAGGAGAGCTGCCTCCCGGCCCTGCTGGACCAGTTTGCCGCTTCCCACCGGTGCAACACCTTCTGTGAGATGATGGGGCTGGAGGCCCTCAAGGGCCCCGAGGCTGCCCACCCTCCAGCCAAGGCCAAGGGCTCCAAGAGTCCATCTGCTGGCCGGAGGGGGCCCCAGCTGAGTCCCCAGCCTCAGAAGAAAGCCCACCCCAGTCCTCAGGGCACCAGGAAGAGCGTGCTGAGTGTCAAGGCCTCAGAGGCAGCCACCGGCCAGCCCCCCACCCAGGAGGGGGTCTCCAAGGCCCAGGGCATGCGGTAACCCCAACAGGAGGCTGGGGGCCTCCACCCAGACCCAGACCAACCAGAAAGCAGCTTGAACCAGATGGACCTTCCTGACACAAGACTGGAGAAGGGGCCCTCTCTGAGCCCTTTATCTGAAGGCCTAGGCAGGTGGCCCACCAGTCTCTCCTAGTGCCAGCACCACCAGGCCTCGAGCAGGCCCCACCTCCCAGGGCCTTGTTGAAGTTTACACTTGTCACTGCTGGAGGCTCCCAAGCCCTCTGCATGCATCCTGCACCCCAACTACTCCCCACACCTGGCAGAGGGGGCGCTGCATCCCTTCAGATTGTCCTGGCCTCCACTGGGATTAGCCTGTGACTCTCAGGGTTCCTCCTTCATCCCAGCGTATCCTCAGCTCCTGTAGGGTAGGGCATCCCCACAGCCAGCCCTGTGCCATGATCTTTGCCAGTGGACCCAGCTCCTCCCCTCATAAGCTTTGAGCCCAGCTGCAGCCTGCTACCTGCCCTTGGGCCAACTCCTCGCCTGTCCTTTGTCTGAGGGCTTCACAGCCCTGCATACCAGTGCCCAGTTGGGGGGGACCTCCTGGCCTCTCCTTGCACCCCATGTCTCTTCCTCCCTTCTGAGGCAAACCCAGTACAAGGGAGCGCAAGCACCTACAGCCAAACGGTGTGTGTGTGTGTGTGTGTGTGTGTGTATACACATGCGTGTGCCTGCACACACGTGTGTGCTGACTTAGAGGGGCCTTGGGCATTGCACCGAAAGGAGTGGTGTGACGGTGAATGCCACCCCCCCAGGGATGAGGTCTGGGCCCCTCTGTGGTGGAGGGGCCCATCTGTGCTACAAAAGCCACGTGCCCATATGCTTGAGTGGGGTGGGGCAGTGGGGGGGGGCGTCAGGCCAGGTCCCAGCCAGCTCCACACACAGAGACTCCAGGCCCGGGACCTCATGTCTGCATTTCCAGGAAGCTTGGGGCCCCTCCTGGCATCCAGGTCCTAAATGCTTCCTGGGAGCTGCCAGCTGCGGGTCCTGCTCACTGCATCTGATGTGGTTGCAGCGAGGTCCCCTCTTGCCAGCTTCCACACGGATCCCATAGCCCCCAGGCCCTCTGCAAAAGGGGATCTCCGGCCACTTGGAATAGAAAGCCTGTGTGTGGCTCCTAGCCCAGGTGTCACTGGCAGGCAAGTCTGTGCTCCTGGGACTTCATGAGTTTTGGAAGAGGGTGGTGGGGGAGGGACAGCAGAGCTCTGGGGTGCTCGGCTGCCTCCCTGCAGCCGCCTCTGCTGTGGCAGGGCCCACCCGGGAGCAGCTGACCCTTCCCCCACCCAGGTCCTGCCTGGCCTGGCCTGGCATCTCCCTGCCGCTCTGATGCTTCTAACTTCTCTACCTCCTCTTGGCTCAGGCGGCTCCTGGGCCCCCTGGCCCAGGCTCTTTCACCTCCTCCGGCCTGCGCGGCCAGGCCTGGAGTTCACTCGTTTACTCACTCAGCGACAAGCTGCACAGAAGATGAGGCTAAGCTGCCGTCCTTCACACCCGTGGGCTTAGGACACGGGAAACGAACCTGGACCAACCTAAGCAGGAGAAAAGCTGCCTGGGAAAGGAGACTGGGGCAGCTCACGAGACCAAACGAGTGGTCAAGTCATTAGCATCGCGGGGCGAGGCGGGAGGGGAGTGGGCAGGAGCCGGGGAGCACCCCAGGGTGCTGCGCTCAGTGTCCAGGGGTGTCTGGCACTCAGGACTCCAATTCCAGCGAAGAGAATCCAGCATGGGCCTCGTAGATGGGGAGAGAGGCAGCTTTGAAAAGATGGGAGACAGGAAGAATGGAAGAGTTGGCGCGACACACACACACACACACACACACACACACACACACACACACACACACACACACACACATGCACTCTTCCCATCTGATGTATTTCAGCTCTCTGACTTTCTTTTTTTTTTTTTTTGCCAGTCCTGGGCTTGAGCTCAGGCCTGAGCAGTGTCCTTGGACTTTCTCAAGGCTAGAGCTCTACCACTGGAGCCTCAGCACCACTTCCGGCTTTTTTCTATGTATGTGGTACCGAGGAATCGAACCCGGGTCTTCATGCATGCTAGGCAAGCACTTTAACCACTAGGCCAAACTCCCGGCCCAAGCTCTCTGACTTTCATCCAGAACAAGTTCGTCTCTGCTTGGGGAACTTAGCGCAGTGACAGGGTACTCTTCTCCAAAGTCCAGGACCACCCCACACAATTTTCCCCTTTCTGGGTTTGCCATAGTCCCACTTTGACATTCTGCAACCTGTGGGGAAAACTGACCAATTCTGCCTGGTGGGGTTAAGAGGTTGTGGGGTGGCTTTCAAACCTGTAGGCCAGCCTGGCCCTGGACTCAGACAGCCTGCCTGTCCAGCCCAGGACAACCCAGGCTTCCTCCTGCTGTCCGAGACAGCCTCTCGGTGTCGGTGGTGTTTCTGGCGCCCTGGCTGAGCTCTCAGCACATCTCACCATCCAGCAAGCCGCCATGGCCTGCAGGGAGCCTATGAGATGAGTGAGCACCCGATGCAGCAAGAGACGAGAGTATCAGGAGATCCCTGTGGGTCTTGATGGCAGGAGAGGATGGTGGGTAAAGAGAGGCAGGATGGATAAGGAGAGGCATGGTAGGTAAAGAGAGGCAGGATGGGAAAGGAGAGGCAGGATGGGTAGAGAGAGACATGTTGAGTGAAAAGAGGCATTGCTGGGTAAGAGAAGACTACTAAGGGCCTTTTAGGCCAGGCCAGGGCAGGTGGAGGCAGGACGGCGAGAGGGGGCAGGAGGTAATAGGAGGGAGAGCTCCACATATGTGGCTGTGCCTCCAGACCTTGGTCTGGAGCAAACGCAGTGGTGGGCCAGGGGTTCCTTATCCGCCAGAGCATGGTGAAGCCCTGGGGTCCCCTTCTGATTTTTCTCATCAGGACATCCACAAGCACCCCCTGCCCCCCTCTGCTCCCCAGTGAGACACCTGCAAACACCTCCAGCGTCAGGGGGCCTGGCAGGTCGTGTGACTGGGGAGCAGCCCCCATCACAGGCTTTCCCAGCCGGGGAGCCCACACTTACTTGCTCAGCGCCATGGTGGTGAGAAGTTTGATCTGTATTGTGAAGGAAATACGCCAATGCCAGCAGCCCCAAAGTCTTTTTGCAGGGCGCAGGGGTGAGTTTGCGTAGGTATCTTGAAGTTGCTGGCCTCTGATGCCTCTGTCTGACCACCTTGAGTCGTCTATAGATCCCAGGTAAACAGTCCTGACTCCTTCCAGGAAGGCTGGATGGAGGACTCGTGAGCACCTGACGGTTCAGACCAGGTTTTTCTGGAAAGAGTTGTTGGGATATTGGTGTCCTGTCCAGCTCAGGTCTGGATACCTTGGCAGCTTGAGGCAGACTTGTTGGCCACCCCAAAATCTCTGATTACAGGAATTCCTAGGCAATCTCTCAGGGCTATCTGGCTGCTTTACTTTCTGGGACCCAGCCATTGATAAACCACAGCTAAGGTCGCATTTCCGTGTGTGTGAACGTGACGTCTGCCCAGTCTGCTCCTCCTGCCCCCCTCAACCCCCGACTGCCCACTGCAGGGAGTTGGTTTTCACCGTAACTCTTCCAACTCGCATTCTGGGCATAGCCAGGAGGGCATCCATGTTCTGGGCCTGTGGGAAGACAAGGAGCCTGAGGATGGGGGGGTGGGGGTCGGGGGCTGGATGCATGCTAGGGACCCAATAAAGCATTTGTGTCACCTGTAGTTTCTGAATTCTCACCTTTCTTGTTTCTCTTTTTATTACTGTTTCTATTATCATTTTCAGTACTGGGTTTGAACTTAGGGCATAAGGCTTGCTAGGTAGGTACTCAACTACTGAGTTGTATCTCCAGCTCCATCCTTACACCTGTTGTCTTTGGGATGGGGTCTGTGTCCCTTCTGCCTGGAAGGCACGGAGCCTGCGAACCGGTTTTTGTTGTTGTTGTTGTTTGTTTTGTCTTTGCTTCCTCTTGTAGCTGAGATCCCAGGCATAGACATGGCTGCTTCTGGTCAGATGGGGCCTGGCAACCCTTTTGGTCTGGGCTCCCCTGGAGCTGTGCTTCCCATAGAGCTGGAACGTCAGTCACCCTAGGATGACTGCTCATGTTGAGAAGGGCCATCACAAGCTGTCTGCCTGGGTTGGCCTCAAACTCCATGCTTTGTTTCTCAGTCTCCCAAGTAGCTAGGATCTAGTGAGCCACTGGCACTTGGCTGGTCCACCCATTTTCTGGAAGAGAGGGGGTTCTCACTAGGTTATCCAGTTTGGTGCCAAGCACCCAGGCTCAAGAGACTCTCGCAGCTGGGCACAGTGGTTCATGTCTGTAATTCCAGCTATTCAGAGACCGAGGACAGGAGGATCACACTGCGGGAGGGGAGGGGGAGGGGAGGGGAAGGGGAGGGGAGGGCAGAGGGGGAGCAGGAAGTGTGAGCTGGAAAATGGACTGCATTGTGCATGAAGTGCTCTGAAGTAGGACAGGACAGAAGGCCTGCCGGGGGTGGGAACTAATTTTGGCGGTGGTGAGGTTTCAGGAACCTTCTAGGGTCCAGGGGAGGGACAGGAGGAGCCAGGCAGGGGAAATAACTGGAAAAGGAGGGCAGGCTTCCCCAGGGCAGCACAGGCTCAGGGCTGCCCACACCCCAGGACGGATGGGAGGCCTCACCTGCACACAGGAAGGACCTGTCCAGCCACGGAGCCTGGATTTTAGGCGGGGTCACAGTCTACTGGGTGGGTCACTCTGCTTGTGCCTTTTCAGTGACCTAGAGTCCAACATCAACCACGATTCCAGAGAATTCAACCTTTGGACAGCTCTGATGGAATCCACACCCTGGGCTACCCGGGCTGAGACAGGCCAGCAGAGCTCTCCCTGCGGGGCTTTGTCACCTTTCCGCCCTCCACACACAAGGGAAGCTGGAGCTGTGTTTCAGGCTGAGTCTGGCCTCAGGGTCTCTGGACAATCCTGCCGGGGCTGGAGGGGTTTCAGTCTTCTGTGAATGAGAATGCTCCTCCGGAGACTCAGGAGGGAAAGACCCCCCCACGGCTTGGAATGGTCCCTGTTGACCAGAAAACATATCTGTCCCTGACTGCAGAGTGAGGAGAGGCGGTGTCTCAGGGGCCACTGAGGCTCGAGAAGGAGCACTGTGCCAAGGTGCCCTGGGGCGGTGCCAGCCCCACCACGCACACTCCCCAGGACCCTTGGCACGTGGTGGAGGGAGCCGCCAGTCCTACGGCCCCTGAGGCCCCAGGAGCCCTGAAGCCACACCGCGGGAATGCACGGCACGCCCAGGCTTCTTTGCTTTGGTTATTCCAGCCCATAGGCTCTCACTTTTTGCCCAGGCCTGCGTGGGCTGCGACTCAGCTACTTGTGCGTCTCTGAACAGCCTGCAGGGCAGGTGCATGCCGCTAGTCCTAGCTTTTTTGTTGAAATGAAGTCTCACAAACTTCTTTGCTGGGGCTGCAGTCTTCCTGATTTCTGCCTCCCAAGAAACTAAAAGTGGGCTGGAGGAAATGGCTTAAGGGTAAAGTGCTTGTTTAGGAAGCATGGGGCCCTGAGTTCAAACCTTAGCACTAAAGAAAAACAAATAAACCAAAAAGCTAAGATTATGGGCGACCCCTCCTCCCCCTCCTCCCCCTCTTCCCCCTCCTCCTCCTCCTCTCCCTCCTCCTCCTCCCCCTCCCCCCTCCCCTCCCCTCATTTGAAGTCATGATCCTCCTGCCTCAGCCTTCGGAGTTCAGGGATTATAGGTGTGCTTTACCACACCCACGAGATGCAAGAGTACCATTAATTATTAAAGGGATGCTGTTAATCTTGTCAGGAAAGCTTAATGTTTACACCGAAAACTGAGGAACTGGCTCTGTACACGGTTTTGCTCAGGCAGTTGGTGAAATGAAACAAAAGACACAAGGGAGGGGAATGGTGTGACTCTTGCCTGGTTTTTGTGACTGTGTCAGTGTTGAGAGCAGACATGCGTTTCCTGTTTGTATCAGTCCTGTTGTCTTCCTTGAGTTCCTGTTCGGGGAGAATGGCCGCCCTGGCAGCAAGAGGCGGAAACAAGATGCAAAGTTAAGATAAAATGCAGGGCTGGCAGGGGGGCGGCCGAGAGAGCAGCGCCAGGCTTCCTGGAAGGGTGGCCGGGGGCCAGGCCTGGGAGAGGATGGTTTGGGAAGGAGGAGGGGAAGCTGCTGTACTTCCCTCCCTCAACCCCTTGTCCCTGGGGAAATCGAGGGTCCCGCTCCTCTGTGGCCCTGGCCTCAGAGGCCCAGCCTTCCCAATCTCTGGACTCTGCCCAGGGATTTCTGCTGAAGTGACAAGGCGAGGCCTGGCATAAGCAGGCTGGCCCCGGCCTGGCCCCGCAGACGCCTGCACACGGTGTCCCCAGCCACCTGTCACCTGTCTGTCACCAGACGTGTGAGTAGGACCACTGCCCCTGTGCTGGGGCAGCCCACAGGCTCCAAATCGTGTTGGGGGGGGGGGCGTGGATTAAGTGAGGATGTTTCCTCAGGCAGGGGAAGGAGAAGAGAAGGAAGAGAAGGAAACCTTCCTCACCCCTCCATTGTATTTGTTCCTTTGCTGGATGATTTGTTTTTGAGACCAAGTATTGTTACATATATATATATACACACATATACATATATTACACTGCCATATGTATATATATATATATGTATATATATGTATGTATAGCACAGGCTGGCCTTGAACTTGAGAGCCTCCTGCCTCAGCCTTGTGAGTGCTGGGACTGCAGTCTGGTCCCACCATACGTGGCTTAACCAGGAATCCCCCATTACCCATGTACCAATCACAGTCCTCGAGCAATGTCAGCTTCAGGGAACTGTGCTGGCTTTGGGGTGGGGCTGGGTCCACATACGGCTGGACCAGGGGCTGGACTGACATGTCCCCACCGTGTGCCTCCATCCGTCCCGCAGGAGAGGGTCTGGGATGACAAGCGCTGTCTGGCCTGATCCCCAGGGCAGGAAGGGGCTCCCCCCCATGTGCTGGGGAGTCAAGCCAGGGCCAGGCGCAGGGAGAGGCAGGCTGGGGTGGCATCACGGCCCCTGGCAGGGCACTGGCACCAGCTTCTAGACACCTGCCCCCCTGCCCGCCTCTTCTCTGACCCCACCCCTCCTCGGGCCCCGCCATCCCCTTTAGCTTTGGCCCCCCTCTGTCTTCCAGCTGGACGGCCTGGCCCATGGCAGACAGCGCACCCACCCCAAGGCAGGCCCTTGCCCTGGCCCCTGTGGCCAGCGGCCTGGACAACATGGGGGCTGAGTTCTTGGAAAGGATGGTCCGTCCCCGCCCTGTCTGTGTGTCAGCTCCCACCGCCCCACCTGGAAGAACCCCCATTAGTGCCAAGGGCCTACTAAGTGTGGCCCCCTCTCCTAGTCTGTGGGGCTGGCCAAAGCCCCCGAGGAGGGGAACACCGGGCCATGATCCCGCGGGCCTGGACCCTTCTCTCGGCCGGGGCCATCGGGGTCCACCAGCCGCAGGCCCGCCCGGCTGGGCAGAGAGGGCTCCAAGGAGGCCTCGGGGAGCTCGCAGCCTTGCGCTTACTCCCCTAGGTCAAGGACCCCCGACCCGGCCCCCCTAACCCTGACAGGGACCCCTTCACCCCCTGGGTGCCCTCAGGCTCCTCCACAATGGAGGGTGCGAGCTGGCCCAGCCCTGCCCACCGCCGTCTCCCCATCTCTGCCTCAGCAGAGGCCCAAGCATCCCCCAAGCCACCCGCTCCCCGGGGGGCCACCCAGGCCCCCACGCCGGTGCCACGTAGACTTCCTAGAGCTCAAGGAAGTAGCCATCCCTGCCTCCCCCCAGTGTCCCTGCGCCACGAGCAGCTGCCCAGGCCAAGCGCCCTGCCCGGCCCGGCTGCCCTGACGCCCCTGGCTTTAGGAGGAAGGCCGGCTCCCTGATGGCGACTGGAGGCCCTCGCAGGGCGGCGTGCAGGGAAGGGATGGCTGGAACGTGGGGCCTGAGCCCGCCTCCTGGTGGTAGGTGACCCCCACAGGGACAGGGCTGGCCTGGGGGAAGTGGAGGCCAGCCTTCCTGCCCCCACTGACACACAAGGCCTGCGTTTGGGGAGCTGGGGCGCCTTTCAGTCTGGCACCATTGTTCAGGGAATTTGCCAGCTGGTGCCCACCTGGGGAGCTGGGGGTCCCCAACCAATGGGAGCCCAGAAGCCCCCCGCGGACCCTGCAGGCCTTTCCCCAGGAGGAGCCTGCAGCCAGTTTGGAGAGCCAGAAGCTTCTTCCAGGAGCACGCCCAGCTGTTTCGATGGATCGGCACAGGCCTGCTCTGTACCGGTGAGAGCCCGTCCCACGCCAGACGCTGTCACAGCTCGACCTCACAGACCAGAGCCATCCACTGACCCTCGCCGTCACCCGGCGTTGGCTGGGCACTGAGGGCCTGCACACAGGGATGGGAGCCCAGGCAGGCAGGGAGGACTTCCAGGAGGAGGGGGCCTTCGGGGCTGGTGCGTAAAGCAGGGGTCAGGCAGGTAGAGGAGGGGGGCTTGGCCTTGAGGAGTGAGCCCACACCTGAGCAAGGACCAAGGCTGATCCAGCAGGAGGTGACCTTTGGCAGGCTCCGGAAGCCTGGCGTGGCTGGAGGGTAAAGTTCTGACAGGGCAGGGCAGGGGGCTTGGGTGTCCATAGACAGAGAAGGCTGTGAGCAGGGGGCTTGGGGCTTGCGTGCAGGCTGTGAGGCCCTGCAGGAGGCTGGAGGAGCCGAGTGGGGTGGTTGCATGTGGGCCCTTCCTGCCGCCCCACGCCTCTCCAGCCTGGCCCTGCACACGGGACCTGGCGTGGCTCCCACCGCAGCAGATGTCCCACGAGAACTGGGCCGTCTCCTCCTCGCCAGCCTCTGTGCTCACCACTGCCAGTGACCCAAAGGTGACTTCACCCCTCTCTGTGCGCTCCTGCCACCAGTGATGCCCCGAGACCAGGCGTATTTTTCTGGTGCTGGGAAATGAAGCCAGGGTCTCATACAGGCTGGGCAAGCACTGCCTGCCAAGCCGCCTCCCTGAGGGCAGAGGAGGAAAGCGAGACGGGGTCAGGATGGTTCCTGCCTCGCCTCTGCTCTGACGATCCAGGGCCCAGGGGGCCGCCGGGGACCGAGTGGGAGGCACACGGCCTCAGGGTCGTGTCCTGTGTCGCCCCAGCGTACGCAGCCTTCCTGCTGGTGGCCTGCCTTCTGGATGTGCACAGGGCCCTGGCGCTACTCGTCCTCACCTGCGTCACCCTGGTCTTCCTGGCCTACAGCCTGCTGAAGAGGCTTCTGGGGCCGAGGCTGGGCCGGGGCCTGAGGCTCCCCGGAGGCTCCCGTCTGAACCGCTGGCTTAAGAGGTAAGTGGGCTCACAGCTCACGGGCTGAGGTGGGGACCAGCCCCAGCCCCCGGGGACCCCAGTGTCCCCACACCCGCCCTGTGTGCTCTGCTGCCCCAGGCAAGGGTTGCTGGGTGGCTTCGGTGGCTGCAGCCCCCAGGGCAGGAGGGACCCTTTGCCTTCCACACTGGATGCCACACCGGGAGAGAATCTGCATTTGGTAGTAAGGTTGAGCTCGGGGAGCTCTGCCTGCTAGCTGGGTGCTCTACCACTTGTGCTATACCTTCAGGCCTTTTTTGCTTTCATCGTTTTCTTGAGTTTTATGTCTGGGCCAACTCAGCCCACAGTCTTCCTGTGCCTCCTGAGCATCTGAGATTAGAGGTGTTACCACCATGCCTGGAATTCATGATGAGCAAACTACCCCACCCGGCTCAGACAACTCCCGGATTCATGTCCTTCTCACGGGAAAAAAAAAACCACTTATTCCAGCCCAGTAGTCTGCTTGGTGCAATGTTAACTGCAAGGACTGAACTGTCCACACCAGCAGGCGCCTGGTATGGCCAGCACATACTTGTGCAGAAACTGCACCTACCCAGGACCTGGATAAAGAGGGAATAGGGCAGTCCCCGCTCCACGATCCCCGGGGCACCTTGTGAGCACAAGGAGGGTCTCTGCCACCCTTTCTCTGGGGCCCGTACACATATGGACGCGCACATGTACATCTGCATGTGGAAATGTCTGTGTGGGTATATGGATATACGTGTGCACGTGCATGTGTACATGGGAATGTGTGTGCATGTGGTGGCTTCCTGCCTCTCTCTGCAGGGGTCTGGCCCTGGCTGCGGCCCTGGGCCTGGTCCTGTGGCTGTCTCTGGACACGTCCCAGCGGCCCGAGCAGTTGGTCTCCTTTGCAGGGGTCTGCGTGCTCATCATCTTCCTCTTTGCCTGCTCCAAGCACCACTGCGCTGTGAGTGCTTAGCTGGATGCGTAGCTTCCTCTGGTGTGTCTGGGCTGGGGCCATGCAGGGCAGGGACTGCAAGCCTGGAGAGGTCTGGGGGGAGCCTGGACCTCCCCCCCTCCCTGCATGAACAGTCACCCGTCTTTCCCCAGAGGGCAGGGCACAGGCTGGAGGGCCCGGGTGTCAGAGGCAGTGCGGCGGTCATTTATCCTCGAGCCACACCAAGTCTATGGGCTCAGGACCACCACCCATGGCAGAACCCACTTGTGCCAGAGATGCCTTAAGGCACAGCACCTTAGGGACCCAGGTCCACCGTTATTGGGTGTCCTGCAGTCCTGTCCATGAGGGACAGCATGAAGCCCAGCCAGGCTATGACACCGCCGGAGGCCACAGCTCGGGGTGAAATGGCATGGCACGCCCAAGTCCGGGTGGGTTTTCTGTGGTTCCTTGGTGGGGCTGTGGCACTGCCCCGCTACTGCTCTCTGAGTGTGGACACCTACGAGCTCAGCTGCCCTGTCCCTAGCCCCACTTGTTCTCTGAGGATCCCCGAGGGCTGAGCTCACCAGGCCCCTTCGTGGGTGCAGGTGTCCTGGCGGGCCGTGTGCTGGGGCCTTGGGCTGCAGTTTTTGCTTGGACTCTTCGTCATCAGAACGGAACCCGGGTTTGTGGCCTTCCAGTGGCTGGGGGAGCAGATCCAGGTGTGTACTGGCCGTCGGGGGCTGTCGGGGGCCGTTGGGGGCAGGGAATGGGAGGCATTCAGTCAGCAGCCAGGCACCTGTCATTCTTGCTGCTCGGGAGGCTGAGATCTATGATCATGGCTGAAAGCCAGCCTAGCTAGAAAAGGCTCTGGAAAAGACTCATCTCCATTTGGGCAGCAAAAAGCCAGCCCCCCTCCTTCACTGCAGCCTGCATGTCTGGCAGTTTCCCTCCCTCCCTCCCTAACGGGGCCTGCTCCCTTCTGTCAGGTCTTCCTGAGCTACACTGAGGCAGGCTCCAGCTTTGTGTTTGGGGAGGCACTGGTCAAGGATGTCTTTGCTTTTCAGGTTGGTGAGCTCTTGGTTTGAGCCCAGAGGAGGGACAGGGAGGGCCTGCCCAGCTCCTTTAACCTCCCGATGGCCCTGACTGGGCCATTGTAGGCTGCACGGAGACAAAGACACAGGGATAGGGAGTCTGGTGCTCGGGCTGGGCGGAGGGGTGGGCAGCAGGCCAGTGGGCCATAAGGAGAGGGCACAGATTCCCCGGGGCGGCATGTGGGGCCATCTAAGAGCAGCCCGGTCCTTGCCCACACCCTGTCACCTGCCCCTGCCCGGCCTGTCGGGTCTTCAGCTCTCTGTCAGCTCTTTTTTTTTCTTTTTGCCAGTCCCGGGCCTTGAACTCTGGGCCTGAGCGCTGTCTTTGCGCTTTCTCAAGGCTAGAGCTCTACCACTTGAGGCTCACTTCTGGCTTTTTCTATGCGTGTGGCACCGAGGAATGGAACCCGGTCTGCGTGCATGCTAGGCAAGCGCTCTCCCACTAGAGCACACTCCCGGCCCCTCTCTGTCAGGTCCTGCCCATCATCGTCTTCTTCAGCTGCGTCATGTCGGTTCTCTACTACATGGGCCTCATGCAGTGGGTTATCCTCAAGGTGAGTGTTTCCACGCCATGGCTGCAGGCACCCCCGACTCCCAGGCCCACGTCCTCCCAGAATCCTCTGCTTCCAAGGCCCACAACGTCCTGGGATCCTTGACCTTGAGGACCACACCTTCCCACAATTCCTTGCCTCCAGGATCCATACTCCCCCAGAGTCCTTTGCCCCTGAAGTCCACGCCCCCCTCCAAGCCCCACTCTTACTAACTTAGTCTCCTGCGGCCTGGCACTGTGATCTCCCAGATCTCTGCCATCCAAGTAGCTGTGATTCCAAGCTTGAGCCAGTAAGCCTGGCCCCTGGCTATTAAAGCTCAACATGGGGGCCGGGAGTTTGGCCTAGTGGTAGAGTGCTTGCCTAGCATGCATGAAGACCTGGGTTCGATTCCTCAGTACCCCACATACATAGCAAAAAGCCGGAAGTGGTGCTGAGGCTCAAGTGGTAGAGCTCTAGCCTTGAGAAAGTCCAAGGACAGTGCTCAGGCCCTGAGCCCAAGCCGAGGACTGGCAAAACATGAGCTTTAGACAAGACATTCAATAGTATCTGGTCCCTGCTGGGCTGGGAGTTGGGAGGTCCTTGCACCCCTGACACACACACACTCTCTCTCTCTCTCTCTCTCTCTCTCTCTCTCTCTCTCTCTCTCTCTCTCTCTCTCCCTCTCTAGATTGCGTGGCTGATGCAGCTCACCATGGGTACCACAGCCACAGAGACCCTGAGTGTGGCAGGAAACATCTTTGTGAGCCAGGTGGGTACATGAAGGAGCCCCCTCTCCCCACCAGAGCTCAGAACGGCCCAGAGAAGAGCCATCAACCCCTCCCAGGGACCCCTGATGCTGATGCTGCTCCAGGGGAGGGGGGCCTGCCCACTAGGCCCCGCCCCAGAGGGCCCCACTCCCTGCCACTCCAGCCGATCAGCTGAGAGACTCACAGACCCTCCCAGGGTAAACTGAGGCTGGGTGTGGGCCAAGGACAAGCTCTCTTCTTCCTGTTGGGTGTTTCCATGTCCTCCCTCCCCCTTTCTGAAACTGTATTTTCCAGTGTAATTGTGGCTTCGAGGGTTCTGGGATGCCCAGCTGTTTATTGGTTGAGATGGTTTCTCCAGCACTTTTTGCCCAAGCTGGTCTCATACAGAGACTCTCCTGGTCTCCATGGCCCTGGCATCTAGGCCTGAGCCACTGCCCTTGCGCTTGGCTCTTTTCATGCTGTGGCACTCCTGCTCCGATTTCACAGCGTTTGTTTCTCTGATTTTAGCCAATTACTATAGATGTAAGCTCAGATAAGTTGTCCCAGTATCCCCTAGGGTTCCACAGGGAAGCCTCGGACACCCTCGGTGCAATCACACTCACCCCTCACTCTGGAGTGGGGAGGAGGGCGGGAGCCTGGCCCCGGGGTGGGGGGGCAGTGGATAGAGAGGCTCTGGGACCACAGCGCTGGCTCCAGGTCTGGGCCACGTGGCCCCTTCCAGGGCAGAACATGGCGGGAACCCACAGCCTGGCCTGTCTGCCATCTTTCCCATCCACAGACGGAGGCTCCTCTGTTGATCCGGCCCTACTTGGCAGACATGACGCTCTCAGAGATACACGCTGTAATGGTGGGAGGCTACGCCACCATCGCCGGCAGCCTGCTGGGTGCCTATATCTCCTTTGGGGTAGGAAGAACCCTCCCTCTGCCCCACCCCCCCGCCGAGCTTTCCCCTTCCTTCCCTTTTTAATTTTTATTTATGTATTTACTATTACACACATATTTGGGTGTTGTGGAAGCTTTAATTATTATTAATTATTATTATTTTAATCTCTCTTCCCCATCAGCTTCTGGGGAGCTGGGAGGGGGCGTGGGAAATACTCAGCTCGCTTCTGCCCCCGCCTGGCTGTGGGCTGCCACTGCTCTGACCGGAGTATTTCTACACCCTCTCCCCTGCTCTCTCCTTCAGCTTCCCCTCCTCCCCAGGGCTCTTGACCTCTGAATGCTCTTGGCCTCTCAGCTCCCAGATCCTTTCCCCGCGTCCCATTGCTGGTACTGGGGTAGCTAGAGGCCAGTGAGTACCACGGGTCAACAGAGGAACGCCTCACGCTGCCCCTTGTGGGGCCCTGCTGAGTGACAGCGCAGAAAAAATGGCATTTTATTAATAGGTTGATATTGATAAACGAAGCTGGGCACGGTAGCTCACTCCATAATCGGAGGTACTTGGTCAGATTAGGATTTGAAGCCAGCCTAGGCAAAAGAAAGTTAGTGAGGCCTCCATCTCGACCGAAAGAGCTGGCCGTGGTATTGTGAACCTGTCATCCAGCTATGGTAGGATGGATATAGGAAAAACAGTGAGACACTTTCTCAAAAATAACCAGAGCACCAGAGGCATGGCTCAAGTGGTAAAGCACCTACGTCACCAGTTTGAATTCAGCCCCAAGTCCCAATACCAGGATGGCCAAAAATTAAAATTAAAATCTAATTTCACTCATTTCTTTTTACTTTTAAACAAGCTGCTGCCTGGGGTGGCGGAGGGCGGGGTGGAGGGCCCGGGCTGTGGAAGTGTGCGTTTCCCACCCTAGCCAGGCATCCCAGAGGGGTCTGTGTGCAGGTTCTCGTTCTTGCCTAGGACTGGGGCGCTAAGGCTGATCTGGTCCCTCTCTGAGGGTCCCCAACTCGGGCTCCAGAGCTATCAGCTACTGGGAATCAGGGATCGGAGAGAGGCGGCTTTAGAAGGAAGGGGGAATCTTGAATTTGGAGCCCAGAGCCATGATGGGTTTTCCTTCCTTCTGCTTTGAGCAAGTCCTACTTAGTCCTGAGGGACTTATCTGTGAAGTGGGTTCAGCACTACCACCTCGCTCGCAGACGTACCGGGCAGGTACGCGCCCCTGTGCAGACGGCCTGTGGCCCTCCTTATGAAGACGTGGGGTCAACTGTGACATGCCCGTGTGCCCGCTGCCCTGGCCAGGCCCAGCCCTGCCGTCCATCTCCTCGCGCTGCCCCCACCCCGTTCTTTCTCTCTGGCTCTTTCCAGTCCCCACCATGGATGTTCTCTCTCCCTCTGGCAGATCGACGCTGCATCTCTCATTGCCGCCTCCGTGATGGCGGCCCCGGGCGCCCTGGCTCTCTCCAAGCTGGTCTACCCGGAGGTGGAGGAGTCCAAGTTCAGGAGCGGGGAAGGTGTGGAGCTGAGCTCCAGGTGAGGGTGCAGAGAAGGGCGGCGGGGTGGGGGCATAGGGTGCAGGTGGACAGGCTACGGGCTCCCCTCCCTGTCCAGCCCAGGCCCCTCCATGGCTGCGTCTCCCCTGTGCAGACATCACACTCCTGCCATCTTCATTTCCAGCCCCTGACCAAGGAAACGAGGCTGCCACAGCCGGGGTGAGGCCTGGCTCCTGGCTCTGCTGCCCGGGGGCACCCAGCTTCCTGTCCCTCCTCCCCGCCTCCTTCACAGCCACCTGGTCACCCTCTGTGGGCCCCTGCATACAGACAAGGCAGGGGCAGGGGGGGGTGCACAGCCCCCACCCTAGACTCCAGAGTAGACCAGGAGCCTCTCTCATTTTACATTCTGTTATTGGTGGTCATGGGGCTTGAACCCAGGGCCTGGGCCCTGTCCCTGAGCTCTTTTGCTCAAGGCCAGCACCCTATCCCTCTGAGCCATTTCCAGCTTTCTGGTGGTGAACTGGAGATATGAGTCTCACGGGACTCAAAAAAAGATGGCAGTGGCTGTGGCTTAATCGGTAAAGCACGAGCCTTAAACACAAACAGGCTCAGGGACAGCACTCTAGACCTGAGTTCAAGCCCCAGGACTGGAAAAAAAAAAATGCCTCCCAGACTTTCCTGCCTGAGCTGTGATCCTCTTAATATATCCAAAATATTCTTATTTCATCATGTCGTCAACATAAATAATACATGTGCACGCTCTTTACTCTCCCCCCCACACTCCACCCCACCTGAATTCCTCAAAACCTGGAGTTCTCCGTGACTCAGAACACAGCTCACTCCCCGCCAGCCAGCTTTCCCGGGTGGTCAGAGCCTTGTGTGTTGGTGGCTCTGGCCCTGCCTAGTGCATTCTAGAACCTTGGTCTTACCCTGGTCTGCACTCACTCCTTTCTCTATGTCTTCAGGGGATCTGAGGCCCCTCTGGTTCCCAGGCCCCTGCTCAGAGTCTTTCTGTCCCCCCTCGGCACAGAGGCGCTCAGAACCTGGTGGAGGCGGCCAGCAGCGGGGCCGCCATCTCGGTCAAGGTTGTGGCCAATATCGCGGCCAACCTCATCGCCTTCCTGGCTGTCCTGGCCTTCGTCAACGCTGCCCTGTCCTGGCTGGGTGGCATGGTGGACATTCAGGGGCTCAGCTTCCAGGTGGGCTCGGTGGTGGGGATGGGGGGTGAGGCGGGCTGGGGGACCCCGGCAGAGCCCAGCTTGGCCCTGTCCCACCCTCCCGTGGCTGTGTTGCAGCTCCTCTGCTCCTACGTCCTGCGGCCCGTGGCCTTCTTGATGGGCGTGGCCTGGGAGGACTGCCCCTTGGTGGCCGAGTTGCTGGGCATCAAGCTGTTTTTGAATGAGTTTGTGGCCTACCAGAAGCTCTCGGAGTACAAGCAGCGCCGCCTGGCGGGGGTCGAGGAGTGGGTCGGTGGCACGAAGCAGTGGATCTCTGTGAGTGCCCCATCCGGCCCCGGGGAAGGGGTGGCACTGCCTTCCCTGAGAGCCCCCGGCACTGGCTGACCCGCCTCCCCTGTGCGAGGGGCCCTGGGGTCCTGGGGCCGGGCTGCTGAGGCTTGAAGCCAGGAAACCAAATGTGGGGTGTTAAGATGGAAGCATTGAAGGACTGAGCTCACTTGGGGTGGGGGTCCAGGCTGGGGGAGGGTGGCCCGATGTGGACAGAGCGGGGCCTGACTATGTGGCTGCCCTTGCCCCTCATCGCGGCTGCCCTCCCCGTCGGCTGTGTCTTTAGGTCAGAGCAGAAATCCTCATCACCTTCGCCCTCTGTGGATTCGCCAACTTCAGCTCCATCGGGATCATGCTGGGAGGCCTGAGTGTGTGGGGGGCCCCACACCTGGAGCCTGTTACCTCGTTTGTCTAACGCAGGGCCTGTTGGCCTGGGCGTCCTCCCCACCCTGGCCTCCGGTGTGGGGAGGGGGGCGGCTCAGCTCTCCCTGCCCTCAGCTCAAGCTCAGAGTGACCCATGACCGGACAGATTCTGGTCTGGAGGGGTGGAGGGGGGCAGAGGGGCGGAGCCTGGTGTGCGCAGGTGGATGGGGAGGTGCCCAGGGCTGCGGGCGGTGAAGGGTCGCTCGTGGCTGGTGGAGGAGCCTCCTGTGCGCAGCGAGGCCCCGCTCCCGGACCCTGAGCGCCCACTTTCCTCGCAGGCTCCCTCGCCCCGCAGCGGAGGAGCGACTTCTCCCAGATTGTGCTGCGGGCGCTGCTCACAGGGGCCTGCGTGTCCCTCGTGAATGCCTGCGTGGCAGGTGAGTGGCAGGTGCAGGCAGGCCGGGCTCTGGGGGCTGGGGCTCTGCTCACTGGCTGCTTTCTCTGCACAGGGGTCCTGTACGTGCCCAGGGGGCCGGAGGTGGACTGTGCCACCCTCCTCAATGGCACCCTCAGCAGCAGTAGTTTTGATGTGTATCAGTGCTGCCGAGAGGCCTTCCACAGGTAGGGGCCGGGCTGGGGGCCGGGGCGGGCGCTTGGTACTAGGGTACAGAAGGCCCAGGCACCGGGGTGCAAGATGGGATCATAGCCCCAGCAGCAGCTGTGGCCCTGGCCAGGGGGGCAGACATGAAGGTGTGAAGACCCAACTCAGGGTCCAGGGTCATGGCGTGGCTACCCCGTCTCTACCTCTTGGACCTGGAGCCTCCACTGCCAACTCGTCCTTCTCCATAGCAGCCTGGAGCTGGGCCCGCAGGCTCTGAGCAACTGCTGCCGCTTCTACAACCACACGGCCTGTGCCTAGCGGGGAGGTGGCCCAGGAGTCATCTGTCCTCACCTCGGGCCAGGAGCACTGCTCACACCTGCCCTCACCCTCCCACCCCTCCCCCCTGCCCTCCCTCCTCTGTCTCCTTTCTTTCCCCACCTCTAGCAGCTCTCTGGTCATCTCCACTCCTCTGTGCTGTGACACCCCAAGAGTCCTCTCTCGGTTCCTCCCTGCCCCCCCATGCTGATTCCTGGACACCCTTTCTCTGTGCCCAGAGATTCCCTCGGAGTCCTCCCAAGCAGGGTTTGGGGAGCCTCACCCCCGCCTTGAGGTACTCAGAGGCCCGCAGTCCACTCAGGTCCAAAAACCTGGGCTAAATAAAGTTAGGGCTGGGGCTGTACTCTTGGTTTTACTGTGGATTTATCTGCATTTGACACGGAGCGATGTGGTGTGGTTTCCTATTTTATTTTAGAATAAGAACTCTTTTTGATACTGGGGATTGAACTGTCGACTCAGACCTGGCAAGCCCTGGCCTGGGCAGGCCTGACCCCCCATCCCAGCCCACCCCAGCCACGGCTTTTCTGGGAGAATTCTGGTGCCTGTTACCAGGCTTTCGGGTTGGAGTCATGGGACTTGGCTCCTAGGGTGATTCAGTGGTTGGACAAGACTGGAAGCCTGACCTAGCCAGCCAAGTTAAGGCTGCTGCCAGCGGCCTTTCTTGTTCTCTGAACAAATATGCATGCCAAAACCAGGGGAGAGAGCACTGGAACTGAGTCACTGCAGCAGAGCCTTCTGGGGGCCCAGCTCCTTCCTCCTTCCTCCCCTTCCTGCAGCCTAGTTGAGTGTGTGAGTATGTGTGTGTGTGTGTGTGCGCGTGTGCATGTGTGCACACACCCCTGTGATCTTCCCGCCCAGATCCCCAGCCCCAGAGGCTGGGCTCTGGGGGTTCAGGCTTCCAGGTAAGAGGTACTCAGAGAAGAGTACTCACAAGAAGGGACAAGGCCCAGCCTGTTGCTTGACTTGGGGGCCATGGTATCTGTCATTCCCACCCGTGAGAGTCCCAGGATTTAGGACAGGTGACTCAGGCAGCAGAGTGAAGCCCATGGATGGGGCTCGAGGTCAGGGAGAAAGAGGGGGTTACTTTAGGTTACGAGCATTAAAAAAGAATGATTCATGATCATTGTGGCTGACATAAAAACCCCCATTGTAGTGTCTCTACATGGCCAGCAGAACTGCAGTTTGCCTCCCGTTTATTTTGCGATGGGGTACTTCGCAGTTATCCTGTGGGGGGGTTTCATTGTCCCCATCTTGTCATGTCCAGCGTCCATATTCAGGGGATCGCTTGCACCACATGGACTGTTGGGGCTCTGCTGTCACATGACATGGTTGGCAGCTTCTGCCCTTAGCTGTGGGACCCAGAAGAGGCCAATTAACCTGCGTCCCAGTGATGCCAACCTCATGGAGCGCTGGGGAGATTTGAATGGGGTTGTGTCTGCATGATGTGACTCCAGGCCCAGCAGGGCTCCTGGCTGAATAGCAGGAGAAGGGGAGGAGGGAAGAGAACAGGAAGTCAGCCTGGCACTGGAAGCTGCCATGGTGGACCAAGACCATGAGTCTGTCTCCCAAAGACAGTCTGTGCAGGGGGCTGGGAGGGCTCTGTGCCTGGGTGTAAGCTTGGCAAGAAAGGGCCGGATTGATGGTCACATCTGTAATACCAGCTCTCCCAGAAGCAGTACTAGGAGTGTGGTCTGAGATTTGAGAGCAATGAAAGCAAAACAGGGCTGGGGGCAAGTTTGGATAAGTTCATTTCTTCTCCTCGTTTTTAGCAGTCCCGGGCCAGGAGGCGCAGGCTTTCTCTGCCCATTTAATCCCCAGGCGGAGGAAAGGGCAGGCCAGGGACTCGGATGTCGGGTGGGGCTCTCCTGGGCCAGGTTCAAGTTCAACGCTGGAGGCCAGGAGGAGGCCCTGGTGGCCCAGTCTTTGTTGACCCTGGGAGGACAGCCCGCGATCTGGCTGTGTGAAGCTCCGGTGTGGGAGCTGCGCGATTTAGCAGCTCAGGACCCTACAGGATGGCTGAGGGGGGAGGTGAGGCTCCTCCGCTTCCCAGCCCCGCTGGATCAGGATCTGCTGGGGGGTCGGGTCCTCCGCTAGGCCTGGTACTCCCGGGAGCCCCCTTCCTCCTTGCGGTCACTGCGGCAGGGGTGGGAAGAATGCCTGACGGCCGGCCGCTCCGCAGCGTCCTGGCTGGGGCTCCCCGGAGCCCACGACGGGCCCCGCTTTTCCGTCCACTTCCCCCGGCCTCAGATGCTAAGCTTGGGCGCCGGACTCGCAGAGCAGGAAATCTGGGAAGCGAGGGGACCGGCCGCTAGGCGGGCGGAGCGCGGGAGCGCGGCGACCAGGCTGAGGGCTGGGGTCTCGGAGGGGAGGACGGCGACCACCCGCCACCCTGGCCGAGGAGCCCCGCCCCGCCCCGCCCCGCCGTCCCAACCCCTCCGCCCCACCCCGCCGTCACGCCCCGCCCCGCCAATCAGTCCCCGCCCCCAGCCACGCCCCGCCGTCCTAACCCCTCCGTCACTCCCCGCCCCTCCCAGGCCCCGCCCCGCCGTCCCAACCCCCTCCGTCACGCCCCGCCCATCACTCCCCGCCCCTCCAACGCCCCGCCCCGCCCCTCCCATGCCCCACCGCCACGCCCAGCCCCGCCGTCCCCGCCCCTCCGCCCCGCCCCACCCCTCCCATGCCCCGCCCCGCCGCCACGCCCCGTCCCGCCCCCGGGCCGCGCGCACGCGCAGTCGCGCCGCCGGGCGGGGTCGTCGCGGGGAGGGGTGAAATCCGGTCGCCTACAACGCCCGGCGCGGATCGCGGAGTCGGAACGCGAGCCGCGGCGCCCGCCACAGCCGCGAGCGCAGCCGCCTCAGCGCTTCTCGACGGCGCGGCCGGGGCCGGGCGGGAGCCGGGGCGCCCCGGAGGCGTCCGCCACGCAGTGCCCGGCCGCGGGCGGCCTCCCCGCAGGGCCCCGGGAGCGCGGGTCTCCTCACCTCGGCGGCAGCCGGCGCCGGGCGGCGGCGCGAGGGCGGCGCGGGGCCGGACATGCTCGGAGGGGCGTCCGCCGCGCGCCGCCCGCCCCGGCGCCCTGGCCCCACGCCCGCCGCGCCCGCGCCGCCGCCATAAAAGCCGCGGCCGCTTCCTGCCGCGAGGCCCGCGCCCGCCGCCCGCCCCGGCGGCGAGGACTCGGTGCCCGCGGCCGTCCCGAGGCGCCGGGCGGGCCGTTTGCTGAGCGGACCGCGCCCGCCGCCCGCCGGCCGCCCCGGCATGGGCTGCGCCCCGAGCATCCACGCTGCCGACTCCCAGGAGCCGGGCGGGGAGGACGCGCCGGGCCCCGCCGCGCCGCCGTCCTCGCCCGCCGCCCACGGACACAAGACGGCCGCCCTGGTCCTGCCCGGCAGCGCCGGCCTCGCGGAGTCCGAGCCGCGCGGCGGCGCCAAGGTGAGACGCGGAGCGGGCGGGGCGGCGGGCGGGCGGCGGCGCCGAGGTGAGGCGCGGAGCGGGCGGCGGGCGGGCGGCGGCGCCGAGGTGAGGCGCGGAGCGGAGCGGGGCGGCGGGCGGGCGGCGGGCGGGTGGGCGGCGGCGCCGAGGTGAGGCGCGGAGCGGGCGGCGGGCGGGCGGCGGCGCCGAGGTGAGGCGCGGAGCGGGCGGCGGCGCCGAGGTGAGGCGCGGAGCGGGCGGCGGCGCCGAGGTGAGGCGCGGAGCGGAGCGGGGCGGCGGGCGGGCGGCGGGCGGGTGGGCGGCGGCGCCGAGGTGAGGCGCGGAGCGGGCGGCGGCGCCGAGGTGAGGCGCGGAGCGGGCGGCGGCGCCGAGGTGAGGCGCGGAGCGGAGCGGGCGCCGGGCGGGCGGCTCCTCTCCAGCCTCGGACGGCGCCCACCGACGCCAGCGCTCCCGGCCCCGGAGGACTCGGGCAGCGCCTGGACGCCGCTCCAGCCCCGCGGCCTCCGCCTGCCTCCGTTTCCCCGGCGGGAGCGGGGCGGGCTGAGGCGGGGAGTCGCCGGCCTCGGCTGCGGCCGCGGGCGGATGGCGCGGAGCCCTGGCGTGGACCGCGCTCCCCTGGGGTCCGGGCCCCCGTCGTCGCCGCCGCCCGGTGCCGGGTCTCGGCCGGAGGACAAGGGCGGGCCCGGGCCCCGCTGTGTCTGGCTGTCGGGCGGGGGCGGCACGCGGGGAGCCCGCCTCGGGGCCGCCGCGGAGGGGACTCCCAGCCCGTGACAGGCGTTTCCTTGAGGAAGCCGGCGAGGCTGACGGCGGCGGAACGGCAGCGGCTTCCCCTTCGCTTGGGCCTGGCGCTGGCCGTCGGGGAGCCACAGTTCCCCTTAGGTTTGTTGCTTGCTTGGTGGCTGACTGAAGGCGGGTCTCAGGGATGTTCCTGCCTGGGTTGGCTTTAACCCGGGTACTCAGACCTCAGCCTCCGGTGTAGCTTGGGTCATAGCTGTGAGCCGCGGTTGCCCAGCTTAGCTTTACGTGTTTGGACTCAGGTTTAATATTGCCAGTTAACTTCAAGGTAGTCGGCCTTTTAGTAAGAAACCTAGGGTTTCACAGGCCTTTTATGGTCGCCAGATATCCCAAGACTCACAACAAACATCTTGTGAATATTCTGGGGTGCAGCACTGCACCCCTATGGCACCCACAGCGCCAGTTAGTTCCTCAGTTGTGTTGGGGTCCAGAAATACATTCACCCTACTGTCTATGCTTTGGATTCAGTCCAATGACATGCATAGTCAGTGCTGAATAAATGTTGGGTTTATTTTTTATTGTTAACTTCTCCAGTTTGATTCCATGAAACTTTCCAGACAGGCATTAAGATAATACTTAGTATTTCCAGAGGAGAGATCAAATGATAAACTCAGAATGGTCCAGAGGTGGATTTTCAGATTAAACTCTTTTAAGTTCTGCCTTATAATGTATCACACATGTATTCTGTGGAGCAGACAGACTGTTAGGAAAGGGTCCAGTCAGTTTGGGAAAAACTGGCTCTCCCTAAGTTCAGTCCATGTTTAGTAGGCAGGTCATTCCAGACAACTTAATTTCTTAAAATACCTGCCCTGAGTCTCCAAAAGATTTTTAGTGTGTGCTGCAGTATTTCCCAAACTTGTTTGATTTATCTTGGGCAAATCCCATGCCAAACCTGATGCCTTGTGGGAGATGCCAGTGTCCAAAGTGCAAGAAGTAGATCTAACTCTACACGTGTGATTTGCTCTTTACTCATTCCACAGGTACTTAGAGTCTTGTGGTACGTGAGGTTGAGTCGAGTCATGGACATATTTAAATATTACTAACTATACTGAGTAGTTGCCGATAATGAGTGCTGTGTTTAGTTTGAACACTTACAGTTTTGTTTTTAATCAGGGTGAGCTTTCACCATAACATTTCAGTGTTTTCTTGTCAGCCTTTGGATTTACTGTTTCCCTTTTCCTTAGCTAGGACTGGAGTTGCCCTTGAAACATTTTCCTGTGGTGTTTTGTAGATGGCTTGTTAGAGGACCCTGTGTTCTCTGGGTGCACTGACCGCCCCCTCCCTCTTTCCGCCACCAGTCAGCCTGTTAGGTGGCAGTCATGTGTGTCATCGGTGTGTCTTGCTGGGTCCCCATACAGGACTGGTTCCTGGAACACAGTAAGCCTTCCCATGCACATTTGTTGACTTAGAGGAGTGCGAGATCCAGGCTGGGAAAGAGACAGTCCAGAGTTCATCTAAAAGTTTTAACAAGGTGGGGCTGCAGAGTCTGGATTTGGTTTGGGGTCCGTCTTGGCGTACCTTGGCTGTAGACCACAGCCAGGGTCCCCAGTCTGGGATCCCCAGCCTGGGATTCTCCTGCTCCCCCACCCCTTCCTGCATCTTGTTCTCTTCACCTGCTCCTGTCTTCCCAGTCTCCTTTCTTACTGTTCCTGCATCTCCCTCCCTCCATAAAACTGGCTGAAATAGCATTTTAGTTATCATCATTTAATAGTTTCTAGCTACAGAATAGTTACTTGATCTTAATTTATAAATTGAGTAACCTCATCTTTTGTTTGTCTAAATGGAAGCAGTTTTCTCCCTGTCACCACTTTCTGTTCTTACTGTAGTGGCTATCATTTATTGGGAGGCCTCTCACGTAAGATGTGTAGAATCTTTCTGGCCCATTTTATTGTAAAGTCATTTTGTGTGTTCTCCTTGAATTTCTGTTAGAGTATCTGTATGCATGCTTACTGTCATCCCACAGTCATGGCGCTGTGCCTGAGCTCTTCAGCTTGAGGCTACACTCTGCCACTTTGGGCCTCAGTGCTTTCTTTTCTTTCTTTCTTTTTTTTTTCTAATGGTTAATTGGAGATAAGAGTCTGGGAGACTTTCCTGTCCTGGCTGGCTTTGAACCATGATCCTTAGATCTCAGCCTCCTGAGTAACTAGGATTACAGGTGAGAGCCACCAGTGCCTAGCTTGCACAGCTTTTTGCCTCTAATTTGGACATATTTGAGCTGAATAAGTTCCTGGACCTCTTCCTTCTGTTGTCTGTGCAGCAAGAATGTAGGAGTATCACCTTTGAGTACTGTTTTGACAAGTGGAACATTGCCGTTCTTAACTGCAGACTTGAATCCACACAGGCAGGAAGGATGTTGCAGGCTTCCCTGAACATTGAGCTGGAGCTCAGAGAGCTCACAGGACAGAAGCTTGCCAAGCTGGCCTTCATTCTGTGTGGTTTGGGAATATACCTTGGCCTGCTATATTTGTCCTTTCTCTGTTCCTTGGACCAGGAGCAGCTGTCGGCAGCGTGACCTCCCCTCACCACCTCCACCCCTGACTCTCCACTGCTTATGAGAAATGTGGACACATAGTTCTGGATTTCATCAGAGGGGAGCCTTGTAAGGGTGGAGGTGCACACCAGAACTCGGGAGGCCGAGTCAGAACTACAGGCAATTACAGGCGGGAGTGGTCTCTGCTCAGGGCCACTGTGAATGCCTGTGCCAACCAGGACATGGTTTCTGCCCACAGCCAGCCCCTGAAGAGACCTCCAAGCCAAGCCTGGTACTTGAGTTGGCCCTGGTGGATTTGGATCAGTGGAGTCCAGGTGATGGCGTGAGGATTTTCTTGCCCTGAGCTTTTTCTGCTGCTTTAAAGCCAGCTTGCTAAAACGATCTGCCTCGTTTTCTTTATCCTTTGTGAAAAACTTTTTTTGGAATTTCAATTCCACATAATTTATTCTTTGAGTAACATCTTCAAACTTCATTTCTGGAATAGCCAAGTATTCTACCTTTGAATTACATATACCTATATATTCTTTTTTTTTTTGCCAGTTCGGGATTTGAACTTAGGGCCTGGGCACTGTCCCTGAGCTGCTTTTTCTCAAGCCTAGCACTCTACCACTTGAGCCACAGCACCACTTTTGGCTTTTTCTGTGGATGTGGTAGTGAGAAATCGAACCCAGGGCTTCATGCATGCTAGGCAAGCACTCTACCACTAGACCATACTCCCAGCTGACCTGGTGGGTTTTTTTTTTTTTTTTTTTTGCGAGTCCTGGGCTTGAGCTCGGGGGCCTGAACACTGTCCTTGGACTTTCTCAAGGCCAGAGTTATACCATTTCTGGCTTTTTTTCTATTTGATACCGAGGAATTGAACCGGGGTCTTTGTGCATGCTAGGCAAGCACTCTACTATTAGGCCAAACTTGCAGCTCCTGGGTGGTAGTTTTACGGATGAGTTAATTTGTGATAATTCAACAAGCTTAAGTACTCTTAAGACTATTATTTGATGCAAGTATGTTTACCTTCAGTACAAGTTTCTGTGAACCCTTCAGTATATATTATACTTGAGCTAGATTTTTTATGTTTGAGTGTCTTTAGATCCTTTCCATTCTTAGGGACTCATTCTCAGACCTCCTTTTGCTCCTCCAAAACTTCCTTGGTGAGCTTTCCCCACACACTGGGTCCACTTCACCTGTTGACGCATTCTTAGCGCCACAGCTCGGATTCTGTGTGTGTGTGTGTGTGCGCGCGTGCATGCATGTGTGCATTGGCCTGCCTCAGTCTGCAGAGGCCCCTGTGTGTCTGGGTGAAGGCAGACGAAGTATGCATTGAGGTTTTTCTCTTCCCCTTCCCAGCTGGGCTTGGCAGGAGCCATGCGTTTGAAGCTCCGTGAAGTCTGGAACATTTTAAAGATGACAGTGATTTAGGGGTGGAGGGCTGGTTCAGGTGGTAGAGTGCCAGCCAGTGAACAAACCATCAGGTATCCAGTCTGAGTTCTGGTTTTGCAACAACAACAAAAAGATAAAAGTAACTTTACTAGCCCTAAAGTGTGCGCCTTCTACCCAGGAAGTTTCTACATGAGAACTTCATCTGCTCTGGTCCTCATGATAGCCCTAAGCGCAAACCTATTTTAGGCCTGAGAAATATGTCCTGGAAGTCAGCCCCAGAGTTCCCATTTCCTTTTTCTTTCCTTAGTATTGACGTCTTGGCTGTCCTACGCCTCCCCTCCCTTGAAGTATCATAAATATCCTCTCTGGGTTTTTTCACTGAATTTGTTTTCTCTTTGAACCAGATGTAGCCAAATGGCACATTCCCATTTACTGTTCTAACAGAATTTAGCCCAAAGCAATGTTCCAGCTAACCTAGTAGGAAGAGTTTGAGACAAGACATTTACGTTTAGAGTTCATGTATCGGTGGCTCTTCCTTCTCGTATAATGTGGTCAGGAGGCCAGTCTAGAACCAGACAGCCCTGTAGACTAAATCGCAGCCCTGCCATTCCCTACTTTTAGACTTCTGGCAAGTCACCTAGCCCCAGTCTCTTTTCTGTGAAAGAGGAGTAGTTACCAAGGTCTTATTCACGTGTACCTTGTTCTATTCAATGCCTAAAAGATTATGAACAATCAGTAGTTCCCCCAGATAGAAGATTGTTAAGAAGAATGGCACCTATTAGAATCTAAAAGTCTCTTAAGGACTTAAAAAAATAACGTATGTTTTTGATGACTTAAAATAGTTATGTCATACTTAGTTACTTTGAGAATGAAGAAAGAAGTGTAACATCACTGCATTGCTTCCTTCCTTTAATGCTGCCTTCCCCCCCCCCCCCGCCCCCACATTTGTTTTGGAAACTGAAGGAGAGAAAGAATTCTGGAGGATCTTCCCACCCTAATGAACATTTCCTGAAGGATGGTCCTCTTCAGAGCTGAGAAGGTTCTCTGAAGCTTTAACTCAGTTTTCCTCCCTCTAACCGTGTTTGATCACTGTGTCTGCAGGCTAACAGGAAATGTCCCACACTTGCTAATGAGGAAAGGGAAAACAGAGAAATGGTATTTGAAGGTAGGTAAGTGGTATTTGCATGTAAACTTACAGGGCAGGGCCTTAGCAGCTTTGGTCCTGAAAGGCTAGTGGATAAATTGCAGAGTCAAAGGGTTTTGTTTTGTTTTTGGTCATGGGGCTTGAACTCTGGGCCTGGGCACTGTCCCTGAGCTCTTCAACTCAAAGCTACTGCCCTACCCAGAGCCACAGTACCACTTCCAGTTTTATAGTGATTAACTGGAGATAAGAGTCTCAAGGTCTTTTGTGCCTGGGCTGGCTTTGAACCTTGATCCTCAGATCTCAGCCTCCTGAGTAGCTAGGATTACAGGTGTGAGTCATCACACCTGGCTGAGGCAAAGGGTTTTAAGAAGTGATGGAAGCTGGGCTGGAGTGTGGCCTAGTGGTAGAGTGCTTGCCTAGCATGCACAAAGACCCAGGTTCAATTCCTCAGTACCACATACATAGAAAAAAACACAAGTGCTGCTGAGGCTCAAGTGGTAGAGCTCTAGCCTTGAGAAAGTTCAAGGACAGTGCTTAGGCCCTGAACTCAAGCCCAGGGACTGGCAAAAAATAAAGTAAAATAAAATAAAAATAAGTTTCAGAAAAGACTAAAAATGTTTGTGTAGTCAGAAATGTCAGAGAATAACTCAGCTTTAGATTTACAACACACTTATATAACCATGGTTTGGTCGGCATTTCAAAACAGAGGGCACAGAAGTGTAGGGCAGGCCAGCCAGAGGATTGGGCCTCGTTCACTCCGCTCTGGGTGTGGCAGTGATATTGGAGGGGGGCACACTTGAGATGGATTTTGGAGGTAGAAGCTAGAGTGATACGCAGTTCAGTCAGGTTGCCAGACTATGCTCTCACACAAAGGAGCACCCCGATTTCTTCATCCAAGATGTCTTGCTCTTTTTGAGGTTGATTTATATTCTGGCTTAAACTTTTTGTGCCTCAAATGGTAGAGTGTTAGCCTTGAGCAAAAGAAGCTCAAGGACAGTGCTCAGACCCTGAGTTCAAGCCCCAGGACTAGCAAAAGAAAAATAAAAACAAGAAAACCTGAATCCTCCATTTAAATTTGGAGTCCGATCCAGCTTGAGTTCACAATTCCAGTGAGGCTGGATTGATTGAAAGAGGGCTTGAACAAGCCGCACCTGTAGGAAGTGGACTACACCAGGCTACCGCAGACAGGAAAAAGACACACTGCACACAGCCACTGGGCAGGAAAGCCACACACTGTGCTCACCCGCTGCTGCCTGGAGCCCTTGGCTGAAGAGTGAGCAGTCCAAGTGTACCTTCTTGTAATGCCAGACAGTCCTGTCCACCGAAGCTCGGCCCTGCCTCTCCTCCCAGATTACCTGGTCCTAGGGGAACCTGGCCTTAAACATAGGACACCAAACTCAGCCGGACAGATCTGTCTAGGGCATAGTCAAACATGATATAAGAAAAATGATGACAGAAAGCATGAAAAAAAAAACCCACTTTTTTTTTTTAAATAGAGAATTGAGTAGCTAGTACTCAAGAAATGTTTCTAGCTATCAAGAAAAATCCTTAGACAAAAACAGAAACTGAAAATCACATGTGTTCAAAAGCAATCTCCACAGGATACTGAGGATGGCAGAGGCCAGGGCAGCATCTGCCATGGCCACAGGAGAGGTTGAGGCGGGTCGTGGGGTGGCACCTGTCAGTCGGCTATGAAAAGCCAGACCCCAAGTCCTCTCCTGTGTCTCCCTGGCAGAGCTAGCTACTCACCCCATCATGGGAGAGGCCTAGAGACCCTCAGGCACCCAGCACAGCACGTGCGGTGGGCGGGGATGGGGGCACTCACCTTCTGCTCACTGCTCACAGCAGAGGAGCCTGTCTTCCTCCCCTTGAACTTTGCTTCTGAAGAAATAAAAAGCTAAAACTAAGAAATGAATGAAGCTAAAGAAGAAATGGGAAAACATTTATTTGAATGATTATGCTGGAGATCTTGATGAAGGTCTTTTCTCAACTCTGACTGGGACCAGGGAAAATTGTGGTTTTGAAAGCTCTTGTTGTGTGTATAAACAGGCCATTTTCCTGTTTGGTCTGGTCCTGTGTGCCTGTGCCTGTGCGTGTGTGTGTGTGTGTGTGTGTGTGTGTGTGTGTGTGTGCGCGCGTGCGCACATGGGAAGGAATTCTGGCTTACATGATGTCTACTGGTCAATGCCATCATGATTATTGGAAGTTAAATTCACCACCACCAAAACGTGGGCTTAGTGGGTGCCTGCTTAGGAACTGGGTTTGTGGAAGTGGGTTGAAGCTACTTTCCTGAAAGCTTCAGCTCAGACCTGTGTTTCCTGTGTTAGTTCTCCCCCTCACAGTAGGCCAGTGCTCTTGGCAAAGCTGGGGTGGGTTTATGTGCACACACACACACAATATATGCATCTGTGGACACGTACTGGGCCTGGAGACTGACTGGAGTCCCCCCCCAGGACGCCAGTCTGCCAGGTAAGGGGACCCCACCTGTAGAGGACAGGGCTTACATTTTGGTAGAGAATGAAGGAGTGTTGCAACTATCTGTGTGGAGTTTTAGTGAGAGGAAAGAGTGGAGAATCCAGGAGCAGACCTTACCATCTGTCAGGCTCCACGAACGACACATCTACTTGTAACTGGTCTAGAACTTTCCTGGCTCTTTCCTGTCCTTCCTGCTAGCCAGCAAAGGAAAAGCATGGAAAAGGAACAGCCCCTCCCTTCTCCCCATGGGGCAGGCAGCTGGGCCTGTGGTGGGGCCAGTCTGGTCAGGTTTTAAGGGGACCCTTTTATTTTTTTATTTTTATTTTTTATTTATTTATTTATTTTTTGCCAGTTTTGGGCTTGAGCTCAGGGCCTGAGCACTGTCCTTGGACTTTCTCAAGGCTAGAGCTCTTCCACTTGAGCCTCAGACCACTTCTGGCTTTTTTCTATGTATGTGGTACCAAGGAATCGAACCCGGGTCTTCATGCATGCTAGGCAAGCACTTTAACCACTAGGCCAAACTCCCGGCCCCTAAGGGGACCCTTTTAAAACATCAGCATACACCAGCTGTACAGGGATGATCTCATTGTGATATTTCCACACTCAAGTGAACTCTGTGAAAGTGTAACATATAGCAACCTAAATGCATATTTTAGGAATTTTCCTCAGAGGAGGAAGGGAGCATTATAGGACCTGTCTTGTCATTGCCCGCCCGCCCTCCCTCATGGATATTCTGTAGATTCCTTTTACCTGCTAGAACCTGATGTAAAGGAAGTCATCACTGCGCTGCTGCAGCAGGCTGTGTGTGACGGGAGGCTTGCTCTGGGTGCAGTAGTGTCCCCCCTGCAGTTCATTTCCAGCAGAATCTCAGCTGTGACTGTATATGGAAAAGGGCCTTGGCAGATGTCAGTGAAGATGAGGTCATATTGGGTTAGGGTGGCCCCCGATCAGATGTCTGGGATAGGAGGCAGAGCCTGGGGAGGGAGCTACAATCTAGGAAAACCAAGGGCTTCTGGCAGCTGCCAGATGCCAGGAGAGAGACACAGGAGACGGGCTCAGTACTTCTCCCAGAACTCCTATAAGGATCTGCCCCTGCCCATAACCTGACTTTGTATTTCAGGTCTTCTGCATCGTGAGGGTAACTTCGTCTTGTTTTGAGCCATGCAGTTTGAAGTAATTCATATAGCAGACCTAGGAAACAGATACAACAAAACTCTAGGAATGTGTTGTATTACAAAAAGTGAGTAGAAACCAGGCATGGTGCACCTCTTGATTCTAGCATCCAAGGCAGAGGAGAGAATCGAGCTTAAGGCCAGCCTGTGTCAGGAAGCCGGGCTGGGTTGGTATCTCGGGAATGTTTGTCCATTCTGTGCAAGGCCTGGCTTTGGTTCTCAGCAGCTGTACTCTGGTGTCCCTCCCTTATTCCCTTTCTTTTCCCTCCCTCTCTTTCTCTCCTTCCTTCTTCCCCCTGCCCCCCACCCCCAGGAGAGGAACTAGTTGCCTGGTGAGCAGATTTGAGGAGAGAAGATGGCTGGGAATGTGTTTTGGGTTTGCTTCCTCAGCCCAGCCCTAGTGAGCACTTGGCTAACTGGAGCTGGGCCCTCCCAGGGAGGACGGTATCCGCCAGACCAGACCTTCTCAGACTTGCCTCATGCCCTGCTTGCCCCCTGCCCAGCTCCCTTGCCCTTGAAATGCGTTGACGTGGGTAGAGGGTGCTAGGAGGGCTTCTGGTTTGTTTCTGTCAGCCAGCTGGCTTTGTCAGACTGCTTCTAACCTAAATAAATCGACACAGCCTTATGGAAACGCCTGCCATGTCCTCCTGCTAAGTAAGCCCTGGAGCTCACTTCCTGACTGCGTTAGCCGTCCATTGATAGAAAAATAAACTGAGAGAAAGCAGCCACCTGCAGAGGTGGTCTGAGAGTAATTACAACTTCATGACGTAGTCTCCTCTCCAGTAATTCTTTAGTGGGAATGTCTCTTCCATGATTAAATCAGCACGATGCAATTCAAATCACGTTTTAACTTGATGTGTAAAGTTATTTTAACACTGTTCTGCAAAATCAAGCGGTCATATAACATTTTCATATGAAAATGTTGCCTTCCTTGAGCCCAAGGGCTTCTTTCCTGGATTGTATGTGATTGCTTTCCAGAACCAGCCATGTACTAAAAACCAGACCTGGGCCAGGAGTTTGGCCTAGGGATAGAGTGCTTGCCTCACATGCACGAAGACCCAGGTTCAATTCCTCAGTACCACATACATAGAAAAGCCAGAAGTGGTGCTGTGGCTCAAGTGGCAGAGCACTAGCCTTGAGGAAAGCCCAAGGACAGTGGTCAGGCCTTGAGCTCAAGCTCAGGACTGGCAAAAAAAAAAAAAAAGATTCCAGGCATTTTCCACAGTATTAGCAGAAAATATGGTTGAAGTAGCCATTGATATGCCTGGAATGACTATAAAAATCTAATCAAATGGAACTTTGAATATTTGGTTACGTTGAGGAAATACCCCACTGAAATAAAATTGAAGATTGAATCATTTCCTTGGAGACATCTGAGATGAAATAGAAAATCCACTAAGTTGTGAAGATTTCATAGTGAAATTAGAAAAAGAATGGAATGATTTGCCATGGAAGGCCAGCAGGAAGTCTAGCCAATCCTGATTGTACTCTGACTAGGATGTCTGTCTGTCTTCTCCTTAGAAACGCTTTTTTATCAAGGCAGAAGGAGATATTAGGGACCTCGTTTATGCAGTAATTACTTGGTCCATTAAACAGTTATCAAGCACTGCACTTAAAATATTATTGAGTAGGGCTGGGAGTTTGGCCTAGTGGCAGAGTGCCTGACATGCACAAAGACCCGGGTTCGATTCCTCAGTACCACATACATAGAAAAAAAAAAAGCCAGAAGTGTGCTATGGCTCAAGTGGTAGAGCCTCAGTGCCCAGGCCCTGAGCTCAATTATTGAGTAGCTGGGAGCAGAGGCTCACGCCCATAATCCTAGCTACTCAGGAGGCTGAGATCTGAGGATCAAGGTTCAAAGCCAGCTGGCACTAAAGACTATGAAGCTCTTATCTCCAATTAATCACTAGAAAATGGAAGGTGGGGCTGTGGCTCAGGGGCAGGGCAGTAGCCTTGAGCTGAAGAACTCAGGGACAGTACCCAGGCCCAGAGTTCAAGATCTCTCACACACACACACACACAACTTTTAGTTTGATGTGAGTCTCCAATTTGCTGAGCCCCAGAACTCAGGAAGTTCTGTCGGTGCCAGTGAGCTCTGATGTTTCTCCTGTTCCTTCCTGTAGCAGGGTTCAGGGTTGCAGGGCCGAGGCTGAAGGCACTGATCGCGTTGAGTTGTTAGGAGCACTGCACGTGCAATCACTTGCTTTATGAATGTGGATTGAAGGCAGATACTTAGTAGTTAGAGCTCCACTGTGCTGCCGAGCAACCAGCTCAGGGCAGTGCTCACCAGACAGGCAGAGGTCAGAGTGGTGGAGGAGGAGTTGGGAGAGGAAGCTAGCAGGCACTGTGCTGTTGTTTTAAGTTGCAGGCTTTCATTCCTGACTCTCCAAGGACTTGATCCTGGGACACATTGTCAGACTGCCCACGCTTTCAGCTGGAGCAGTGTGGGGTGAAGCATGACATTCTGAGGCTTGTGTGCTTTGGAGTGCTCATCACGCATTACCCTCACCAGCCAGCCACACAGTATCTGTGGAGGTCAGGGAATGTGACAAAGGAAGACAATCCACTCATCTCGCTCTTCAGACTGGAAGAATGCCTAAGAGCAAGAGGGCAAAATAAGCAGATATCCCAGTCTTGTGCTCGCTGTTTATCAGTAATTTTGTACCACCTATAGAAATTCTCCATTCCCTGAATTGCTGGCACTTGGGAGATTTGGGGGCATGAATTCCTCTCTACCACCACATAGATGTCTTCTCACTGTTAATCCTTACTGAAGTAAAGAGGAAATGATATCAGCAGATGTGCTGAGCTTTTATTCCCATTGAATACACCATTCATTTAGACAAAAGATCATTTCTCAATTCAAATCTCAATATTCTAATTTAAGGCTTAAGTCAGTTGTGTCATAATCTCTATGGAAACAAAGCTTTCCACTGTGTTGTAGTTGCATAAGTAACTCATTTCCCCTCATGGACACACAAATAGTAGACACAAGTTCCTTTTTCTTGAGTGTACTTAAAATAGGAGATATTTTAGCCAGTGATAATTTGTTTTATAAAAACTAAGTCATCCATTAAAATTGTCTGCTTATATGAATTCTTATAAAATTGACAAACTTAAAAATTATCAATAAGGCACATCATGGTGGCCCACGTCTGTAATCCTAGCGGTCAGGAGGCTGAGATCTGAGGATCAAGATTCAAAGCCAGCCCCGGCACAAAAGGACCTATTACTCTTCAATTAACCTCCAGAAAATAGGAAGTGGGGCCTGGCTCAAAGGTAGGGTGGTAGCCTTGAGCTGCAGAGCTCAGGGACATCCCCACACTAAACTCGTTCAGGCCCCATGACCCACTATCTCTCCCTCTCTATATATATATCAATAAGTTCCTTTTCCTTAGTAGATTAGCATCAGTTCTTAGTATACTAGCAACTCCTGACTCAAGGTTCTCTCCAGTGGGGTTGTTGAGTGTTTTCTTACTGATATTTAGACATTTTTTTTTTTTTCCAGTCCTGGACTTGAGCTCAGGGCCTGAGCACTGTCCTTGGACTTTCTCAAGGCTAGAGCTCTACCACTTGAGCCTCAGCACCACTTCCGGCTTTTTTCTATGTATGTGGTACTGAGGAATCGAACCCGGGTCTTCATGCATGCTAGGCAAGCACTTTAACCACTAGGCCAAACTCCCGGCCCCTAGACATTCTTTATATATTGTGAGTATGAGTTCTTTGATGATGATTTGCAGATAACATCTCCAAAGTCTGGAACTTACTGTTTACTGATCTATGAATAAAAATTCTTAATTTTAAATTTTAACTTATCAGCCTTTTGCTTTTTTTGCATGTGGTTTAGAAATGTTTGACATAGTGAACATAAAAGTAAATAGGATTGCATCACATTAAAAGAAAATCAGAGCTGGCGCAGTGGCTCACGCCTGTAATCCTACCTACTCTGGAGGCTGAGATCTGAGGATCAAAGCCAGCCCAAGCTCTAAAGAACATGAGACTTTATTGTTGTTGTTTTGTTTCTTTTTTGTGGGTCGTGGGGCTTGAACTCAGCCTGGGCTCTTCAGCTCAAGTCTACTGCCTTACCCCTGGGCCTGGCGTTGTCCCTGAGCTCTTCAGCTCAAGGCTACCATCTTACCCTGAGCCAAGCCTCACTTCCCTGTTTTCAAGAAGGTTAATTGGAGATAAGAGTAATAGGTCCTTTTGTGCCTGGGTTGGCTTTGATCTGATCCTCAGATCTCAGCCTCCTGAGTAGTTAGGATTATAGGCTTGAGCCATCATGAGCCGCCATGCCTGGCAAGAACGTGAGACTCTTATCTCCAATTAACTACTAGAAAAGAGAAGTGGGGCTGTGCCTCCAAGGGTAGGAGTAGGGCGGTAGCCTTGAGCTGAAGAGCTCAGGGACAGTGCCCAGGCCCAGGGTTCAAGCCCCATAACTGACAAAGTAAAGAAAAAAAAACAGTTGAAGAGACATCTTGAAGACTAGGAGAAAATACTAGCAAATCACACATTGGATAAGGATGATGTCCAAAATACAAGGAACTCCAGCTACACAATAGCAAAGAAATGATCTCAGATTAGCCCACTCGTGGCTCCTGCCTATAATCCTAGCCACCCTGGAGGCTGAGGTATAAGATCCAGGTGAGGGAAGTCCTTAAGACTCTTAACTCTGTTAACCACCAAAAAGCTGCAAGTGGAGTTCAGCTTAAGGGATAGAGCACCAGCCTGGGGAAAGAAGAAAGGGATAGCAGGCTCAGCTGAGTTCAAGCTCCAGTACTGGCATGGAAAAATCCATGACTTGAAATGTTTAGCGATTTCATTCTGATTTTCAGACACAGGGAGGGTGAACGGACACAGGAACCGGAGGGCGGGGCTGTTGACCTTTTGAAGGCCCTGCTGCTCACCAGCGTGGTGTACTTATCTGGTTATGCTGACACCCTGCCCTGACAGGTCCTAAGAACCAGGGATTCCCGGCCGATTCTGAATGCCATCTAAGTTAAGTCAAGCGCTCAGTGGTGAAATGGGCACAGGGAAGCACCAGCATCTAAAAATGCTGACATTACACAGTGTGCAGTACTCAGTCTTAAATCTTAAAAAGTGGAGGTACAGTGTCTTTGATTTTTCAGAATGAATCCAGTGCTGGAGTTTCTCCTAAGTAGAGGTCCTGGAGTTACAGCCTGTCATGAAGTGATCTCAGAGCCTTGGTGCGCACCGTGTCCTCAGTGCTCTGAGCTATGCACACTTGATCTGTCCCTAGCCGTGATCAACACTCGACTCTGGTTTCCACTATGGTTTCCTTAGCTTTGGGGTAGGGTTGGAGGTATAAATATTGAATTCAGAGCCTTCTGCATGCTGGGCAAGCTTGTTTTCTTTTTACAAGTAGTTTTCACAAACTTAAATGATTTTATAGCCTAGTATATTTATTTAATTCTTGTTTCATCATTAAAAAATAGATTGTTTTCTTGAGGTAGGGTCTTGCTGCATTGCCTAGGCTGACCTCCAATTCAAGGTCTTCTTGCCTCAACCTCCTAAGTGCTGGAATTATGGGTGTGTGCCGCTATATCCAACTCGATTAAGAGATTTTAGATGGTGAATTTTCCCTATAATTTAACAAAAGCATTCTTTTTTTTTTTTAAGTGTTGAATTTTTATTTATTTATTTTTTTGCCAGTCCTGGGCTTGAGCTCAGGGCCTGAACACTGGCCTTGGACTTTCTCAAGGCTAGAGCTCTACCACTTGAGCCTCAGCACCACTTCCGGCTTTTTTCTATGTATGTGGTACCGAGGAATCGAACCCAGGTCTTCATGCATGCTAGGCAAGCACTTTAACCACTAGGCCAAACTCCCGGCCCCAACAAAAGCATTCTTTATTGCACAGTATTTTACTTTTATTGCTTCTCAAGTAATCTGTCAGTAGTTTGCTCTTCCCTCTGATTTGGCAATTGGGTGAACTAATATCATGTGTAAGGCTCCTTTGGCTGTTTGACATGTTTGCTCAGGTAACGTCTGAATGAAGATGGATGTAGACACACAGAAACCAGTGTTTGGTCTCTTCTAGGAGGCTCTTCATAATGTAATTTAACTTGATCTCTATAACAAAGAGGAACTGGGCTGAGAAGGCTGGGGTGTCACTTAAACTCACCCAGGTAGTAAAAGGCTCAGATCAGAAATGTTTATCCTTGCTGGGCACCAGTAACTCACACCTGTAATGCCAGCTACTCAGGAGGCTGAGATCTGAGGATCGCGGTTTAGAGCCAGGCAGGAAAGTCCATCAGACTCTTCTCTCCAGTTAATCATAGCAAAAGCCCAAGTGGTGCCGGGGCTCAAGTGTAGAGGGCTAACCTTGGGCAAAAGGGGCTTAGGAACATTGCCCAGGTTCAGAGTCCAAGACCCAGGACTGGCTTACAGGAGGCCAGAAACATGCCTGTATTTCTCTGCCTGTTTCTTCCCCCTAGAATAGCTACTCCGCTGCCTGCTAAGTAGAGAAACACATAAGAATCACACCTTCTCCTTTTGTTTTTAAGCAAATCTCTTTCTTACAGGGAACAATAGCTGATGTACAGTTTGGCCCCATGAGAATTCATCAAGATCAACTTCAGGTATGGGTGACTGCCTGTTCATTTTCCTCTGTAGGGACTAGGTAACTGAGCTGGGGCAGTGTCAAACTTTCTCACAGTGCTGTAGACAGAGAATGGCCTCCTAGATGTTTAATAATAAAGACTGCCTGCAACCTACAGTAAGTTGGTGGTAATAAAGATGTGTGTGTGCGCGTGTGCTTAGAGCACAGCAAAGGCAGCAAAACATTAACAGTTGTTGAAGTTAAAGGAAGAGTAGGCATTTTCACCACTCTCGGCTTCACTGTAGTTTTGAAACTTTCTCAACTGAGAAGTAGTGCTAAGCAAGCTGGGTACTCGTAGCTTGGGCCTATAATTCTGGCTGCTCAGGAGTCCAAGATCTGAGAATTGCAGTGCACAGCCAGCCTGGGCATTAAAGTCCGTGAGACTCATTTCCAATGAGTCACCAGAAAACCGGAAGTGGTGCAGTGGCTCAAAGTGGTAGAGCACTAGCCTGGAGCTGAATGGCTCAAGGACAGTGCCCAGGACCAGAGTTCAAGCCCCATGACTGACATCCCCCCCCCACACACACACAAAGGAAGAAATAAAAGCAGTCTTTTGTGTCTATTAGAAAATGGCTGCCTCCTGACTATGCTCACGGTCGCATTCTGCAAGTGTGGGTAGGCCGACTGGTTCCTTGCACCTGTGGCATCTGAGTAGTTGGGCAAACCTAGTGTGCAAGCCATGGGAAGTGGTTTCTGAGAATGTGGTAGTGGGTGGGCACCATTTCTCAGGCTGCCTCATCCCCACCAGCCCGCCACTGGGTGCGGAGGGTGGCTCTGAAGGGTGGGCAGAGATGGGTCAGGGTTTCTGTCAGCTGCCTGGGGCCAAGAGAACAGACCCAGGCCTCACCTGGTCAGGGCCAGAGCCAGGCCGCTATTGTCCTACCCATGCTACAGGTGCTTCCCCTTGGACCTGGACTGTTCTGCCACACTCAACTGGCAGGCTTTGAATTTAGGCAGCATTTTAGCTGAGCACTATAGTAAATGCCTGTAATCCCAGCCCCTTGGTCCCTTACAGCAGATGCCATAAGATCTGGAGTTTAAAACCAGACTGTGTTACATAAGACCCTGTCTCAGTAGTGGAACATTTGCCTTGTTTGTTACCTCAGATCTCAACCTCCTGAGTGGCTAGGTCTGCTGACCTGGAATTTTGTGACTACTTAGTATGTGTGTGAGGGTACACTCTTACCACTTGAACTCAGGTCCTCACATTCTCAGTTTTTTCTGTTTACAGCTGTGATTTTCCCACTGGAGCCACACCTTCACTTTCTGCTTCTTGCTGGTTAATTGAGGATAACCAATAACTGATTTATTTGCCTAGGTTTACTTTAAACTAAGATCCTCAAACCCCATCCTCCTGAGTGTGGGGATTACAGACAGCTTTTTTAGTTTAGTTTTGTTTTTGTTTTTGTTTTTGTTTTTTTGCCAGTCCTGGGCTTGAGCTCAGGGCCTGAGCACTGTCCTTGGACTTTCTCAAGGCTAGAGCTCTACCACTTGAGCCTCAGCACCACTTCTGGCTTTTTTCTATGTATGTGGTACCGAGGAATCGAACCCGGGTCTTCATGCATGCTAGGCAAGCACTTTAACCACTAGGCCAAACTCCCGGCCCTAGTTTTTTTTTTTAATCTTCCCTTTTATATTTGAAGTGACGTTGAATCAAAAATTTTATTTTATTTAAAGGTTGATGTGTTCCAATACTTTTTCTGAATATTAGTATTAACCACCGGAGACATACTCAGTTAACTTTGTAAATATTTGTGAGTTTTGATGAGAAGTGCTTTCTGAAGTCAGCAGGTGGAGAACGCCACTGATGGGGCTGGGTGGTAAGATGGACAGGTTAGGCACAGGAGCAGATTTCATGTGACATCTCTGTCCCATCTTAAAAACACTTGGCTATTTTCTGTGGCTTATTAAGACGTCACTGTTTGACAATATCTTGCTTAAAAGTGTTGCCACTTGTGGATCTAGGTACTTTTAGTGTTTACCAAAGAAGACAGCCAGTGTAACGGGTTCCGAAAGGCTTGTGAAAAGGCGGGGTTCAAGTGTATGATCGCCAAGGAGCCGAGGGCTGCCCTGGACTGCTTCCTGGACAAGCTGCATGACATCGTCATCATCGACCACAGAATTCCCCGGCAGATGAACGCGGAGGCCCTGTGCAGGTGAGCCCGCAAACACGTGAAGCTCCCTTTTCTCCCTGCGTGCTAAAGCTTTGTCATTTCTGGGCCAAAGTCCCAGCCCTGTATATTTATTTTTAATATGCATTTTTATTGAAGCAGTGTGTGGATACAAAGCCTCTTGATCACATTTTCCCCTTCCTTCCCAACCCCAATTTTCTTAATTTTGCAGGCTATGCATTGAAATGTATGACTGTATTCTCACTTTGTTTTCCTCACTTTATTTAAAAAATTATAATTATAAAAGTGAAATACAGAGGAGTTATAGTTACATGAGTCAGGTAAATAGTATATTCACTTTTGGGGGGGCCAGTCCTGGGGCACTGTCCTTGGACTTCTTTGTGCTTAAGGCTAGTGCTCTACTATTTGAACCACAGGGCGCCCCTTCCAGCTTTTTCGGATAATTTATTGGAGATAAGAATCACAGATTTGGGGATGGAAGTTTGGCCTAGTGGTAGGGTGCTTGCCTAGCATTCACGAAGACCCAGGTTCAATTTCTTAGTACCACATACATACAAAAAGCCAGAAGTGGTGCTGTGGCTCAAGTAGTAGTGCACTAGCCTTGAGAAAGCCCAAGGAGAGTGTTTTGGATAATGTTATCCTTTCCCTTTCTTCCTCTACTTTATTCTTTTTTTTTTTTTTGCCAGTCGTGGGCTTGAGCTCAGGGCCTGAGCACTGTCCTTGGATTTTCTCCAGTTCAGAACTCTACCACTTGCCTCAGCACCATTTCTGGCTTTTTTCTATGTATGTGATGCTGAGGAATCGAACCTGGGTCTTCGTGCATGCTACTCTACCACTAGGCCAAACTCCCGGCCCCCACTTTATTCTTTAATAATTATTTTTAAGCTGGGTGCCAGTGGCTCACATCTCCTAGCTACTCAGGAGGCTCAGATCTGAGGATCACAGTTCGAGCAGCCCAGGGAAAACTCCATGAGATTTGCCTTATGCAAAAGAAGCTCAGGAACAGAGTTCAAGCCTCAGGACTGGCCCTCCAAAAGACTTTTTTTTTTTTTTTTTTTTTTTTTTTTTTACCAGTCCTGGGCTTGAACTCAGGGCCAGAGCACTGTCCTTGGATCTTTCTCAAGGCTAGAGCTCTACCACTTGAGCCTCAGCACCACTTCTGGCCTTTTCTAAGTATGTGGTACCAAGGAATTGAACCCTGGTCTTTGTGCATGCTAGGCAAGCACTCTACCAGTAGGCCAAACTCCAGGCCGCCAAAAGATTATTTTTATATTTACTTGTGTGTTTCTTAAAGGTCTATCAAGGCATCAAAGTTCTCAGAAAACACGGTCATTGTTGGTGTAGTTCGCAGGTAAACTTATTTTTTGTTGACATTCGGGTGCCATTGTCATGCCTGCTCTGCTTGACAGATGGCTGAGGGAGGGCCAGGCCCTTTGGAAGGAGAAGCCCCTTGAAGGAACTTTGCAAAAGCCTGGCTTCTCCTTTGCATTCTTTCCTGTCCTCCAGTTAGCATCAGGGGAAGGGTGTTCTCCCAGCCAGGCATCCCGACTGTGGCCTACCCACGCAGAGCGCCAGCCCCTCGGGTGCCCTGTGCCTGCTGTGGATGTCTAACTCCAAATGTCAGGATTAGAAATACATGGGGTAAATAGGGTTTCTACCATAAGCTCGAAGATGGGAGAGTGCGAGGGAGAGATTGTGTAGAAGTTTACGTGACGGGGTGGTGGCGGGCACGTGGCACGTTCACCTCTCAGCTGCGTTCTCTTGAAGGGTGGACAGAGACCTGTCTGTGATGTCCTTCATCTCTGCCGGCTTCACGAGGGTAGGTGAGGAGCCGCTCCTCGGCCAGGGCCGTGCGGCCTGGTGGCCTGGTGGCCTGCGGTGGGACTTGACTCTTAATTAGTGCATCTAACCCGTAACTTCTCACTTCCTTAGTCTCTCAGATACCTTGCTGAAGTCATAATAAATCCCTGGAAATCCATGCTCATGAACTGAGAGGACCTCAGGGTCGGGCCATGTGTTTTATGCCAGTACTTTTACCTCCCCTCCTGCTCGGCAATAATGATTACAAAGTATTTTTAAATTTTCACTTGCCACATTGAGTGTTAGAATCCTTTGTGTTGCATGCATACTTACTCAAAGGTGCTCCTTTGCTTTTCCAACAAAATTCCCTTTTCTGTTTTTAGAGGTTCACAGAGAACCCCAGCATCACGGCCTGCTACAATGAGCTGCTCCAGCTGGAGTTCGGGGAGGTGCGCTCCCAGCTGAAGCTCAGGTAACTTGGGGCTGCTCTCCTTCAGTCTGCCTGGTATCACATGGGGTCACGTTCATGGGGGAAGGACTCCCCTCTATTGGATCCCCAAGGCAAGAGCGAGTGGGGAAGTGGAGGACACAAAGCTGGCTTGCTGGGGACTATTTGAGTCATAACCTAAACGCGCCCTCTCACCCAGGAACTGCCCCTGGCAGGTGACATTTTTGCTCTCTACAAGAATTCTGTAATTTGCCCCCTTTTCGTGCAGTATTGGGTGTTGAAGGCACAGCGGAGTGCTTGCTGACACAACCCTTGGACCCGCCTGTCTTTCTGGCCCCATGTTTGTTTAAGCAAGGTTTTTGCTAATTTCCCGCTCTGCCTCTATCTCCCAAGTAGCTGGGACTGCAGGGGTGAACAACCACATGTAGGTTTTAGTTTGCTTTTGATAAACAGAGTAAAAGTCTGGTTTCTTTCTGAGTGAAACAGAAAACATAGTGAAACTAGATCAGCTGGACAGAAGGAAAATAAATACACACTCCTTCCTTGAAGTGCCAAGGGTGGGAAAGCTGAGTGCCCACCGTGCTTGCGTGTGCTGTGTGGAGCATGGGGCTTAGGAGGGAGCTGTGTGAGGTTTGAAGTGCAAGGAAAGGAAGTATATCATAGACGCAGGCACCGTGAGGTGGCGCGGGAGTGGAGCTGTGCTGAGGCAGACTCTGCAGGCTCAGCACCATAGTCTATTCCAGACTGTCGAGGAAGGCTGTGGTCGGTCGACGGCCACCGGTCTGCGCCCCATTCCAGAGCCATGCGCAGCTCTCAGGAGAGAGGAGAGCCAATTTCAAATAGGAGGTGATGTTGCAGCTTATTTTATTTAATCAGGCTGCAAAAAATGAGACCCAATTTAAAAACAGCAGTCTTTGTGGGGCCGGGAGTTTGGCCTAGTGGTTAAAGTGCTTGCCTAGCATGCATGAAGACCCGGGTTCGATTCCTTGGTACCACATACATAGAAAAAAGCCGGAAGTGGTGCTGAGGCTCAAGTGGTAGAGCTCTAGCCTTGAGAAAAGTCCAAGGACAGTGCTCAGGCCCTGAGCTCAAGCCCAGGACTGGCAAAAAAAAAAAAAAACCAAAGCAGTCTTTGTGTGGGGGAGGGATCATGGGTCATGGGTCTCGAACTCAGGCCCTGGGCGCTGTCCCTGATCTTCTCTGCTCTACATTAGCTCTCTACTGCTCTCCTCCCCACCCCCCTTTTTTTTTTGCCAGTCCCGGGCTTGAATTCAGGGCCTAGACACCAATCCTGGGCTTCTTTTGCTCAAGGCCAGCGCTCTGCCATTTGAGCCACAACACCACTCTGACTTCAGCTCATGGCTACCGCCCTACCCTTGAGCCAAGCCCCACTTCCTGTTTTCTAGAGGTTAGAGATAAGAGTCTCAGGTCCTTTTGTGCCCAGGCTGGCTTTGAACCTTGATCCTCAGATCTCAGCCTCCTGAGTAGCTAGGATGATAGGTGTGAGCCACTGGCAGCTGACTTTATCTGTATTTTTTTTTTTAAGTTTTGCCAGTAAGCATCTATTGGTTGCATAATTAAAAAACATTTTCAAGCACTAAGGATATGGCAAATGCTTTCTCGTGTTCTGAATGAGCCTTCTTGGAGCAAGCTGAGGACAGAGCTTCCAGAGTATCCTCAAATTGTAGACAGGATTTAAGCTAATAGCTACAAATGGCCTTCCCCCTTCTCCCTGCCAGGCTCCATGCTGCACCCTTGACCATTCCCATGCAGTCCGCAGGCAGGCAGGCAGGCAGGCAGGCAGGCAGGCAGGCAGGCAGGCTGGCTGGCTGGCTGGCTGGCTGGCTCGCTCGCTCGCTCGCTCTCTGGCTCCCGAAGAGCCATGTTAACCACCCTGGCCCCTGGCTGCTTCTACTGAAGGAGACATGAGAGTGCATGTGTGTGGGGAGAGTCTGTGCACCAGGGCTGCAGGAGAACACCTTCTCTATGTGTTCGGTATTCCCATCTCCTTTACCAGCCACACAAAGGCACAGTTAACTAAGACCCTCATGCCCCCAAGCTCACAGTAGATGGCGTATGTCCAGTAATCAGCTTTTCTGTTTCTACGCATAAAGGGCCTGCAATTCAGTGTTCACTGCATTAGAGAAAAGTCAAGAAGCAGTTGAAATTACAAGTGAAAGCCACATCATACAGGTTTGTTGTTTGGTACCAGTAATAGAAAACATGTGAATAACATGGTTGTGGGTATCTGACTTTCTGTGCGTCTGTCTGTGTGTAGCAGAGGGAGACGCCTGTGCTGACAGGTGCCCTGTATACAGGGAAAATTGTGGCCTCTGCAGGTCTTCCCCACCATTCTCACGCTTTTCTCTCTGATTATTTATTTATTTATTTATTTATTGCCAGTCCTGGGCTTGGGCTCAGGGCCTGAGCACTGTCCTTGGGCTCTCTCAAGGCTAGAGCTCTACCACTTCTGGCTTTTTTTCTATGTATGTGGTACTGAGGAATCGAACCCAGGTCTTCGTGCATGCTAGGCAAGCACTCTACCACTAGGCCAAACTCCCAGCCTTGGTTTTTAGAGATAGTGGTTTTTGTCAAATGTCTACAAGTTTCTACTAACAACGCGAACACTGAGAGACTGTGCCACCCACTATTAGCCCAGCCAGAAAGCCCAGCCGGGGACACTGACAGAAGCCCCTGGCTTCCTGGGGAGAGACCTGGGTTCCTCTCTTTTCCTCATGCCTTCCCCTCTGTGTTCTCTCTCCTCTTCCAGTATGTGAACCCTGCATTCGAGAGAACCATGGGCTACCAGTCGGGTGAGCTGATCGGGAAGGAGCTGGGGGAGGTGCCCATCAACGAGAAGAAGGCTGACCTGCTGGACACCATCAACTCCTGCATCCGGATAGGCAAGGTGCGCGCAGGACTCGGCCCCCTCCTCCAGTGCCAGGGAGGAGGAGACGGTGATGTCTGCACTTGACAGCAGAGTGACCTGCTTGTCCTAGTGCTGGGTGGCGAAGGTGATCTTCTGATGCCAGGGCCGGCACAGGTCTGGGTATGATCTGCCAGCCAGCCAGCACAGCTGACCCAGCGCGGGAGGTGATGTTCAGGAGAGCTGCTAGGAGCCCTCGGCACAGCAGCAGCAGTACTGGTGCCTAGACCCCTGGCCTCTGGCTCTCAGGCCTCCCGGGAGCAGTGGGACTCGAGTCCCTTCTGCCAGGCTTTTCAATTTCCACAAACTGAGCCAAGGCTCGATGTGATTCTCTGGAACGCGTGTGGGACTGGTGGCTGCTCTTGTCTGTCTGCTGGGTGGATTTCAGCAGGACGTCCGGTTACTGGTCCTGTACCACTTTATTTCTAGTTCTGGGCTTTTGTGTAGTACGTCTCAGAGTGCCTGGGGAAGCAAAGGGGCGCTGCCCTGTCTGGGGCAGCGCATGGGCCTTGGGACTCGCCACGGAGGGACCCACTGGCTGTGTCCATGCTGTCTGTGGGCAGCGGCCTTATGTGAGCTCAGTGGTCCACTCTTTGTCCTGCCCTGCATCTCCATCCGGTCCTCACCAACACTGATGGCTTCCACCCCCTCGCTTTGAGTGGAACTGCCCTAACTGGACTGAGTTGGGTCTCCTTGTCCCAGGATCCTCCCCAGACCAGCCCCCTGCCCCATGCGTGGGTGAGTGGGCGCTCCGCAGTCACTGGTGGCCTCTGTCCTCCAGTAAACAAGACCCATGTGCGTATGCCCCGGGGATGGGCCGGCCAAGTGGTGATGACTTCACTCCCTAGACAATGGAGCCAAAAGGGACAGCGTCAGTGGCCACAGCTGGACACGAGGGAGGCATAGACCTTCCTACCTTACTGCCATGCAGGGCAGCTCACCAGGGGCGGCTGGGCTGGGGGCTGTGTACATTGTCCACCCGCATGCCGCTCCAGCAGCTCTCCAATCTCAGGCTGACATGATTCTTCAGGTCAGTGAACAGGAGGATACACATTTGCTAGCACTCTGCCACTTGAGCCACGGCACCACTTCCAGTTTTGCCTGTGTGTGTGGTACTGAGGAATTGAACCCAGGGCTTCATACATGCAAGACGAGCCCTCTACCACTAGGCCACAATCCCAGCCACTAAGCAATTATTTCTTGCTTCTGTGGGTAAGTAGAAAACCCAGAGCCAATTACTGGCTAAATCGTCTCCTTTGGGGGACGGGGGAGAAATCCTGAAGAGATTTTCCACATTGCTGACTCCTTGCTCGTGCTGTTTCCCATTTCACTCTCCCTCTTCCTGTCTTTTTCTTCTCTTCCCCTCTACTTCCTCTCTCCCTTCCCTCCATTTTTAACACAGCAGCTCTAATGAGATATAATGCTCTTGCCACGCAACTCCTTCATTTCAGGTACACAATCCTGTGGTTTCTGGCATATTCATTCACCCAGATGTACAAATATCAAATTCCTATGTTACCTTCCAGAGTGAATTAAAAAGTAGCCTTTGCCTGTCTGCTTCTGCAGTCAGTGCCCTGTGTGCTCGTCCTGCCTGGGGTCCCTGTCAGCCCGTGTGTCTGGGGTGCAGGCCTCTCTCTTATAGCACTCTCTGGGCTGTAAGGCCTGTGCTGTTCTTGGCTATTGTGCATCGTCTGTCGGTGTGTTCCATCAGGATGCCAGTTCCCTTCTGTGGGGGTGCCCGGTCCCTCGCTGGAATTCCGGGGCCATCTGCAGAGTCTTAGCTTTGGTGTTGGCCACAGCAGCCCACGCATAGATCTGAGAAGTGCTCCGTGAGAGGTCCGGACCAGAGACTGCGCCCGGCCACCGGAGCTGTCACATGATCAGTGCTAGGTCACCCTAAGAGTTGAGTCACAGGCGCCTGTGGGAGATTTCCACAGCTCAGGGCCTGGCGTGGGAGTTGAGAGCCTGGGGGGCCCTTGGCCCCCCTCCCAGCACAGTTGTGTCCCTCAAGGCCTCCTCACTCGGCTGCACTCCCTCGTGCTGGTGACCACAGGCCGAGTTGCCGGTTCTCCCTCAGGTCACCCCGTGTTCCCCAGGCACAGCACCACAGCGGGCCCTTCCCTGCTCCACCCCTGAGGCCTCTGCCTCAGGCAGAGGCGGAGGCCAGGCCTCCCCGCTGCAGCCTCTGGAGACAGGAGGAGGCAGTGGACTGGGGAGGAGAGTGCTGAAGTGGGATTTGGGATGGTTGTCACTTTGGGTCCTCATTGCTTTCCAAGTGGCTAAGGAATGGGAAGGGAAGTAGAGAATGTGCTGGGCACAAAGCGTGACATGCCTGCTTGTGTTCCATCTATAGGAGTGGCAAGGAGTTTACTACAGCAAAAAGAAAAATGGAGACAACGTACAACAAAACGTGAAGATCATCCCTGTCGTGGGGCAGGGAGGGTGAGTGGGTGTGGGGCCGTGGTGAGCTCCCTGCTGTGGGTCTCCCTTGGGGGGTTGGGGAAGGCGAGTGAGTGAGGCTCTGCTTTGGACCCCTGCTTAAGGGGTTGCTGGTGGGGAGGCTACTGTCTTTCAGAATGCCTTCTGGGACTCTGCGTCCTTGGGCGCCCCTCCTCCACCCAGAGCCACCAGGTTGTCACAGTCTTCTTAAAGCTGCCAGGATGCAGGAGAGATGGAGTGTTTATATTTAAGTCGGTATATCAGTTTTTAAAGCTGGCTAGCCCTGGGCAGTGCAGACCGGACAACAGGACACACACACAGGTCCAGGATCTGCCCCTAGCCCTGCTGCCATGCGTGGCCGTGCCCAGGGCTGACTGCACTGCATGTGGCTCCGTCACCAGTCTTTGCTGCCAGTTGGCAGTGCCTGGGCACTGGATCTGTGTGGCTCTTTATGTGGTGCTGGGGCAGGGGCAGCTCCCAGCTCAGCTGCAGACTTGCCGTGGAGCTCAGAGATCGGGAGAGCTGCCTGCGCATGGCAAGGCAGGAAGATGGAAGGCCTGCTTGGGAACAGGCCTTCTGAGAGCACGTGTAGTTCTTTAATTGCCTGTCGTGAGGACTGGGGAAGCATTAGTTGTTCTGAAGTCACTTCTCTCCAGGGACCCCAGGGAAGGGATGCTCAGCTGGTGGGCTTGGTCAGAACGAAAGATTAGGAACACATCTATCCAGTCAGTCAGGAAGCCAATAATGTACTGTTTCTTCTTACAGGAAAATTAGACATTACGTGTCTATCATCCGGGTATGCAATGGCAACAGCGAGGTAGGCAGGGTAGAGGAAGAGGGTGGCTAGCATGACTCCCAGGCAGCTAGCACTAACAGCCTATGAAATCCACGTTTAGACCGAGAAGACGCATGAACGTGTGGCATCTGACAGCCAGACAGGTATGGGGATCCCTCTCTGTTTTCAGGGTTTGGTCAGCGAGCTCAGTTTGTGTTGAGCTGTCAAGGACAGTGGTGAGACTCTGTCTTCCTAAGGCCTGGCCACCCCAGGGCGGGCTTCAAGCTGAAGCTCCTGTGCCAGTGGGCATCCTGACTGATATCCAGGACAGGCTCCCAGCCCAGAGGAAAGACCCAGCCACCTCCCCGTGTGAGGACAGGACTTGTGCCTTAGGGGGCAGGCTGGGCTGGGCCAAGCACTGGAAGGGTGCCATCACATCTGTGTCACCTGTTGATTCAGACACACCATGGCTTCAGCAAGACAGAAGAGGAATGGGCGACAGGGCATGGAGGGGCATTGGAGGGAAGGGCAGTGGGGTGGGAGAGGGTTCAGGGAGAGGTGGTGGGGAAGGGAAGACAATGGGAGAGCCTCCCTCTTCTGTGTTATACTGGTCACTGGCCAGGCTCTCGGGGCCTCTGAGGCAGCGCCCCAGTCCTGCACTCCCTTCCAGAAGGGCTCACTTCACTGCCCTTGCTCCCCACCAAAGTACCCCTTTGCGCCCCTAGGCTGGTGTGTGCGCTCCTACAGCAAAATGTCTGTCAGAACTCATTCTAGGGAAGAGGAGTTTGGCTCTCTAGCCTGCCTGCTCAGTGCTGCTAATGTCTCTGAGAGATTTGTGATCGTTTCCACAGACAGCCAGACGAACAGGAGGAAAAGCTCTGTGGACATCAGATGTGTCAGCTCTCGAACAAACGAAGGTGAGATCCCTGCCTGCCCCCCTCCCTTCTTCCCTCCGCTGAGCGTCAGGGAAGCCCACAGCGCCCTCTGTCGTCAGAACAGGCGCACGCCCGCCTGAGCTCCTGACCTCTAGCCCTTCTGCCACAGCGTCCACCCAGAGGCGACACTCCTCCCTGGCTCGGATCCACTCGATGAACATTGAAGCACCCATCACCAAGGTGACAGCTGGTCTCCCTGGGCCTCGAGCCCTGTGGTGAGCCTTAGCCCCCTGACCCCAAGGGCCTCCCTGGCCCGCCACAGGTCATCAACATCATCAGCGCAGCCCAGGAGAGCACCCCCATGCCTGTGACCGAGGCCCTGGACCGCGTGCTGGAGATCCTGAGAACCACCGAGCTGTACTCACCGCAGTTCCGAGCCAGGGATGACGACCCTCACGCCACAGCCCTGGTCGGGGGCTTGCTGTCTGTAAGCTGCTCGGCCAGGGAAACAGCGCTGTGCCGTCTGTGCCATGCCAAGCCCCTTCCGTCTGCCAGGGAGACTGCCAAGAGCAGAGAAGGGCCCATGTCCTAGGCCACTGGACAGGTTCCAGGCCGGCAGAACCAGTTGTCCAGTGACACAGTTTTGCCTGTCATTTAAGATTTTTAGTTGTATTTACATACTTACAAGGCTAGATGCAGGTGCAGGAGGGTGCCTCAAACAACCCTAATGGCGGGATTGACCCTAGCGACTCAGGAGGCTGAGATCTGAGGATCACAGTTCAAAGCCAACCCAGGCACAAGACTCTTGTCTCCTGTTTACCACCAGAAAGCCGGAAAGTGGCTCAAGCTGAAGAGCTCAGGGACAGCGCCCAGGCCCAGAGTTCAAGCCCCACAATCCCTCCCTGACCCCCGCAAAAAAAAAAAAAAAAAAAATCCCATTTTTTTTTTTTTTTAAAGAAGCAGGGGAGTTCACCCCAGTAATACTAGCTAATCTGGAAGCAGAGCTCTGGATGGATTTAAAGCCAGCCCAGATAAAATGTTTGCTTGAGACCCTTTCTCAGTCAATGCAGAGCTGGACATCATGGTACCAAGAACCTGTCATCCCTGACAAGCCGGGAGCACAGGAGGACTGCAGTCCAGACCAGCTTGGACAACACTCAAGACTGTCTTTAAAAGCCGGAAGTGGTGCTGTGGCTCAAGTGGTAGAGTGCTAGCCTTGAGAAAGTCCAAAGACAGTGCTCAGGCCCTGAGCTCAAGCCCAGGACTGGGGGAGGGAAAAAAAAACTGAAGAAAAAAGGGCTAGAGGGGCCAGGAGACTGGCAAAAAAAAAAAAAAAAGGCTAGAGGTGTAGCTTGAGTGGCAGATCACCCACCAAGCAAGCATAGAGCTCAGAGTTCAAACCTTAGACAAAAAAGAAAAAAAATCTGAGGCAGAGAAAAATCCATAGTGAATGGTTGTACACCAGGGCGGCCCTGGTGGTGGTTCTTGGCAAGGTAGGAACACTGGCTCCCAGCATCCTGGCGTCCCTGGCATCTCTATCCGAGCCTGGGCTCTGGATGGCCAGCCCAGCATCAGGCCAAGGAGCTCCCCAGCAAGCGTCTGTATTCTGGGGTGACCGCAGTGGCCAGGCTGGGGGTTTCTGGGCAGAGAAGAGATGTAACTTGTATTTCTCTTCTTCCCTTGGTTTCATCAGGATGGCTTACGAAAACTACCCAAGAGCGAGTATGTTCTGGGAACAAAAAGTAAGTTCCTTGTTTTTTTACTTCTGAAATGATCAACTGGACTTACTCTTTACTGAGAAGTCCTTCTGGTGTCATAAAGCACCAGAAACGAAGCAGCCATCCCTCAAGATGGCCGGCTACCTCCCTAGGAAGCTCCTGGTATTGTTACCCTCCTTCCCCGCCACAGCCGTCCAGCAGGGGCCTAGCAGCCCCGTTGCCCCCACCTCCCTGCAGGAGGTGCCCTCACGGATCGCACAGGCTGTGGAGGATGAGGCGCTCTGGGACTTCGATATCTTCGAACTAGAGGCTGTCACGTACAATCGGTGAGCTGGTGTGGCCCTGTGGTAGCTGGGAAGGACATGGGCCCGAGGCCTGGCCTCATCAGGGTGGCAGTCACTTCCCAGGTGACAGTACAGAGCACCAGAGCCCCACCAGCCGCATTCATGTGCCCTGAGCTGCGCTCCCTGGCCCTGGTTCTCAGCCTCCAGATTCCAGGCCAGGTCAAGGACTCAGAGCACATGGCTCAGTTGGAAAGGGAAATTACTTAGTGAGACCTCCCAGAGGGCACTGGCTTTTCCCCAGGACCCTTAGCCACAGGGTCCTGGCATCTCTGCCCCTTGTCTTACCATTGTGAATGATGCTTTTGTCTAGGCCATTGATTTATCTTGCTCTCAAAACCTACGCTCGCTTCAGAATCTGTGAATACCTCAACTGCTCCGAGACGACCCTGAGGGCATGGCTAGAAGTCATCGAGGCCAATTACCACTCCGACAACCCCTACCACAACTCCACTCATGCTGCCGACGTGCTTCAGGCCACGGCCTATTTCCTCTCCAGGGAGAGGATCAAGGTATGGTGCCAGTCGGGTAAAGGAATTGCAGTGTTCTCTCGGGGCCGGTTCCTTGTGTTGAGCTAAGCAGAATGAGGAATGCGTTTGGTGAGGGAGAGGGACCTGTGGTCCCCATGGCCTGGAAGGCCCTGGCTAGAGAGTGCTTTGTCTCCAGGAAGTTCTGGAACCAGTAGACGAGGTGGCTGCACTCATCGCAGCCACCATCCATGACGTGGACCACCCCGGGAGAACCAACGCCTTCTTGTGCAACTCGGGGAGCAAGCTGGCCATCCTGTACAATGACATCGCCGTGCTGGAGAGCCACCACGCTGCCCTGGCCTTCCAGCTGACCGTGGGGAACGACAAGTACAACATCTTCAAGAACATGGAGAGGTGAGGACAGGCCACAGGGAGCAGGTGCTATCCCTGAGTGCTGATCTCCCATCCTAGCTACTTGTGAGGCTGAGGTGTGAGCCACTATGCCTGGCTTCATTCGTTAAGCTCCTCTGGAGGCTGTCCCAACGGAGGCCCCGTGTGGCCAAGCTGCCAGAGCACTCCCGGCGCTTTTCTGCCTTGCTTCCTTAGATGTGGTTGTTTGTAGAATGGGCCTGTGGGCGGCCCGGGCCCGCTGCAGCCCCGTGTGTTGTCTGCACAGGAGCCAGTACCGGGTACTGCGCCAGGGCATTGTGGACATGGTCCTGGCCACGGAGATGACAAAGCACTTTGAACATGTCAACAGATTCGTCACCAGTGTCACCAAGCCCTTGGAGAATGAGGTGAGGGCAGCCCGCTGGCTGCAGAGGGGGGAAGGGCAGTCGGGGAAGGCCTGCCCTGGTCACCGAGTCCCCCACGTTTTAGGAGCTGGAGACAGAAGCCAGCAGCGCCTTGCTCAGGACGCCTGAGAACCGCACGCTCATCAAGCGCATGATGATCAAGTGCGCAGACGTGTCCAACCCCTGCCGGGCCCTGGAGCTGTGCATCGAGTGGGCTGCCCGCATCTCAGAGGAGTACTTCTCCCAGGTGTGCACGCACCCGCACCTTCCCTTCCTACCCCACGTCCTCATGACTTCAGCACTGAGCCATCACACACGGTCCTTGAGACTTGCTCAGGAGATTTTCACTCTGTGGCTTTCCTGTTTGGCTGTTCTGAGAGGAATGTTCTAGAATGAGTTAGGATGTCGGCAGCAGTGTGTGTGTAGGCCTCGTGTCGGCTCGGCATGTAGCCCCGCACAGGTACCTGTGCTGGGTGGAGGTGGGGGGGTCCTGGGGGGGGGCGGTGGACTGAGTTCACCCTCCGGCCCCGCCCTGCAGACGGACGAGGAGAAGCAGCGGAACCTGCCGGTGGTGATGCCGGCCTTCGACCGCAGCACCTGCAGCATCCCCAAGGCACAGCTCTCCTTCATGGACTACTTCATCACAGAGATGTTCGACGCCTGGGATGGTGAGAGCCCAGGCAGGCAGGCAGGGAGGGAGGGAGGAGCATGGAGGGGTGGTGAGCACAGGGGAGGAGGAGGAGGGGCGGCAAGGCCTGAGTCCAGACCTGCCTCCCCAGCCTTCATAGGCCTGCCAGAGCTCATGCAACACCTGGACAACAACTTCAAGTACTGGAAAGGCCTGGACGACATGAAGCTGCGAAGCTTACGCCCGCCACCCGAGAACCCTTGAGTACCCCAGCCCCTCCTTCAGGACTGGCTCCTCTGAAGGCAGGAATGGGCACACCAACCACAGCCTGTGGCCACCAGCCCAATCTCCAGAGACTGCTGGGCCCGAGGGCAGCAGTGCCCACTGGACAAGGCAAGGGCATGCCAGCGGGCACAGAGGCACTTCTCTCCTCAGTCGAGCAGCACAGCCCCCAGTTCACTTAGCACCACTTATATTTATTTTACTAGTTCAATGTTTTCTTCTGTGAATTTAAAGCCCCCACCAGCTGCCATAACCAAATCACCAGGGAATTAGGAAATGCATGTGGCAGAGGCCGGCGTTTTGGGCCAGCCTTGTTCTAGGGCTCACAACAGCACCAGCTACGGACAGCGCCCTGGCAACGAATAGAGAAGAACCTGCACTGAGGAGTTCCTGCTCTTCCACTCCAACTCCCAAAGCCTGCTTGCCTGTGTGGAGAGCAAACCTGTCCACCGTTTCCATCCGGGGGACCTCTGACTTCCAAATGACTGCCAGTGTTCGTTTCATCTTAAACTTCTATTTTTCCAGATAAAGTCAAACTTTTAATGACTTCCTGTCATTTTTCTAGCCTTTGGTGTTCTGATTTTATAGAACAGATTACCAGGATGCCTGACCTGGGTTCAAGTCCCAGTGTCTCCGCTCCCTGCCGTAAGAGACCTGCAGGCTCAGCCCATCCAACACGCCAGCCACCTGGCCCTACCCCAGCACAGCAGTCACGGTGACCATCCCCTGGAGGGTGGCGAGTTAGGTGTCCTGGGGAGACAGCTCACCCTGGCTCTACCCTCAGCTGCCAGCACACATGACACAGGCCCAGCTTGGCGTCCCGATTTATTGAAAGTATTTCAGCACGGTAATTACACAGCTCCGCGTGGCGTCTTGAAGTTCATCCCCACGGTGGGCTGAGTGACCTGCAGGTTGGAGAGGCTGCCGAAGTCCTGGAACATAACACAGGCAGGGTGAGAGGCTGGCCGCAGTGCCAGCCACGGCCCCCGGCACAGGACTTCCCGGGGCTGGCACACGGCATACCTCTTTCTTTGGTTGGTGGCGGGCCTGAGCTCTACAGCTCAAAGCTAGAATTCTACCACTGAGCCACAGCCCTACTTCCCATTTTGTTTCATGGGACTTGGCTTCAAACCACGAGCCTCACACCTCAGCCCCCGAGGAGCTAGGAAGGCAGGTGAGCCACCAGCGCCTTGCCTCCCCTCTTTACCCAGCCCGGATCTCTACCCCTGCTCACAGTTGCTGGGGATGACACTGCTGTGGGCACCCCTGCACATGGCATCCTGTCCGATGCCACCCGTTGCCCCCACCGGAATGATGGGCTCACTACCGGATAGCCACAGTAAAACCATGCACCTAGGGTCCCCCACCTCCCATTACCAGCCACATTCACAGTGCACGAGGGACAGTCTAAAGATGACTTCAAGTCAGTCATGTTACTGTCAGGCTTTTGGAATGGGGGGGTCCGCAGAGCAGACATCCCCCGTGGAAGCCCAAGCACACACACAGCTCTCCAGCACCAGTCCTGGCTCCACTGCCAATGCACTGGGTGGTGGCGAGGCACACCATTCAGGAGGCTGAAATCTGAGACGGCAGTGTGGGTGACAAAGTCTGCAAGATTCGTATCTCCAATTAGCCAACAAAAAGTCACCGGAACTCTGGCTCGAGTGGTAGAGCACCAGGCTGGGAATGTGGATTGGGGACAACAGTGCTGGCATAACCTGTATGAAGCCCCAATGTGGTTACTTGGTATCATGTAAGCAAAAAGGAAAAAGCCAAAGTGGCTCACGCAGGAGGGCTTGATTTCAAACCACAGGTGGGGGAGAGGGGAAGAGGCCCAGGGACGTCACCAGGCTGAGCTCAGAAAGTTGATTTCTGAAGAAATAACAGCGCCCTTTAGCTGTGGTCTTTCTAAGCTGATAGCAGGGACACGACAGGCATGCTGTCATCTTTATGCCCAGCCTACAGGGGACTTAGAGCAGCACAGGAGCACTCACCAGGAGCTTCAGCATTTCCTTGGTGTCAGGGTCCACCTCGATGATCTCCTGATCCAAGGCTGACACCTGGAAGGCAGGGCCCAGGTGAGCAGACTCCCACCTGCTCCAGGCCCCTCCCACGGGAAGGACAGGAGTCTCCTCTCTCTCCAGGGCCCATCCCAATTTACCTCCGGGACGTAGTTATCCCTCCTTTCTCTCTCCTCCTCCTGCAGCTTGATGGAGATGCCCCGCACCGGGCCCCTCTGAATCCTCTTCATCAGGTGGGTGACATACCTGCAGGCACGCGGGCCCAGGAGCAAACACGTCAGCTCCTTCTCGTGCTGGACCCTTGAACCCGCCCGGCAGGGGCCCGAAGAGAACGGCCCTGCGCCCCGCTCACTCGGCCCAGGCGGGCCCCCGGCCCCGCTCACCCGGCCCCCCACGCCGAAGCCAGGCATCGCCCCGGTCCCGTTCACCGGCCCCCGGCCCCGCTCACCCGGCCCAGGCATCGCCCCGGTCCCGTTCACCGGCCCCCGGCCCCGCTCACCCGGCCCAGGCATCGCCCCGGCCCCGTTTACCGGCCCCCGGCCCCGCTCACCCGGCGATCTTGTTGCGGAGCTTCTTGCTGGGGATGATGGCGATCTCCTCGCACACGCGCTTGTTGGTGTGGAAGTCGTTGCCCAGCCGCGTGTAGTACTTCTCGATGATGACCCGCGCCGCCTTCTTCACGGTCTTAGTGCGAACGCGGCCCTGCGGGCGAGGGGCACAGAGTTACCGGCCGCCCCGCCGGGAGACGCCGCCGACAGGCAGCGGGGGCCTGGCTCCCAGCCCACCGGGGCAGCGGGGGCTTGGCTCCCAGCCCACCGGGGCCCCGGGGGCCGGGGGCGGCGGAGAGCCGAGGATGGAGGGGGATGCGGGCGGCAGGGACTCCAGGAGGGACACCTACCATGTCGGCGGTCTTGGCGGAAGAGGAAACAGGAAGGACCAGGGAGACCTATAAAGCTCAGCCCAGAAAGCCGCTTCCGCCCGTCCCGCGGCGGCTCCACCCGACAGCGCCCCCTGGCGGAGCGGCGGACGGCCAGCGCTCGCCCCGCCCCCGTGGGCGGGACTTCCGCAGTGGGCGGGACCGGGAAGCTTCTTGGCCTCGGGGTGCGGTGCGGAGGTCGCCAGGGAGGCAGGCCGGCAGGGAGGCAGGCCGGAGCCGCGGAGCAGACCGGACCAGCCCGGCGGGGCCGCGCAGCCCGGGCACGCGCACGCTCGACGCCCCGACCCCGCTCCCTCCACCCCGCAGCCACAGAGACCAGCGTCTGCTGCAACGTGTTTATTATGTGCCAACGAAAGTACACCAGCGCCTACTCCACCCCTGCAGGCGCAGCCCCGCCCGCCCGCCCGCCCGTGCTACTACAGTGAGGTAGACTTCCCACGGCTTGACAGACCCCGGGGGGGGGGGAGGGAGGGGCGGGGCCGGCACGGAGGGGGCGGGGCTGACGGGACGGGACACCGGATCTTTGGCACACAGCTTCCCTGGGAAGGGCAGGGCGAGTCGTCCTTTACAACTAGAGAAGGGGGTCGTCGTTCTCCAGTCACCTGGCGACGGCGCGGTCGGTCCTCAAAGGAAAGGGGAGGGAGGGCTGGGGGGGCTCCGGAGCCTTCGTCTGCCCCCACCAGAAAGGCAGCCCTTTTTTTTTTTAAGCTCAGTTACAAAAGAAAAAAGTCCCGCGACTCAGTGATTAAAAACTTGTCACCCCTCCCCTCACGAAAGTGCAACTGAAGAAGGCGCAGTAAACCTCTTAAAACTATCTACAGCAGCCGCTCTAACACTGTTCTTCCGGTCCAGTTTCAAATAAAACAAAATTTTTTTTCTTGGTTGCAAATGCTTTGAATTTGCAACTCCCGAGAGCAGTGGCCAGCAGTCCCTGACACAGATTTGCTAATGTTAAAAGCTGCCAGGAAAGAAAAAAATACCTTGTTCCAAACGACTTAAAAACGGTTTCAAGGAGTGTAAAAAGGAACCGGTAAAAACCCTCGAGCGTAAAATATGAAATATGATTTGGTTTAAATGAAGAGCAAAGTCTCCTTGCTGTTTACAGTAAAAAACACCAGCTGAACACTCAGTTTATGCCGTTCAGGTGGGGTAAATCAATGGAAAGGCACTGTATGGCAACCGCAAGAACGAAACCAATGAGGCCTGCACACGTGGCCATTCACACTCAAGGAGTGTCAGGTGCGCCCTAAGAACCTGGGTGGAGGCAGCCGTGTCAACTCCTTCTGGACACCTAGTTCCTTTCTTCTTTTTTTTTTTTTTGCTTTTCATATGCAAAATGAGGAACTGAAATTTAGGAGAAGGATGGAGTCATTGGGGTGAGCCAGAGGATGCTTGCCGTGGCACTCACCCTGAAAACAAAGCCCGACAAAACTCATTGTGCATCGATTAGTGCAGAAACAAAGACTCAGCAAGTGCAAAGGTGACTACAGTTTCCCCTTGTCCTCGAGAAGCCAGCTCCCTGGTGGCCAGTGGCAAGGGACCTGCCAGGCCTGGCACCGGGTCACAAGGTGAGGCCAGCTCCTTAGCTGGAATCCCGATTCTTCTGGTTCCGCATCAGCGGGCTGTGGTGGCGCAGACCCTCCATGCTGTGCCGCCAGTGCCAGCAGCTCCGACAGAAGTACTTGAAGCAGACCTGGGGTGGTAGGGGAGGGGAGACAGCAGAGACATGGGGGCTGCTGCACCGCTTCTTGCTCTGTGCCAGCCCTCTTAACCTGCAGTGGAGGCCTCTAGTCCAGTCTGTTTCAGGGGTGCCATGACGCGAGGCGTGGTGGGTTCACCCTCTCTCAGCTTCCTGCACTGGCTCAGGCTGCCCCCCTGAAGTGGTGGGAAGGCTGCGGGTCCCAGGCAGGCGTGCCAGCTGGGACCCACCCAAACCTGCTCACATCACAGAGCCTTTGCCCAGAGCAACAGTACCACTGTGAAAAACCAAACCAAGTGTGCCTGGACTGCTGGTGTCGCACTGTCACCATAAACACAGAGATCTCGGGACCCGTCCAAACCCACTGACTTGGGATCCACCCTGAACCAGGCCCAGTGACGTGCACTGCACTCACGTCTGACAGGCACTGCCCCATCACCAAAACACTGCATGGAGCGTGGCCTGTGGCTTCCGTTGATGACACAAGTATCAGAGCAGACCCCGGGTATAGGTCCCCCTCAGGAGGGAGAAAAGACCTCTGGAGACTCCCCTGGCCATCAGGAGTCTACCACACACCCACACCGCCCGCCACAGACAGCAGTACAGGAAGTCCACGCCATTCCACAAAGCATGGCAGGAACGCTGCCCTAGCCACCAGTCGGGGGGACCCCATCTGCTGCCTCCTCTGCTCCACCACAGAACTCCATTACCGAACACTACCAATATCACACAGCCTCACAAACCTATCCAGTGCTCAGGGGACTCACCTGATCGCGACAGAAGAAAGGGCCAGGCTGAGAACTGCAGATGTGACACAGAGAGTCTTCTAGATAGGGGTCAATCTGGACCTGCAGGACGGCAGAGGAGGTGAAAGGGCCAGATGCGCGTCACATCCTGACACCGCGTGTGAGAATGCGAGGTGCGGGAGAGGTGTGTGTGGAAGAGTCAGACAGGGCCCCAGGAGACAGCTGGGGCCAGGCTGGGCCAGGCTGTCTTCTCCTAGATTCAGGCCCTCCACCATGCTGCCTCTTCTCCAGCTGTGCCTACCAGGCAGGTGTTCAGCAACCAGGGAAGCTGGGTTACTCAGCAGACTGAGGCCATGTGAGGCTGGCACCCTCGGTCTCCTCCCCACCCCTAACCTCAAGGCCATGCTCCAGAGCTGGCTGTGTCCCCAGTCTCAGACCTGCTCGGGGTAGCAGCTGGCTCAATCCCTCAGGTACCCCAGGGTGAGGTCCGACACCAGCCCACTTACCTTCTTGGTGAACTTGGTGGTCTTGATCTCCACAAAAGCGGCACTGACAGCTTTCAGGTAGCTGCGCTGGTTACTGAAGGTCACCCGTCCAGACCCTAGGGGCAAAGCAGAGCTCATCTCCCATGCCTCTTCCCATCTCCCACAGGCTCTGCTCCCACCCAGTGCCGCCCAACAGAAGCAGCAAGGAAAGCTTTATGTAACTTCTAAGGCTGGAATTTTAAAAAGTCTTACAGAACCTATATATCCAAAGTGAATTATTTTAATGTGGCAAAGCCTCATTTCAAGGGCTGAACAGTCACAGTTTAATAGTGGCCGCTACACGCATGCAGGTAGGAGCTGCTGTGGGGGGGGGGGGAAGAGGAAGGTGGGGAGGAAGAGAGGAGAGGCGCCTCCAGATAGGCAGCCACAGAGGTCATCAGAAGAGGGTTCCAGTCCATGCCATGATGCACAAGGAACACCTCTCCTGCCCCGTGCTGCCCCCAGCCTGCAGCCCCTGGAGTCCTGGTTCTCGGGAGCACTGACCCTGTGCTCTCTCCTGGCCAGCTGTGGTGTGGGCGGCAGACAAATGGGAGGGAGGCTGACCTGGTACTCACCACAGAGGTCAAGCTGCCTGTGACACTTCCCAACTCTACCTCCATGTCTATGAAGCAGCCTTCCTCAGAGAAGCTCACCAGGTCAGATCCAGAGGCTCCAAATGGAGGGAGGCCATGACCACCCTGCTTCCCGAGTCACGCCAAAAGTCCTACTCCCGCCAGCATGGCCTCTGGCTCTAGACAACCCAGAGCATTTCAAGAACCTGATTCTTTACTTGAATCGGGGCTGTGTGCTCCCTAGGCCCCAGTCCTTGGTCTTAGTGTCGAGGGTGCGTGTGCGTGCGTGCGTGTCAAGGGGCTGCTGGCACGTGTGCGTCCACAGGTCTTAGTGTTGAGGGTGTGTGTGTGTGTGTGTGTGTGTGTCAAGGGGCTGCTGGCACGTGAGCGTCCACAGGCCCGGGGTGAGGCCCACACCAAACACTGCCACGTGGCCACACTCACCAATGGGGTACTTGTGCTTATCTGTGTCAATCCCAGCATACACCACTCCACCAAACAGGTCATTCAAGATGGCAGCCAGGGCCTCGGCGTTGAGCATCCCATGGAGGGCGCCTACGAACACCGTCCTGCCGGGGTCCAACCTCTGGGAGGGGCTCCGGACAAAGTTACTGTCAGCCAGGACCCAGGGGATGACCTGCACCTGAGACCCCCCAGAAAGGCAAATCAGCCCTGGCAGGGAGCCAGAGACGAGGCCCTGGATGGCAGGCACAGGTGCCAGAGGTGCCACTGGGCCTGCCCTCCCGGCCTGCCCGCCGGGCTGCACAGGGCAGGTACAGCATCCACAGAGCACCAGCACAGACGCACCCCGAGTTCACGTGAACGCAAGTGGAAGAGCAGCACTCCCCATCCTGTTGGCCCAGGGGCCTGCCACCCTGCACAACCTGTGCTCAGGGTCCCGGGACGGGAGTCCTCAGGGAGAAGCCCGTCGTCAGGCAGGGAGGGAGACACACCGCAGTGAGGACCCAGGGCAGGCAGGTCTGACGCTCAGGAGATGGCCACTGGCACGGGAGGCATTGCCCCAAGAACAGAAGGCATACTGAGCAGAGGAGCGCCAGGCCACACAGAGGCCGGGTCCCAGGGGAGGAGCGCCGGGCCACGCAGAAGGCCTTGCAGACTAAATATTGCTGGGCAGGAGCTGACAGTGTATTTGACCTCTAAATTTTTTTTTGTCAGTTGTGGGACTTGAACCCTGGGCCTGGGCGTTCTCCCTACGCTCTTCAGCTCAAGGCTCCCATTGCCTTACCCTTGAACCACAGTGCCACTCCTGGCTTTCTGGCGATTAACTGGAGAGAAGAGTCTCAAGGACTTTTCAGTGTTTTTAGTGCCTGGGCTGGCTTTGAACTGTGGTTCTCATAGCTCAGCCTCCTGAGTAGCTAGGATGACAGGCACGAGCCATGAGCCACCGTGCCTGGCTCGGCCTCTAAATCTTCTAAGACCAGAAAAAAACAGAGTAGGTGGAAGCGTCCACTGTGAGCTGAGCTGAGAGCCAACAAGGTCTTCGGTCAAGTAATCAATGACAATTTTTACAACGTTGTAACCACTACTGGAGCCTTGACTTAGAAACTGGCCCATGCCCGCTAGCATTGTGGGCACAGAACAAAGGAGATTACAGAAGCCAGACTGTCTGGACTAGAGAGAAAGTTTCTAGCAAAAGCTACCCAGAGAAGCCCGTGTTACCACAAGACCCCCACTGTGCACAGAGGAGCCGGAGACTATAGGAGACATTTCAAAGGAGGTCCCACAGAACCCGGAGGCCTGGGTTGATGGGGACTAAATGAAGAGCCTAGCCACAAGCTCTGTATGCAATCCAGAGTGGAAAGCAAGACAGGAAGGAGGGGAACACTGGCTACAATGGTGGGAGTCCAGAGGAGGACACGAAGGAAAAAGAGTTACAGAAGTAGAACAGCCTGCAGCCAAGCATCTGAGAAAGAGGCCACCTCTCTGGGTGGCAACGGGGAGGACACGGAAGGCAGCACGTGTCAGCAGGGCCCCATGGGGGGGTGCTTAATGGGGCTGCCATCTTGTGGGTAGAAGCAGAAGTAAAGGAAAAGCATGTGTACGCCCAAGGGAAGGAGGGGAGCAGCGGGGCACTGTGCTCAGTCACTGGGATGGACACAACTAAAAAAAACCCAGATCTGTGGCCAGGAATGTGGCAGAGTGCTCGCCTAGTATGCACGAACTTGGGATCCATTCCTAGGACCACATACACAGAAAAGGCCGTGGTGCTGTGGCTCAGGTGGCAGAGCACTAACCAGCCCTTGGGTAAAAAGTGTCCAAGGGCAGTGTCCAGGCCCTGAGTTCAAGCCCTGAGACTGGCCAAAAAAAAAACCAAACCAAAAACAAAAACGAAACAGACTCGTTAATGGATTATTTTAATCTATTTTGACCATCTTGTTGTAAAATTTTACAACTAGACGTGTGATTCTCTAAAGTAGTTTCAGGTTTATAGGAAAACTGAGCAGAAGGCACGGGCAGTTTCAGGTGCCCAGACACCAACATGCGCCAGGCTCATACACACGTCTTGAGACATCGCACCTCAAGTCCACTCAGCCTTAACTTGATCTCTGTCGTGTTTCCTGTGGGTTCAGACTAAGGTATAATGACATCTACCTCCCCTCACAAAACCAGAGTAGCTTTACTGCCCTGAAAACCTCGGGCCTCACACAGTCCTATCTCCCTAGTAAACCCTGACAAACCCTTGATTTTTATTTTGTTGTTTTTCCTTTTGGCCAGTCCTGGGGCTTTGAACTCAGGGCCTGAGCACTGTCCTTGGGCTTTTTCCTCAAGGCTAGCACTCAGCCACTTGAGCCACAGCACCACTTCCAGCTTTTTTCTATGTATGTGGTACTGAGAAATCAAACCTGGGTCTTCGCGCATGCTAGACAAGCACTCTACCACCAGGCCAAACTCCCAGCCTCCCTCGATCTTTCTAATTAAAAAAATAATTTTAGTTCCCTGTTTCACAGTTGAGGAAGTGAACTTTCAGAGAAATTAGAAGTCTAGCCCTGTGTCACAGAAGCAATGTGCTGCTGAATAGAAGCAATTCTCTAACTCCACCCACTAGAGCCATTCTGAGAGCCTGACTGAAAGATTTTTTTTTCCCCTTGCCCTGGGGACTGAACTCGGGGCCTGAGCACTGTCCTTGGGTTTTCTCAAGGCTAGAGCTCTTCCACTTGAGCCACAGCACTGCTTCTGGCTTTTGCTATGTATGTGGTACAGAGGAATCGAACCCAGGTCTTCATGCATGCTGGGCAAGCACTCTACCAGTAAGCCAAACTCCTGGCCATTAAGCTAAGATTCTTAAACTCCACCCAGAACTGTGATGAGGTTCTCCACTGTAAACAACTCCATGACGCCAGGGACATGCTCTAGCATCACCGGGAGAAAATGACACCACTGGTGGGAAGGAAGATGCTATGGTGGGCATTGGCTGGAGGGGCGCCCAGCAGGCACCTGGGAGAGGAAGAAGGCCCTGCCTGAGGCCGGATGCACATCAGCTGCACCACACCGACAGTGGCTGTGTTCCCTTCCATTCCCTGGAAAGGCAGGATGGGCTGGGGAGCTGGGGGTCACTGCATCTCCACAGGCAGGAGGGCAGCTCCCATGACACAAAGGCCCAAAGATTTTCTTTCCCCCAGTTGCAGGGCTTAAACTCTGGGCCTGAGCCTCTTGTGCACGAGGCTAGCCCTCCACCATCACGGGGCCTTTTCTGCCGGAGCCAGCTTTGGCAACCCTCGGCTCTCAGCCTCCGGAGGAGGTCACCAGCTCCAGATTGCTTTGTGTAACTCAGAAGGTATTGGCCTATTTATCATAGAACATGGAAAGCTGGCTCTGTGCCGCATGTGCCACCTACTCCTCCCCGCCCCCCCCCCCCCCCCCCCCCCGCTCCAGGAGCCCACCCCACCCTGGGCCGAGCGCACACATGGACTCACCTCCTTGCAGCGCATCCGCCGGCTGGACATCTTGAAATAATACTCACTGAGGCCATCGGGGCTGAGAGGGTCATGAGAGCAAGCCTGAAGCAAGGCCCGCACAGACTTCTCGAGCTCGAACACCAGGTACACATATCCTGTTCCCAGGGAGAGGAGGCAGTGCGTGAGCCCTGCAGGCAGCAGGGCTCCCGCGTCACTGAGCAGAGCCCTTGCTATGCCCTATGTCCAGGACAAGGGAAGGAGCTGCCCAGCACCTCCTACCCAGAAGGAGAAGGGCCTTGTCAGCGGACACAGGCTCGCAGCACAAGCACACTGTCCATCCCAGAACACAGACGTGCTCAGGCTGCAGAGCCAGGAGAGACGGCAGCCGTGAGGGCCACCAGGGGACACAGCATCACGTTAAGAGCCCAGTCAAAACGGCACAGGGATGGGATCGGGCGCTGGGTCCTCATTCCTGCCTACTCCAAAGAGATCTCAGAAGGCGGTCAGGCTACAACCTAACTGGGCAGCAGAGCCAGCGAGAGGAGCTTCTCAGACACGTCATTCTGGGTGGAAAGGGTAGAGGCAGCTCTCACCCCACTGTGAGTGCAAACAGAACACAGGCTCGAGGGAAACAGAGGCTGGGAGGTGTGTGAGGCTGAAGAGGGAGGACAGGCCCCCGAGTGCCACCAAGAGACCGGCATGCACTGGGACATCCCAGCACCACGTGGGACAGTTCCATAGGAGGAAGGGGAAAAAAAAAATCCTACCATGTCTTTATTACCTTTAGGCATATTACCTTTGGGAGGGCACCGGGGGTGCTTGCCATCCTTACCAGGCCACTCCACACTCAAAGAGCCAAAGACACGGAAGGTGTTAACCAATCCAGCTGCAAAGAGGTAGAAAAGGACAGTGGGAGCTGAGTCGTCCCCGTCCCCATGGCCCCTGCACCTGGATGACACGCCCCTCTGCCACTCACCTTCCGTAATGTCCCAGGGGACGCCCCCCAGGAACACCTTGCATGAGTAGATGGGGTTCTTACAGCTTCGAGGTGGGAGCTGGCCACTCCAGGTACATGTGGCTTCATTCACAGCTTTGGCCAAGGACAAAAAGCAGAGGTGAGGGGTCAGAGAACTCAGAAGGCGCCACCCTTCCCTGGCACTCTAGGAGGGAGCCGTGGCCACTCTAAAAAGTGAGACACATCCTCTCTCACCAGTCCAGTTAGCTAAGCCTGGTAATACTGACCCACCAGCTCTGCCTCTCTAAAATGGAAAGAACACCAGACAGAGAGAGAGAAAAGATACTCTATTTGACTGATCAATGAGCCACAAAGCAACGTTATCTTGTTATTGCTTATAGTGCTAATTTATAATTGCCAGAAAATAAACAGAACAACATATATACAGTACCCCCTGTAGGCTTCCTTGTCAAAGCAGGCTTTCTCCCCAGTGTTCAAAGAAGGTCATTATTTCATTTCCTCATCTTGGTTCTAAACTCTGTGGTCACACTATCAATAAAAACTACCACTAGCAACCCAACAAGAGGGGGTGTTCCCAACAGTTCTCCAAGTGAGAACCACCCCCCAACAACCAGAGCTCTCTTGAATACAAGGTGCTGTAAACAAGGCCTTGTCTTCTGCCTATATGATTTAAGAGTACATTTGTCCCCAAATCTTTACTTTCAATTTATGTCAGACATAAATACTATGTTAAGAAGTCCCTCTAACTGGGCTTAGTGGCATACACCTATAATCTCAGCCTGTAGTTGGTAGAGGCAGAAGGCAGAAGTATTGAGTTCAAATCCAGCCTGGAGTCCACAGCCAGACTCTGAGACACAGATAAAGACACACGCACACGCACACGCAGAAGCCCTCCCTGCTGTACAGGTCTGGATGGTCTTCCTCTGCTGCTTTTTTTAAATATTATTGCTGGTTTTGAGCAAGGCTCTTAGTATGTGGCTCAGTCTGGCCTCAAGCGCATGCTCCTCTGAACACACCCTCTCTGAATGCCGGGACCACAGGAGGTGCTGCCCTGCTGCCCCTGCTTCTGGAGCCCTGTCCTTGGTGAGCAGGGTGGCCCTTTCTAGGTCAGAGGCTGATGGACGTGGCCATTCCACCCTCCTCCGCTTGGCACTACAGCCAACATTTCTTCCAACGGGACAAGGACACGCAAGGCCACTCCTGACAAGGAGTGCTGCTATAGCTAAAAAGTGAGTTATGGTAAAAATGGAAGTCAATAGAAAGGCCTTACCCCAAACCAGGGTCATGTCATCTCACAGAGAACAAGGCAGCAGAGGCACAAGATGGCCGCCCCACCATCACTGAGCTGAGCTGCGGCACCGAGCACAGGCCGACTGAAGCCTGTGGAGGCCAGTGGGGCAGAGAGCCGGCAAGGCCCTCAGGACGGCCGTCAGCTCCTGCCCGGAGCATCCGCAAGCACAGCTGGCTTCCTTTCAAGCACCGGCCTAAGGTTCCATATGCAAGAGTCAACACGTGTTTACAATCATTGAAATGGCAGATGCTTCAGGACTCCTAGAAAATTAGGGTGCTCAGTGTCCCTGGACCTTAGACTCGGGATGGGGACAGTGGCTCTGTTGAAGGCTAAAACACACTCCGTACATGATGTACAGGTAGACATACTTCCTGCTGGCTGTCCAAAGCCATCTGCTGGCACTGATGACCGTACAGCTAAAAGTGACCTTATAAATATGGGGTTTCAGTGTGAGAAGTAATGCACCTACCACCTACCTAGAGAATGTCACTGTAACCCCTTTACACATACATTATCCTGACAATAATAAATAAATAAACACCAAGCCACCACTGGCAACAAGGAAGCTGCCCACATCCACTCCTGAGGCTGACAAGAGGACCGCCCACCCGCAGGGCACCAGCCAGCAAGCCCCAGAACAGACGCAGACACAGGACAACGTGGCCTGCCTCCCTGGAAGCACGTGGTGAGAGAGGCTGTCTGCTTCATGCTGCCCAGAGCAGGGGCTTCGTACAGCTTGGGTGTCCACTGGTGTGTGTGACGGGAGGGGCCTCTTGGGCCCACTCACCTGCAGCCTGCCGGTGCAGCCTGGCCTCCCTCTCGATGCTGAAGGGGTCTTTGGGCGCCTCCAGGAGGTCCCAGGATGGCCACACAGATGCCCCCGGCCACCTCTTTGAAGCACTGGTTGGAGAGGGGGCGACGGTGGCAAGGGCCGCCTGCTCCTGGTCCAGCCGGGACCCGAGTCCCATCTTCAAAGCGTCTCTGGGGCTTCCCCCGGTCAAGGGTAAGAAGGGCAGAGGAGGGGAAATACGAAGGCTTGACTGAGGAGGAAGAAGAAGCAGGACAAAGGATTTTGAAGGACAGTCTAGCTAAAACGCCATGAGCTCACAACAGAAATTGGGTAAAACACCTCACATGCGCCTGTCATCTAACGTACTTTCTTTAGACTCTCTCCTCATTTGTGAAGAGTGTTGTCCACTACACTGTAATTTAATCAAGTTCACCTTTCCCCATTCAACGTTCTATCCATATTGTCAACTAGGGTTGGTTTTATTATTTTTTTGTCTTTTTGTTTGCTTCCGTTAGTCATGGAGCTTGAACTCAGGCCCTGGGCGTTGTCTCTTGCTCTTTTCACTCAAGACCAGTGCTCTACCACTTTAAGCCACAGTACCACTTCTGATTTTCTGGTGGTTAACTGGAGAGAAGAGTTTCACGGACCTTTCTACCACCATCCTGCTGAGGATGGCAGGCGTGAGACGCCAGCACTGCTGTGCAGTTTCCATAGGCATCTGAATGGATTTGCTTCTACCAAGCCGGCTACATCTCATTTTCTCTGGTTTCGTCTGTTATTTTGTGGCAGGTGGAAAACCTCAGCGTACAAGCGTACACCACACAAATATACACCATCACGACAGGCACTGCACACACCAGATGTTCTTCACATTCCCAGACCTAAGGAGCTGAGACCCAGCATGGAGGTATTCTATGTTCTTCTGTCAGATTCCTAGGAGAAGGGTACCAGCGTTCTTTCCATGAGACTCTGTGTTCTATCAGACTTGTATGGGGTGTGTTTGTGGTGACCACGCCTGGGACCCCAGCCCTAGGAAGACTGAGGAAACGAGTCAAGGCTTACCGTCCTCACTCAGCAGGCAAAGCGACACATGATCAATACATCCTAACAACTGGCTTACAGAATATTTTCTATTAATTCAAATGTTTTTTCCACTCTTTGGTGTCATCCGGTCCTCTTCCCCATTAACCCTGGGTAAGCCATCTGTGAAAATTGCATCAACCAAATAGCTGGTCATGGGCAGGCGTGGTGGCCACGCACAGTTACTCAGGAGGCCGAGATCTGAGGATCGAGGTTCAAAACCAGCCTGGGCACTAAAGTCCATGAGACTCTTATCTCCAACTTACTAGAAAATCACAAGTGACCCTGTGGTTCAAGGGGTAGAGCAGTAACCATAAGCTAAAGCGCTCAGGGACAATGCGCAGGTCCAAGGGTTGGGGTGGTAGCCTTGAGCTGAGGAGCTCAGGGATGGTGCCCAGGCTCAGGATCTAAGCCTGACCACTACCACCAAAAACCAAAACAAAACCAAATAGCTGGTCATTAGTTCCCAAGGTGAGCTCCATCTGAAGTGACGTGACAGGACTGGCGGCACCTAATGTGGCCGTGGGGGTGGGGGAAGTGGAGCGTCTTACTTTTGGATGCCCTTTTAAGAACCTGACCTCAAGAGCTTAAAACCAGTGGGCTACAGTGGGAGTACCAATGCCAGCATGTTCCAGGCTGGCAGGGAGAGCTCTAAAAGCCACGTTTCCGTGAAAACCCACGACATGTCCATGCTGCCAGTCACCGGGATGGAAGAGACGAGGATAAGAAACTCGTCAACACAGGTCTGGTAAGGGAAGAGCATGGCGCAGGCGGTTCAGGGAGAGGCTGGCTGGCCCCAATCAGGGGTCTGCCCTGCCATGCTAGTCAGCTAGGCTAGCCCATCTCTGCTCTGCCTACTCTAACCATGTACCACTGCCACAAAGCCTGGCGAGTGGCAAGCGCAGTCTGGGGACTCAACATGGAAGGCATAATAAACTCTGAAGCAATCCTTCACTAATCTGTGGTAATCTCAGACTGAGTTGGCACGAATCAGGGGAAAAAATACAGGAGCTACTGTCAGACTGGATTAAAACTTTAGGCCTAATTAACTAATGTTATTTAATAAATTATTACTTAACATCTTTTCTGTGTGTACCAGTCTTGGGGTCTGAGTTTTTATGTTCAAGGCTGGTGCAACACTACTTGAGCCACAGCTCCACTTCTAGTTTGTTTTTGTTTTGGTGGTTATTAGTTGGAGATTAGAGTCTTGCAGACTTTCCTGCCCAGGCTGGCTTTTAATCACATATTTCAAGCCTCTTGAGTAGCTAGGATTACAGGCGTAAGCCACTGCACCCAGCTATCTTCAGATGTTAAATGGTATATATATCTTTCTAGATACTATCTTAAAGATTTAAAAATTTTTTTGTTATTATAAAGATGCTGTATACAGAGGTTAGTGTTTCAAAAGTCAGGTAATGAGTATATCTTGTGAAGGATTTTAAGCTGGGCACAGTGGCTCACACCTATAATCCCAGCTACTCAGGAGGCTGAGATCTGAGGATCGCGGTTCAAAGCCAGCCCAGCACCAAAGTCCATGAGATTCTCATCCCCAATGAACCACCAGAAAACCACAAGTGGTTCTATGGCTCAAGGGGTAAGGCAGTAGCCTTGAGCTGAAGAGCTCAGGGACAGTTCCCAAGCCCAGAGTTCAAGCCTCACAACTGACTTAACAACAACAACAAAAACAACAACTAGAGAAAACACCAGGGGACCGAGAGTTCTGCTTAGTGGTGGTGCTGTGGCTCAAGTGGTAGAGCTTTAGAAAGAGCCCTCAGCCCAGGTCCTAAAGCCCACTGCTCGTGGGCATCCTGCTGGGAGGAGAGGCTGTGCAGAGTGTCCACTCCCACCCCCCAGCCTGCGTTCCAGCACATGGGTGCCCCTCCAGAAACCCAGCTGGCCATCCCCTGGCAGCACACAGCAACCCTGCCCTCACGCCCTGCTCCCTGCATTTGGTACATACAATCAGGTCTGAGAGATGGTCTGACCCAGAGCTGAAGCCACTCGTGTCTGAGTCAGAAGGGCTGCTAGACCGGGAGTCCAGGATAGGTCGGGTATCCAAGCGGGATCCTCTAATGGCAGGTGCTGGAAACTTGTCCAAGTCAGACCCAAGAGGATCCAGAGGAAGGAAGCTCAAGGGGTTTTTTCCTAGGACATTTCCCAGTGGATTATGAAGCATGCTCAACACTAGAGGACAAAAAGAAGAAAGAAGACATTTTATGACTGCTTTCTTTTCCAGACAAGAATCCTTCTCTTCCCTCCGACAGCCACCCCAGGCAGGAGCACTGAGAAGCTGGCAGAACGCAGGGTGCAATCCCTGCCTGGGGCCTGGCATGAGCGAGCATCCCGAGGTGCCCCAGCCACCCTGCTGTGCAGTGTGTTCATCAGCACCTTTCTGATGCCCTACATAAGCTAACGTACAGAACGGCACTGAACGCCTCAGAGGCTCGTACAGCACAGCACACCTGCAAGCTGAGACGCCCTTACGCAAACCTCTTCCATTTATAAATCTCCTCTATGCACCTCTGGCTGTAGAACATGCAGGACAGCAGGACAGCAGGAAGGCAACAGAGTTAAATCTACTTGCCGACTTTAAGACAAACCTGGGCTGGAACCCTGTGTCTGACACCTGCAGGAGATGCTGGGAAGCCCCACCTTCCCTGGGGTATCCTGGGCAGAATACCAGCAGTTCCGTAACACTGTTGGTAGGGCTCAGTCATCAGGGGACAGGTGGAAAGGGCCCAGTAGAACATGAAATTCCAAACACCACAAGAGAGAGCACCAATTTCCACACGTGGTCTTGGGAAATGAGGGCCTGGGCAAAGCATACCCTTCATCCGTGAGGACAGGCGCAGTGTTCACCACTGCCACCGACACAGAATGTGTCAGGACAGCCCACACTGCACACAAACACACACGTCCAGCTCCTCAGAAGCCCACTCACCCATCATGGCTGCTCACATTCCCTCAATTCACTAATAGACTTCCATTCCTGAATTCATCTGGCATGTGCTAAAGGCCCTGTAGGTAAGTAATCTTCCACAAATCCTGGGGCGTGGGTGTGGCTTCACTGTCACAAATGGAACACAGTGATGGAGAATTACCCTGTATCCACTGACAGCTCCCTGGTGCCTCAGACTCCTATCTTGACCCTCAGCGCTGCACACTCACCAGCCACTCCTCACCAAGCTGTCAGGTTCCCACTGCTGTCTCCTTGTCTTTGCACTTCTCCCCTGTGCTCATATCCCAACTAGAAATGAACGCAGCCCCATCTACAAGAAGCTGGGGTCGGGCCGGGAGTGGGGCCTAGTGGTAGAGAGCTTGCCTAGCTTGCCTAGCATGCACAAAGACCCGGGTTTGATTGCTTGGTACCACATGCATAGAAAAAAGCCGGAAGTGGTGCTGAGGCTCAAGTGGTAGAGCTCTAGCCTTGAGAAAGCCCAAGAACAGTGCTCAGGCCCTGAGCTCAAGCCCAGGACTGGCACCAAAAAAACAAAAAAAAAAAAAAAAAGAAGCTGGTGTCATGGCACTGAGAGCATGCAGGTCTTGACTTAGCCATGGTTTCAACTTTGCAAGACCTCTTTAAAAAAATACATTTTGAACAGGGCTCCAGTGGCTCGTGCCTGTCATCCTAACTACTCAGGAGGCTGAGATAGGAGGATCACAGTTCAAAGCCAACCTAGGAAGAAAAGTCTCTGCGAAACTCCAATCTCCAATTACCACTCAAAAACCAGAAATCAAGCTATTATTCAAAGTGGAAGAGCAATAGCCCCAAGCAAAAAGCTTAGGGACAGTACTCAAGCCCTGAGTTCAAACCACCCCCCACAACTGACAAAAATAATAAAATGTCTTGGAGCTGGGTGCTGGGGCAGTAATGCTATCTTCTCAGAAGACTGAGATCTGAGGAGCACAGTTCAAAGCCAGCCTGGGAAGAAAAATCTACGAGATTCTTATCTCTAATTACCCAACAAATGCCGTAAGTGTGGCTCAAGTGGTAGAGTGCTAACCTCGAGCAAAAGAGCTCAAAAACAGGGCCTAAACCCTGAGTGCAAGTGCCAGGACCAGCTTTAAAAAAAGAAGGTACAACTCTCTTGAATACTTGTTAAATATGTCATTTGAAATAGGATGAAAAAAATCAATGTTAATAAATTCTTTAATAAAAAAGCACTCATTTAGAAAACTTGAGGTTCTGTACTTCAAATTTTTAATTAATGCCATAATACTCTCAAAACCTTCCTCAACTGGGATTATCCACCTCCAGGTGAAGACTGGCAGTCATCTTATTCTCACAGCACAACAAGAAACACTCCAACGTATGTGGGTAGTGTGTGAGTACCAGGGAGCACAAGAAACCACATCGCTAAACCTGGCCTCCCAAAGACTGACCTTGACCACACTGGTGGGGCAGAAGAGGGAGGGGCAGTAAGAGTTAAGACAAAGACCACACAGGGAAAGAGGCATGGAGTACGGTACTTTCAGGAAAAGCAGTGGGTGAGTGCTGTGAGAGACATTCAAGACTGCTAAGGACTTTGCAAACTGATATCAAGCAGAAATCAGGGGTTTGCTAAGTGGCTACTGCTTGGAGCAGATATGTGCTAAGAGGGAGTGGGGAAAATGCTATTTAAGACATTTGTGCACTACCTAGAAACAGTGGAATAGGAAATGAAAGGTCAGTTGAGAGCACTGAATGAATCTGTAACAGTTCTGGGTATAGACAAAACGGAGATGATCTTTATTCTAAATGGTCCAGAAGACGTTTTATGTATGTGTGTATATATGAGAGAAAATATACACAAAGTAGATGGGATAAAATGAATCGCCAGTAATAGGATCTGGCCAAAGTTAGTGTGAGATCTACTTTTAGCTTCGATAATGAGCCACATTTCTGAAAGCTGTGATCCACAGTCTGATACCCTCCAGTGACCTAATTGTCCCTCTACAGCCTCGCCTGGCAGAGGGTTCCAACTCATTAATACCACCTCAGAGACGACCAGAGAGCAAATCAGCAGTAATATTTTTAGACCGATTGTTAACTCTGTCTACCTCCACCCTTCTATGCCAGCTCCTGTGGGTTTTACAGCTGAGTCACTGTTGGAATTTTCAGAAGCCTCCCCAAAAGTACAAAGGGACCAGGTCTGACGGTCTCGTGGGCCTCAGCACAGGCCTGACTATGGGCCTGCCCTGCACTGCACAGCAGAGCTCCAGGCCTGTTGGAGCAGGGGTGGGCCAGCGCTCCTCCACTAACACTTGACTCTAGTGGGATGGTCATGGGGAGAGGGAGAAGCCTCCGTTATTTCTGGGCTCAGACAGATAGCCTAGAACCCTTCTTCTCCTCCTCCTCCCTTGGTTCTAGACTGCTTTCTAAGAACCTATCAGAAGGCAGAAAGAGGGGACGGCAGCACTGAACACAGAGGCCCCAATTTGGCTGTGCCAACCCCCCAACTGAACACCACAGCCCAACTCCAGTGATGGCTTTGAACCACGATCCTCAAATCTTAGCCTCCTGAGTAGCTAGGATGACAGGCGTGAGCCACCTGTGGCAGGCTAGAAATATTACTTTTTGAAGAATATAGCAGTACAGCTGATCAGTTCTTTGCTATTTTTTTTTGTCAGTCCTGGGCTTGAGCTCAGGGCCTGAGCACTGTCCTTGGACTTTCTCAAGGCTAGAGCTCTACCACTTGAGCCTCAGCACCACTTCAAGCTTTTTTCTATGTATGTGGTACCAAGGAATCAAACCTGGGTCTTCGTGCATGCTAGGCAAGCACTCTACCACTAGGCCAAACTCCCGGCCCTGATCAATTCTTATAGAAGACAGAAAACTGGCAGAGCCTGGGTATACACCCAGGATGAGGTTGGGAAACAGCTAAGTATTCAAATTTGTAACACGTTAGGTTTTCTATCTATCATCACAAAATCAAACCAATTAACAGTGACAAAACCCCCCAAAGGACTAACATTCCACCAAACAAAAATAATAAATAACGTCAAAGCTTTGAGCTCAAGAGTTTAGGGACAGCGCCCAAGCCCAGAGTTCAAGTCCCACGACAGACAAAAAAAACCACCAAAAATCCACAGGATCAACAGGAGGCACAGCAGACACCACTCGGTTATTTGGTGCACAGCTAGGCACTTTGCTGCATGCTAGAACCGCAGCAGTGGAGAATTCGGAGCCCGTGCAAATGTGTTAGGTAACTGGCCGGCCTGGGAAGCCACTGTTCCACACAGGAGAGGCCCAATTATTTTGAATGTTGCTTCCAAAAGGGTTTGGGAGAGGCTGGAAGGGCAAAGGTAAAAATGTTCTCATGGAGAACATTCCATTTAGCAAGGCAGAACCAAAGAAGATGAAGAGGTTAGCCCCCACAAGGCGCCTGAAGGGAGTGGGGTGTCCCAGGCACCTCAGCTGAACATCTGGCTTGTACCAGGCTTCCTCTGTGCAAGCCGCTCATGAAGGGCTGTCTCTGGGCCCCTCGCCTAGAGTCTCAGCATGGCCTGCTGTCCTGCTGTGGAATGCTGCACCCTGAGATTCAGGCCATGACACGCACGGCACAGCGCAGGGGTCGAGGCATCCTGGCGGTGGAGGCTTCGTGAGGGGCGCCAGGTCTGGCTGTGCCTGTCCTGTTATCCAGCTCTGCACCAGCCAGATCTCTGGCTCAGCACGCCAGGAAACATGACGGTTTTCAAATCAAGAGGCCTGGGTTGGCCAGAGGTCATGTCACCTTTGGCACTCTGCACACTCTGTGAGCCCATTCCCTCATCAATGCAAGCATTAAAATCATGGGATGTGCTCAGCATAAATGGTGCCTGTCAGCTGCTCATCCCATTGCAGGAAGCTCAGAGCAGCTTCCACAGCTTGGCTGGTCCATTACAGGACTTAGGACACTGCAAGGAGCACAGAGGTAGCCAGGAGCTGCTGGTGCACGCTTCCATCCTAGCTACTCAAGAGGCTGAGATCGGAGGATCATGCTTCAAAGCCAGCCTGGGCAGGGAAAGGCTGAAAGACTTTTATCTCCAATCAACAACCAGAAAACTTAAGTGGTGCTACTGGCTCAAAGTAGTAGAGTGCTAGCCTTAAGCAAAAAAGTTCAAGTCCCATGATCAACAACAACAACAAAAAGGACAAAAGTAGTCCTAGACAGGGGCAAATAGGGTCTCTAAGAATATGGGATCTTGACCCCTGCCATGCTTGGGAGGCTCCCTTCCCAACAGGGGCAGAAGCTCCACAAAAGCCACCCACCCCTGTTCTCGTCATCCAGGCTCCTCTCCAGGAGCGCCTCCCAGCGTTCTTGTGGGGCTGAGCATGTCTGTCCAGAGGAGCTCACTGGCTCTAGCAGTTCCAGCCCAAAAGAAGCCTGAGGGGTGAAGGGAAGCCCCTCACAGAAGTCACTGCTGGCCGCTCCACCTGTGCTCCCTTGATCATCATCAGGGAGACCACTCCCTGGTGCAAACCGAGGGCCCCGCACAGAGCCCGCTCCCTAGCCAGAGGTTAATGCCTGGGAATGGATTTTGGATCCTAAGTCCTGTTTTCCATCTTTCTGCATGACTCTGCCCTCTGTACCTGGTCAGATGTTTCGTTAGAATGGTAGAAGAGTGTCAGAGGCACTACCACCCAAGAGTCCAGGGAGTAAGCCTGCACCCTGGGCTCACCACACAAGTTCAGAAGAGGAGGCAGTGGAAAGCAGGCACTGAGTGTCCCTGCGCTGCCTGCGAGGGTGTGGGTCTGGCGCTGCAGCTGGCTGGTGGGACGTGGCCTGCTGCTTGAGGAGGTGGGTTTCCAAGAAAGCCCATGCGCTCAGCTGCCACCAGCGGAGGAAGAAGACTCACATCAGCCCTGCCCTCGGCACGTCCCTGCACTGGGGCATTTCTCGGGTCCTTATGAACTTTGAGGCTCAGACGGCACGTACTCTTCCCCAAACTACAAAGTCATGCAAAATTTGTCACGGAAGTATTTGAAGTAGAAAGTGAAGAACAATTACCCCTCCTCAGAGATAATAGCTACAAGGCTTTTCAAGTGGTAGAGAAGCTGGGAAATTATGACTAGATCTAGACTTTTTTGTTATTTTATTGGAGCTTGGATCTTGCTATGCCTGGCCACAAGCTCCTGGCAAGCTGCACCTCAGCTGCTAGACTGGGCTGCAGATACGTACTCCTCTTCACACACAAGTCATTTTTATCACCTAATTCCCAGGAACTCAGAGTCCAAGCTCTGTCAAGCGGATACTGGACACTCCTGAATTTCTATGAACCCCACAGCTAGATTTTAGAGGGACCCTTTAACTAAGAAGGACCACACCCCTCCTGTGTGCCAGCACAAGCGTTTGGTCAAACACACATCCATGTCCTACAGGATCCTTAGCGAGTGAAGATGGGGTAGGGCTGGTCTCACATGTACAGCTCTGGGCTCTCCAAACCAAGATCCAGGCAGAGGACACCAAACAGGTATGGTACCCTTTCTGGCCTAGGAAAACAAGACAGTCAGCAGCTTCCCCAGAAAAGCCCAAGTCAGCTGTGGCCAGTACTCAAGAGAACTCCCCTCAACCTGGGTTAAAGCAAAGTTGATTCCTGACTCACAAAATCAAGTTCCCCTAACCCTTAAACTGCCTAGCAGACACTAACAGACACAAGAGTCCCAGCTCTGCAAAGAATTTTTAAAATAAATAAATGAGAAAGGGCTGTGCCAAATAGGCAGAGCATCACCAGGGCAGTACCTCACCGCCACGAGAGCTGGTCCCTGGACCAGGGAGCCACCCCACTGTGAGCACCAAAACCTGCGCCACCCCCAAGGTCTCTTCCTCCTTATAAACTGCTGCCAATACTTTATTGTGGGGTAATTCACACAAAATAGGCACAGTTCACTATACAGGATAACCATAGCATTCAAGTTCTCATTTCTTCTGAATACTCTCAACATTTTAGTCTGGCTAATCCTTCTTTTAGAAACACAGAGGAGGATAAACAGGTCATGAAAAGACCTAAGCGGAAGCATCTCAAGACTCACCTAGTCCCTTCAACCATACCAAGAGACGAAGGAGGCTTCATGTCTGGGTGTCCATGACACAGAGGAAGCTTTAAAAGCCTCTGATGCCAGGAGTCACCCCACCCTGTTCACAGTGCCTAACCCTTTCCAGGACCCGTTTCTTCACCCAGCTGAGGAAATCTCTGAGTCCCAGCATCAATGATCTAGTCTCACCAGGGGTGAACACTCTTCCTAGGGCACCCCTGAGACTGCTACCTTTCCCACACAGCTCCCTAGTTTTAAAGGCCACTGAGAAATAGAATCTGGTCACCCAGTAGTCAGCCCATAAATCCCCTCCCCCACCTGGAAGTGTTTTGCTTCATCATCTCCAAGATGGGCCTCGGCGCCAAGGGCTCCCTGGATCCTCCCTGCACAGAGCTGTAACCTGGGGACCCAGCTCAGGGCTGGCCCAGGTATAGACAGAAAACTCCAGGGAATTTACCAGAGCAAGTAGACAAGCCATGCCTTCCTTTACAAGCAGCCATCTGTCTTACCACACTCACAGCCAGCATTTCCATCTCCTGTAAAACAGCTCCATGTTTGTGTGTGTGTGTGTATGTTCCAAAGGGGAATAGCACAACTGTTGCTCAGCACCCCATGGGCCCCTCCCCCACCATGGCACTCACCGGGGTGTGTGCTGCTCTGGGCTGAGGAGTCCGAGTCCTGGGTGCTCCAGGGCCGGTCCCAGCCCGTCAGGCTGAGGGACTGCAGGCCGAGGCACAAGTCATTTGCGTCTGGGAGGCCATGGGCAGGCTCTTGCGTGGAGGTAGGGAAGAGCATCTTGCTGGAAACTGCTTCTTCCGAGTCCTGGAAGTCTGCGTTGGACCGAGGGTAGCAGAAACCCCAGAGTTACTTGCCGTCCTCCTGCCCCGGTATTGCCCACAGTAAACACCAACAGCAGTTTCCCTGGGCTCAGGAGCTGGCTGGATGCCGCTGCCGCCGCCGCCGCCACTTTGGGAGTGTTAGGAGCAGAAGCCTTGCCGTCCAGCCCCCTCCCCACACACACCCCTACCCCGTCTGCATTACAGGCGGGCAGCATGTGACCAGGCTGCTGATGCTGCTGCTGCTGCTGCCAGTGACATCAGCCACGGCCGCCGCCACCACCACCACCACCGAGCTAGATCGAGCTAGATCGGGGAGCCAGCGAGCGAGGAGTGGCGTCCTCCGTCGCTGAAAGGGGGAGGAGACTCGCCTCCCGGGAGGAGTCCGGATGCGAGCCGGAGCCGCCAAGTCAGGGCTGCGAGGCAGTGTCCTCTAGTCTTCAGCAATGGTGGCCAAGTGGCCCTCAAGTCCTCTCTGCTGAGGTGGTGAGGCTCTGCCCCGCCCTGCCCTCCCCTCCCTGTGCCCTCCCCCCACCCCACCCCCAACACTCTAGTCCTGGGTGCTTTCCAGCTGCTGGCACAGCCAGCTTTGCAAGGCATCATCAGCCTGCCGGCTCTGAGCAGGGTCCCCACGAGGAACGAATGAGAACAGGCCCTCTTCAGAAACCCCTGCACTCAAGACCCCGGGCCATCACCGAGAAAGGCAGCCAGGGTCTGCAGAGGGAGCACTGGCCCATCCAGGACAGGATCCACAAATACCACCGCTCCAGGGCGGCCCTCTGTCCAGGCTCCCACACACCAAGAGGACGACGAGCAAACACCAGGGCCTGGTTCCTCCCCTCCTGCCACTTCCTCACTGACCGGTGAGGACTGGGCGGATGCCTGACAGACCCCGAGGAGAAGAGCCTCCTGAGCCCAGCTCTGCCCACCCTGGCTCTCCTGCCTTGCCCTTTCCGGAGCCCTCGGGGGAGAGTGCCACTGGGATCCCTGGAACCTTCCGTTAGCAGGCCTTTCCAAGCAGTTACTGAGGACCAAGAATCTTTTCTGTGACCATGCACGGCTCCTAAGCGAAGTCGAAGAAGTCAACTTCCACAGCCTGTTATTTCCTCACCGGTACCCGCCCCGGTCCTCCCCCCCCGGGCCCAGGCCCCCTCTTCATAGGGTTAGGGTGTGTAGGTAGGGCAGGAAGGCCACGGGCTTGCGTGCAGCAAGGATGCTCTTCCCTGTGGGGAGCAGAGAGGGGATGATGCGGTAAGCCAGGGGTTCCTGCAGCATACCTGAGTGGATCCTGCACAGAGCACGAGGGGACAGCCAGTCGCACAAAGGACTCCTCCCCTCAGAGCTTTCCTGCTGTGTCATCCATTCACAAGAGTCCTGTCTGGCTGCAGCAGCTCTGCTGCTTGGGTCTGCGCTGGTCTGATCTGCGCCGTGCTCACTGCCGCACAGCCTGGGCAGGCCCTCATCCACACTGGACTACCCTCTGCGGGCCACTCCCTCCTGCTGCTCCATGCCAAGGATGTGATTCACTGTTAACCCCCACACATTATGCTTCCCTTAACAGCATGCATAGGAAGGTGCCTATTCCCCATTAAATAGGAGAGATGACTAGTTTTGATGTCTTATGATTATATAACTCTTATTCATATACATACTCACATATTCTCTACACAAACCTTAGGACACCTTGTGTCTTGAGACGGCCACTCTCCTTCCTCCTCTAAAGTCAGAGCACTCTCACGTACAGATAAGCTAATCAATCCCTGGCTGCTCTCGCTACTGGAAGACGATACAGCTGCCAGGCGCAGTGGCTCACACCTATCATCTGAGCTACTCAGGAGGCTGAGTTCTGAGGATCATGGCTCAAAGCCAGCCTGGGCAGGAAAGTCCAGGCCCAGAGTTCTAGCCCCATGACCAAAAGGGGGGGGGGAAGCTGACATAAGCCTCCATCCTCCCACCTACCCATCTACATACCTACCCATTCTCACGCCCAACCCCCTCCTGGACCCTGGACTCGGTGGCCGCAGCACCACGTCCAGCTCCACACAGCACGGGAGTTGACTGCACATTTCTCCTCTCTAACAATACGCTTCATTCCACGTAAATCTCACCACAGAGAAATCCAGGCGCAAATGGGCAACACTAGTTAGCTGTGCTTATGTATGCTAAAATACTTAGAAGGGAACTTGCACATGTACACGCAACTTTTAAATCATAAAAATAAGATGTACTGATACATGGGTAAGGGATAAATAAACGGCTACCTGATAAAGCACTTGACAAAAAAGCTCTGTCAAATCTAGGTGGTAGGGATCATGAATTTTCACTCAATTTTTGGTCACTGGTGGGGGCCTGAACTCAAGGCCTGGGCACTGTCTCGGAGCTCTTTGTTCAAGGCTGCTGCTCTGCCTCTTCAAGCCACAGTGCCATTTCTGGCTTCTTGGTAGCTAGCTGGAGATAAGAGTCTCATGGACTTTCCCAAGCAGCTGGCTTTCAACTGGGCTGCTGAGATCTCAGCCTCCTGCGCAACTAGGATGACAGGTGCGAGCCACCAGCACCTAGGGATTTTTTACTTTAATCTTTCAGCTTTTCTATAATGCTTGAAATATTCATAATAAAAATGTTGAGGAAATCAAACTTGCTCTTCAAAAAATTCAGTTTCTATGCACTAGTTTAACACTAAGAGCTCTCAAGTCATGCTATTAGTGGAAGACACTGTCTATAGACTGTATAGGCCTGAGATTTTGACAAAGTATATTTAATGTACATGATAAAATAAAGGCCATTTAAAATGTTTTATCGGCAAAGGTATATTTTTAAACTCACAACACTTAAATATTTCCCAATCCTTTAGGTATACAGATTTAAACGAGGCATCTGTAAGAGAAATAAACATGATAGTCACCTGAAATTTTTGTTTTGGCTATGTGGCTTGAACTCTGAGCCTGGGCGATGTCCCTAAGCACTGCAGCTCAAGGCTAGCACTCTGCCACTTCTGGTTTTCTGGCGGTTAATTGGAGATAAGAGTCTCATGGACTTTCATGCCCAGGCTGGTTGTGAAGCATGATCTCTGCCTTCTGAGTAGCTACGATTACAGGCATGAACCACAGATGCCCAGCTGAAATCTTCATCAAGTATTTTAGTATACATCCAAGATACTGCATAATTCCATGCATGACTAGGTAACAGATCATTTTGCAAATTAGATGGTCCCCAGTTCCTTGTTCTCAACAAATATGAAGGAGGCGTGAATGGAACTGTTGGCAAGTAGAAAGTAAAAACAACTATAGATGACTTTTGCTTTGCACAGATCTCAGACAAGTCAAAGAACTGACATGTCCCATCTAATTATTTTATGTGGACAAAGTTACTCTACTCGACCTATAAAAACAAAAAGTAGAGCTGAGCGGTAGCTCACGCCTGTAATCCTACTCAGGAGAAGAGATTTGAGGATCAAGGTTCAAAACCAGCCTGGGCACAAAAGGACCTGAGACTCTTCTCTCCAATGAACCTCTATGGGAAGTGGGGCTTGGCTCAAGGGTGGGGCAGTAGCCTTGAGCTGAAGAGCTCAGGGACAGCACCCGGGCCCACACAGTTCAAGCCCCATGACCCACCAAAAAAAAAAAAAAAAAGGAGTAGAAATATAATTGGTGTTGAAAGCTGAGTCATTCTAGCAATAGGCATGTCATCCAGAATTACATGAGTTATTCTTAAAAGGCCTCATGTATCTAAGATATACTTCTGATAATCACTAAGTGCCAGTTTTACCAAAATGTGTAACATTTAGATTGCCTAGATCAATCATCGTAACAGTCTGCAACACTTACAGCCTTGTAAGTCCCAGGAAATAACTTCACATTTCTATTTATGTACCTTCTTGTTGCTGCTAAGCATCCATGTGGTCATTGCTTAAGCATTAAATATTACATTGCAGTAGCATAAAACTGCAAAAGTGCTCAAGACACAGTCCATGAGAAAAGAAATGCAGAAGCTGAGCAAGAGGAGATCTCAGGAATTCCTGGCAGACAGGGCAAAGTTGATGTCTGACCAACTAAAGGCAAAAACGGCAGGAAGTCTTGGCTGAAGTGGGAGAACACCTGCCCAGAGTACACAGCTCAGCTCACAGCAAGTTCCCACTGTTACTGGACCAACCTACACTTTAAATGTGGCAAGGCCTCCCACATGCCAAGAGAGGCTAGAGTTTCATTTTCTATTATAGATATAGAGTTAAGTGTACAAGACATATATCATAGTAAATTTCTATTCAAGCAAAATCTACATGTAAACCCGCCACTTTGATTGTAAGTGTATAGTCCAGGCACTATAACATGATCATATTTTATTTTTTGCCAGTCCTGGGGCTTGAACTCAGGGCCTGAGCACTGTCCTTGGACACTTTTTGCTCAAGGCTAGCACTCTGCCACTTGAGCTACTGCAGTACCACGTCTGGCTTTTTCTGTGCGTGTGGTTCTGGGGAATTGAACCTAGGGCTTTATGCATGCTAGGTGAGCACACTACCAGTAGGCCACGTTCCCAGCCCCCACAATCTTTTTTTTTTTTGTCAGTCATGGTGCTTGAACTCTGGGGCCTGGGTGCTGTCCCTAAGCTCTTCACCTCAAAGGTACCACCCCAGGGCCTAGACGTTGTCCCTGAGCTCTTCAGCTCAAGGCTAACGCCCTACCCCTTGAGCCACAGTGGAGATAAGAGTCTCAACAGTCTTCAGTGCCAGGCTAGCTTTGAACCTCGATCCTCAGATTTCAAGCCTCCTGAGTAGCTGAGATGACAGTCGTGAGCACTGCACCCCATCATTATCACTGTTCACTTCCAGAACCTTGTCCCAAGCTGAAAGCCCTACCATCGATGCTCTGCTCCCAGCCTCCTGTGGACTGTTATTTTATTCTGTCTCTAGGGAATAGGACTACTTTAGGGAAGACATATCAAGTGGGATTGCGCAATACTTTTCCTTTGTGTCCAGCTTATTTAACTTAGTGTAATGTGTTCAAGGTTTATCCACATTGTAGCACGTATCGAAATTACCTTTCAAGACTAATATTCCACCATGTCAATATGCAACTTTTTGTTCCCTCATTCAGGCGGATAGACACCTGGTTTATCCTTCAGCTACTGTGCACACTGTTCTGAGCACTGAAGTGTGACAGTTCCAAGTCTTCGGGTGCCCACCTAGAGCTGGAAGTGCTAGAAGTGTATGGATTTGTGTTTACTTGAAAGATACGAGGTGGCTTTTCTACAGGGACAAAAGAGTTCCCATCCCTACAGACCCATGTAGGACAAAAAAAGGGAAGGCTGACAGGAGTCCCCCAGTGCTGTCTGGAAATACACCTCCACCAGAGGCAGAAGGGCTGGGAGTGCATCTGAACATGGCCTCCACTGAATTACAGGGTCTCCAGCACCATCCCTGGCTCAAGTCGCAGGGCCGGAGGCTTCGCTGCTCAACCTGCAGAAGGAGCAAAGCCCCAGGACTAACGTACCTTCCCACCTCCCCGGAGCTTTGACTGGGCCATGTGCGATGAGGTGTCAAACCCCTGCAGCTCTGCACTGCTGCTCTGGTCCTCTCAGAACAGACTGTGGACTTGTCATGAGCCCCACTGCACAGAGGGTTGCAGCTCAGTGCCCCTATGCCCACCCTGCCATCACACACAGGAGGACCGCCGGCCAGGAGCCAGCTCCTTCCTGGCGGAGGCCTTCAATCATCGCATCTGATGACGTTGGCACCCACTAGTGTGGTCGTTTTCACATAAGTGCGCTCTGTGATGCAGGCCTTTCGGCAAGGATTAAGGATTACAAAGCAGGGGAGCCCTACTGCTCCCAGGAATGGAGGAGAGAGGCAGAGGCAGAGGCAAGCTGTAAGGCAAGACCTGCTTCCGTACATAAGCAAAGAAACATGTACCAGTGAAGTTCTAGATCCAGAGTTAAGGGACTAAGATTTAACATCCTCCAGACACATTTACAATGCTTTCCATTCTGTGTGTGTGGGTCATGGGGCTTGATCTCGGCCTAGGCACTGTCCCTGAGCTCTTGAGCTCAAAGCTACCACCTTACCCCTGAGCATTGTCCCTGACCTCTTCAGCTCAGGGCTACCACCCTACCCTTGACCCAGGCCTCCCTTTCCCATCTTCTAGAGGTTAACTGGAGATAAGAGTCTCAGATTCCTTTGCGCCTGGGCTGGCTTTGAACCATGATTCTCAGATCTCAAGCCTCCTGAGTAGCTAGGATTACAGGCGTGAGCCACCGTGCCTGGCTGTTTTTAATTTTTGTAAAGAAAAGTCTATATTAAAAGGAGATTTCAAAGTTAACACAGAAGTTCAACAACAAAATGAAATTAGAACTAATACAATGCAATGACAATTATGGCTGCCTTATGGCACCCACCTCGGCTCAAGACCTTGTTTCACAGGAACCACAGCATCCCATATTCATTTCCTCCTCTTTCCACAGAATGCACTCATTCTTCAGTCAAAATATGCAGTGCCCAGTACCAGTGGCTCATGCTTATACTTCTAAATACTCAGGAGGCTGAGATCTGAGGTCTCCAGTTTGAATCCAGCCTGGGAAAGAAAGTCTGCAAGACTCTTATCTCCAATTAAACTCCATAAAAGCTGGAATTAGAGCTGTGGATTAAGTGGCAGAGAGCTAGCTTTGAGAAAAATAAATAATTTAAAAAAATTATTTAAAAAATGCATTAGACCCTGAGTTCAAGCTACAGGACCTGCACCAGGAAAAAAAAAAAAAAGGAAGGAAGGAAGGTAGAGAGAGAGATAGGGAGGTAGGAAGAGAAGGAGGGAGGGAGGGAGGGAGGGAAAGAGGAAGGAGGGAGGATGGGAGGGAGAGGAAGAGAAAGGACCTACATTTGAAAACCAAAACATACACACCAAAATAGAAGCAGTCCAGACAATCAAGATATGGCCCGGATGGCTCTGAGCGGCAAAGCCATGACACTCCAGTAAATGGCACTGTGATTCCAGTGGTAGAGCACTAGCCTTAAGTTGAAGAGCTCAGGGACAGCACCAAGACTCAGAGCTCAAGCCCCATTAACTGACACACCGACACACACACACACAGTACACAGAGACCCCAGTTGATCTTCATCAACAGAATCAAAATTGATCAGGAATCAAAGAACACAGCCTTTATCTGAATTTTCCTGGATACAGATACCATGACACTTAGGGGTACAGAGTTACAAGGTGTGACTCCAAGGAGATTGCTATTCCTATTTCATTCTGAAAAGTTTTGAGCTCTCAGTAGAGGGCTTCTGCCTAGTGTAAGCCCATTTTTTAAAGGTTAATCTAAAGAGTGCTATTTTTGACTGGACTCAGACTTGGAAGTAGAAGTTCTCAGAGAGGACAGCCTTTGTTGCTTGGCAATCTGTTCCTGCTTCCTTCATTATCTTAGCCAAAAGCTTAGCACAATCTGTGGCCTCCTCCTTGTTTTTCTTGGTACGTTGTTTCTTCAGAGCAATATGGCACATTTGTGTTGCTGGACACATGGGGTAAGACACTGAATCTTGGGTGCTTTGGTCCTGGGTTGTTCTTGTTTTTGAACTCCTTTGTTCAAAGGTTTTCTCTTTTTTTTTCCAGTCCTGGGACTTGAACTCAGTACCTTGGCACTGTTCTCCGGCTTTCTCAAGAATAGAGAAATTTTTGATGTGTGCGGTACATACAAGGCTATGACAGTGTTTCTATGTATGTGGTATCAAGGAATCGAACCTGGGTCTTTGTGCATGCTAGGCAAGCACGTTGCCAAACTCCCTGCCCCTGTTCAAGGTTTTTCAAACAACATATTGACAGACGTCATGTTCTTTAGAGACTGAAAAGTTTGTGGATTCTGCCAGCCCTTTTGGTCCCAGATGACAAGGTACAGTGGTTTATGTCAGTCCAGGAATGTCTTTTATGTTTGTTTTAATAATAGCCAAGTTGAGAACACTCAGATTGGCATCCACAATGCAACCTGAACAGATCTGTGCTTCCTCTCTCCAGTTCTTGGTCTGTAACAGGAATGCCCTTTGCTCAGTAGCAAGCCAACCGACCATGAGTTAAGACACCTTGCCTTAAGGGAAAAGCTTGTTGGGCATTCCCACCACGGAGTGGGACCACATAACCATTCCATTCCTCACTCAGAGCACCAGGGGCAATTTCTGTGGCTGCACGCTGCTCCCACAATGCATGGTGTTTGCACCCATCGTCCCTCCAATGTGTGTCTGGCAGCCAGCAGCTGGGAAGGGGATACTCAGCTTCAAGGTGAAGCAGCTGCTCACCCCGCTGTGCCACAGAAAGGAGCTGTAAGCCCATTTCAAAGCATTTCAGAGGGACTTAAGTCTTCAAAAGTAGGTAGGAATAAATCAAAGGGTTGTGTGTCTTCTTTTAACTTCTTGAGCAGAGGAAGCAATCACAAGTGTCTTTAAAGCAGTTTGACTTTTCAGTGCCTGGATATGTTTGTACTCCAATAAGTTAGAGCTAAAGGGCCGGGAGTTTGGCCTAGTGGTAGAGTGCTTGCCTAGTATGCACGAAGACCCGGGTTCGATTCCTTGGTACCACATACATAGAAAAAAGCCAGAAGTGGTGCTGAGGCTCAAGTGGTAGAGCTCCAGCCTTGAGAAAGTCCAAGGACAGTGCTCAGGCCCTGAGCTCAAGCCCAGGACTGGCAAATAAAAAAAAAAAAAAAAGTTAGCTTCTAAAGAGTGGCAAAAGACTAACCGCTTTTTAAAATGGTCCCATTTTTAAAGGAGCTGGGAAAGAAAGTGATATTCGGTGGTGCTGACTCACTTTGTGGAGACTACTACCAAGGGGGTAGGCGCTGAGAGGAGAGAACTGCGTCCCCACCAAGGCCATGCCTCGCCACTCTCCCTGCAGCCCAGTAGCCACACCGCAAGCATCTCTCCCCTGCACCCAGATGCTAACCATGCCACTCCCCAAGTATGCACCCTGACTGCATGCACACAGGACAGGAGTGCAGGCTCCTTCGTCTTCAGAGCACTGCCTAGTGACCTGAGTCAATCTGTGGGGGGCTAGAAGGAAAAAAGGACAGTGCAGGGCGGACTGCCTCAAACTTGTATTTCTAGCTACTTAGGAAGCAGAAATCTGTAGATTTTGTTTCAAGACAAAAAGTTCACAAGACTCCATCACTCTAGTGATGTGGTAAGGTACAAATGGGATCTGAGTGCAGGCTGACCTGGGCATAAAGCAAAACCATTATCAAGAATAACCAACACATGCTGGGCACCGGGGCTCACGCCTGTCGCCCTCGCTACTCAGGAGGGTGAGACCTGAGGACCACAGTTCAAAGCCACCCGGGCACTAAAGAACATGAGGCTCTTATCGCCAATTAACCACTAGGAAACCGGAAGTGGTGCTGAGGCTAGAGGGGTAGGATGGTAGCCTTGAGCTGCAGAGCTCAGGGACAGCACCCAGGCCCAGAGTTCAAGCCCCACGACCTCCCTACCAACACGAAAAGGGCTGAGGGGTGGCTCAAGTGTGTAGACTGCGGCCCAGCCAGTGGGAGGCTCTGGAGGAACACGGTAACATAGGTAACATGGTCGTGTATGAAAACAAACCCAGGTTCTACATACATATTTCCATTATCAGGATGTATACATAAGTAAGCCAAGTTGCTGAATATATTGGCAATACGTGAAAAGCTTCTTTCTATACATACTAGCCAACAAAAAATTAGTCTTACAAGGAGAACATGAGGAAATCTTTACGTCCTTGCAAAGGCAGTGTTGCTGATGTGTCCAATGAAGATCAGTGAATGAAGACTAAGACTATAAGATGTCCGCTCCAGAATGAAGACTCGCTCTAAATCTGCAGGACCATGGCGCTGCAGAGGTAGAGTGGAAATGGCCCTCAAGATCTGAAAATGTCCCCACGGCCTCACTGCTCATCAGGAGCTCACAGAGTGCCGCTTCACGCCCAGTGGCCGCTGCTGCTGCTGAGCGTGGGAGCCGCTGGCAATGGTGTGTGTGCCCTTCTGATGGGAATGGGAATTGCCTCTGGCTCTTGGGGGAAGTTTGGTGCTAATTTTGAAGATTCTATACCTAAATATTCTCCTCTATGGTATGTTCCTTGTATGGTTTGTGCTCCAGAATTCATACATTAGAATGTTCATAGCACCACTGTTTAAAAGCCAGAAAAGTAGCAACAACCTAAATGTCAAATATAATAACTGAGAAACTAAACTATTTCATAACATTGTGAATTGCAGTGGTATGCAAACACGGGTGCGTTTCACAAGTAAGCTGCTCATGATAGCATATATTCAGCATGGAACAGAGCTTAGTTTTTAAGTATTTTAGTCAAATGTACACAGAGAAGAATATAGGAAGATCATGTTCCCGGTCTGGCTCAGAGGCATGCATGCAACCCTTGGTGGAACATGGGACACTGGCTATGTTCTATTTCGTGGTGCAGTTGCCTAATGCATTCAATACACAGCTGCTGTGTACAATTTTGTGCATGTGTGCTATGTTCAACAATTTATAATTATTCTAGTTCAAAAACAGGAAAAAAAATAATTTAACATTCCAGCAAAAACTACTAAATTCTGAATAAGCCATGACTAAAATACAAGCAGCCACACAGACACACACACGGAAACTGCATCTAAACACTGGGTGCTGCTGAGGAGCCTCTGCCAGCTTAGGGGGCCCAGGTTTCGAGGCAGAGCTCACTAGGGATTATGCAGTATCTACACCATGCACCAGGCCCAGTCCTCAGGGTCAAAACTCTCATGAAATGGTAGAAAACTTGCCAGGCTCCCACTGCTGGTGCACACCTGTAGCCCCAGCTAATTCAGGAGGCTGAGAACAGAGGTTTGAAGCCAGCCAGGGCTGGAAAAGTTCATGAGACTTTCATCTTCAATTAAACACCAAAAAGGCCAGAAGAGGAGCTGTGGCTCAACTGGTTGAACGCTAGCCTTCAGCAAAAAAATGCTCCAGAGTTCAACCCCTAAGGACTGGCACAAAAAAAATAATAAATTAACTTAAAACTTGGCCTTTAAATATCACTCAAGAGACCAGTCTAAACAGGAAACTCCTAGAGCCAACTTTTATTTTTAGTGATAGTAGGGTTTGAACTCAGGGCTTTACACTTGCTAGGTAAGTCATGCCTCCAGCCCATGTTTCTCTGGTTAGTTTTGACCTTGCCTCTTCCCAGCCCAGACCAAGCTACACTTACAATCTTCTCCATGCTTCCTAGCCATAACTCTCACCTCCAGGCTAACTTTTCCTGTTGAGATGGAGTCTACTGAACGTTTCCCCAGGGCTGGCCTTGAACCCTGGCCCTCCCATCACCCTCTGGGATAGCTATGTTGTCACAATGCCCATCGAAATGTAGTGCACAGCTACGTACATTTTAGATGTCAACAGGAATGAGTTACCAGCGCCACCCAGATCCTCCCACAACTTCTATGACATTCCGGAAAACAAACCCCAACTGGCCAGTGCAGGACAAAGTAAGCATAGCCAAGATGTGCTCTCAGGTCCTCAGCTAGAGGGCACACCTACCATGAGACGCAACCACCTGGGCCTCTTCCACAGTTCCTGCTATGCTCTGTATTTTGGGACTAACCATACATTTACAGTGTCACCTAAGATCACAAATGGGAAGAGTCACACAGTACCTTGCTCCATCTCAAAGAGCCCAACAGATTATAAACCCAGGAGGTGGGTGACAGCCGGCCTCCCAGCCCAGGAGCAGACAGTTCCCTACAGCACAAGAGTCCTTATGCCAGCAACAGATCCCCAGTGTCCATTCAAAAACGCTCATGTATGCTCCCTGCGCCCAGGTAACCTGGAGATGGCTGTCCAAGTCCAGCTGCTTTCTACTCCCACTTAAGTAAAACAAGAAAAGGGCAGGCCACACCTTCCCCTTTCTCTAAACCACCATGGTCAACCTGGGAATGTGGGAGGAGAGGGAAGTGAGGATAAAGCTGAGATACAGCAAGCCCTCCTGGGTCACAGGCTCCATATCTAAGATTCAACCAACAGAGAAAATAAGGTTGAATGGATACAAAAGAACACGAAAGGAAAGGAAAGGAGGGGGGGTGGGAAAAGAAGGAGAGAAGAAGGTAGGAAACTCAGGTAACAGATGCATAGACTGTAGAACTGAATGTGGGTTTCTTAGGCATGAAGAAGCCACTGTATTAAGGGAAGATGTAAGCAGTAGGTCTGATAACTCAGTGCATCTCTCTACACTAAGTTTGTCACTTTGTTTTGTTTTCTGACACAGGGTATCTCTAATGTAACGAAAGGTCTCCTAAATTTTACAATCCTTCTCTATCAGCCTCCCAAATGCTTGGATTATTGATGTGCATTAGGACACTTGGCTTATCTCTGTAACTTTCCTATAGATTAAAAACTACAGGGCCAGGAGTTTGGCTTAGTGGTAGAGTGCTTGCTTAGCATGCCCAAAGGCCTGGGTTTGATTCCTTGGTACCACATACACAGAAAAAAGCTGGAAGTGGTGCTGTGGCTCAAGTCCAAGGACAGTGTTTAGGCCCTGAGTTCAGGCCCCACAACTGGCAACAACAACAACAAAAAAGATTAAAAACTACACTGAAAGAAAATGCATTCAGTGGCTCACACCCACGATCCCCTAGCTGCTAAGCAGTCTGAGATCAGGTGTCGCTGCTGGAAGTCAGCCCCGGCAGGGAAGTCCGTGAGACTCCTCTCTCGTGAATAATCCAAACGGCCTGGCATGCCGCTGTGGCTTATGCGGTGAAGGCTAGCCTTGAGATCATGCATCAGGACCCGCAGGCGTGCGCACGCACGCACACATACACGCCCCCACATACCACATAAAGGACTGAGTGCTGGAGGATCCCGAAATCCTAGCTAATTAAGAGGCTGAGATCTAAAAGGATCATAGTTTGAAGCCAACCTGTGCACAAAAGGTCCATGAGACTCCAACTTCATGTAAGAAAAGATGGATGGCCATGACGGCAGGTGCTTATAGCTCCAGTGAGGACTGGCTGCGGCTCAGGCCCCATCCGAGCAAGAATTGAGACTATCTTAAACCAACCTGTGAAAAACAGGGCTGTAAGCGTGACTCGGCGGTACTGCACCAGCCTGACAACCCACTGCCACAAAATGCACATTCCAGGCACATCCACACCAATGTACACATATGTATTGCTTCAAACAAGATGAGCAAGAACAGACTTTCTGGTTCCCACAAGAAATTACCTACTTAAAATCCAATCTCTGCATATACTCTCCAAAACCCACACAGATTAACAAAACCCATGAGACTATTCACATCTTCAAACTTCAGAATATTGAAAACAAAGTTCATTTACATCTAATAGAGATTCAAATGATTAAAACCTATACGCCCAGTTCAGAAGCCCACACCAGAGGACTGTCAGGAAACAGCAAACAGAAAATGGCCGCCTAATATCACCTATTGTGGTATTAAATACTTTCTGGGGAGTGGTACTGGGGTTGTAAACTGAGAACCTCATGCTTACTTGGCAGGCACTCTACTACTTGAGCTACACCTCCAGCCCAACACTGGTATTTCAAAACATCCCCCAAAGCTGGGCAATTGTGGCTGATGCCTGTAACCCTAGATACCCAGGAGACTGAGATCTGAGGATGGTAGTTCAAAGCCAGGCCAGGCAGGGAAGTCCCTGAGGTTCTTATTTTCAATTAACCCCAGAATACCAGAAGTGGCACTGGGGCTCAAAGTTGTAGAATACTAGCCTTGAGATGTAGAATGCTAGCTCAGGAAGAGGGCCCAGGCCCTGAGTTCAAGCTACATGACCAAAAAAAAAAAAGCCCAAAACAAAACAGAAAAAAAAACAACAACAACATCAAAACCTAGAGACAATTGTTGGGCACTGGTCACAGCTATCTATATAATCCTAGCTACTCAGGAGGCTGAGATCTAAGGACAGAAGTTCAGAGCCAGCCCAGATAGACAAAATCAAGAAACTCTTATTTCAGTTAGCTAGCAAAAAGTTGGAAGTGAAGGCGTAGCTCAAAAAAGCAGAGCAAGCTCAAGGCCTGAGTTCATGTTCCAGTATTGGCAAATTTAAAAACCTAGAAACAAACAGCAAAGAATGTACAAGATATCAACAAAGCAGGGAGAAGAGTTAAAGATGACCTGACAAGTAAAAAGATAAGATAGTTTCACCAGCTGAAAGACCTGTTAGTGTATCAGCTACCCACAAACGTTTGAGTCAACGCAATCCCAATCAAATCCGAGGGCTGTCCATAAGGGTCCGGTCCTGTCCATCTAAACCTGCAGAGACCCAAAGAGCGGAAAGCAATCTGTACCCACGTCTCCTGCATCCAGATTTTCAAATCTAAATCACCTGGCAAATGATCATGAATTCTTCGGTTTACTGGTGTGGTGCACACGCGACTGAAATCCAGCGAGTTGTCCAGTATGGCATTTATTTTTCGGAAGATACTGGCGTTGCTGCACGTGGAGAGTGCAGGAGCCTCCTGGTTGTCCCAGCAGTCACTGATACTTCCCGCTTCTTCTTCCTACACACAGAGAAAGGATGGTTAGGCTACGTCCCCACCCCACCCGAGCCCAACATCAGAGTAACAAGGACTTCAGGGTCTTCCTTACACATTCACACACCAACTGGGGAGTTTATTACATGGACAGAACACTCAGAACTTCCATGGTGCCGCCACGGCAGCGGCAGCAGTGTGGGAGACAGGATCAGGCAGCCCAGGCAAGGCAGTGCACAGGGGGAATGGTCTGTCTGCGTCTGTGGAGGAGGAGGAGGAGGCAGGTCCCTGGCCGTGCATGGGGGCAGTTGTTCGTCTGTGTCTGTGTCGCTCCTCTCAGGGTTTGCTTTGGGGATAGGTTTCTCCAGTGAGGAATGTCTGAAGTCCATCTCAACCTCAAGCTCCTTGAAAATCCGGCTATGAGGATAACTGGAATATATAGGTACCAGGGGGCTTATGCCTGAAATCCCCTCTACTCAGAAAGATCCTGATTCAAGTTCAGTCTCAGCAGTAAAGTCTGTGAGACTCGATTTTATCTCCAATTCGTGCCCACAAAGCTGAAGTGGAGCGGCAGTACATGTGGTAGAGCACTAGCTTTAAGCACAAAAGCTCAGATAAACACCAGGCTTGGAGTTCAAGCCCCATGGCCAACATGTGCGTGTGCACACACAGAATATACAATCCTACCAGATCCGCACACACAGCAGAAACACAAACGCGGCAGCCCAATTGGAACGACAGGTCTCGAGAACACCCTGAGTATGAAGTGCTCAATCTAAACTTGATCTCTCGAAACGCTGCCCAGCCGTGAGAAGCATGGCCCTGTGTGACAGGACAGACTGCTGAGAAAGGCCCACCATGCCAAGACAAGATCATCAGGCAGGAAAGAAGACACATGCCAAGCTGGAGTCTTGGGATCAAGTGGAAACCTAAGTCAGGTGGCATGGACACGTGAACTCTACAAGGAATACTCATTTAGAAACGAGGAAATGTGAGTCCCAGCTCTGGCTCTATCACCATTCACTGCATACACTTAAGACAATCACTTTTCAGTCTGGGTTTAATTCTCCTTTGTTCCAGTGTCCAGAAGGAGGAGTCAGAAATTGTAAGTAGGGCTTGGTATCACCTCCAAGTGACACCTAGGAGACAGGTCTCTTAACACCTTCTCAGATCCAAAATAATCCCAAGATTAAAAAACAAAGTCTCAGGAGAAAGAGCCAGTTCACACGGTAAGCAGATGGTGGGAGGGCGCAGGGGTCACACAGCAGTAAATTGTTGTCCCTGGATGCAGCAGCCCCTTAGCACACACCTGCCCTTCTCCCAACAGAGGAAAGCCGGGTCTGGCTTTCTCAAAGGAGGCTGCAGGCATGGTGCTAAGCCCATGGGAGGGACACTAGTCCAGGAATGCATGAGAATAGCCGCTGACCCATTTTTAACACAGAAACCAATCTTTAGACCTGCCCTTCTGGGGATTCTCCACCAACTGAAATCTAAAATGACTGCTCCAGCCATAAAGGGGTAGTAAGAGTGTCTCAAGAGCCACCTGATCTAGCCGAGATCCTCCAACCAGAGCACCCGCTGCAGGCTCACCTAAAACCTAGGTTGCTAAAGTGGTATGGAGTTCCCAACCAGTCTTCTTACACCTCAGGACAAAAACAACACTAGAGACACCTAGCAACGGGAACTATACTAACTTTTCGTGTAGACCTCAGATAATTTTCCTGCAAAAATGCAAGCATAAGCCGAGCTCTGTGGTTCACACCCCTCATCCTAGCTACTCAGGAGGCTGAGATCAAAGGGTCATAGTTCAAAGCCAGCTGGGCCATTAAAGAACATGAGACTCTTATCCAATTAACCACTAGAAAACCAGAAGTGGCACTGAGACTCAAGAGCTCACAGATAGTGCCCAGGCTCAGGGGTAGGGCGGTAGCCTTGAGCTGAAGAGCTCAGGACAGGGCCCAGGCCCAGAGTTCAAGCCCCACAACTGACCAAAAAGAAACCAAACCAAAACATGTAAATGTACATTAGGAACCTTTCCAGCAGGGTAACATTGCCATTAGGAATAATCTACTTGAGCCTGGCCCTGGTGGCTCATGCCTGTACTTCTAGCTACTCAGAAGGCAGAAACCTGAGGATCGTGGTTTAAAGCCTGCCTGAACATATAAATCAGAGAAACTCTTCAATTAACCAGCAAAAAGCTGGAAGTGGAAGTATGACCCAAGTAATAGAGCATCAGCTTTGAGCAGAAAAAGCCAAGCAATAACATGAGTCTGAGTTCAAGTCCTAGTAATAGTATACGGAAGGAAAAGTGGCGGGAGGGAGGGAAGGAGGGAGGGAGGGAAGGAGGGAAAATGAGGGCAGAGACAAAGGAACTTTACTTGGGGTCCCATCCTCAACATAAAATCTTTTAGCCCTTGAATCTGTGCTTGCCAAAGACAGGAATCTCTCATAAGTGGCTTAAATGAAACAGGCTGCAACAAGAAAGGCATTGTTTCCAGGCAGTACTGTGGAAGGCAGAGGCAGCAGAGTTAGCAGCATCCTAAGACCTTAGCAAACACTGACAGGATACAATCAGTGCTTCTGAGTTTTAAATCAAACCAAGATAGGAGCCACTTTTTTTTTTTAAAAAAAAAAAACCTCCTCCATCATAACCTCTGGGTCCAGTCTCTTTCCCATTCCTTTGTCCCAGGGACTTCCAGAAAATTCTCCCAGTGCAGTTTCAATACCATCTAGAAAAAGCAGCTTTCAGACAACATGGAATTGGCACAGCTCCCCCAACACAGAGAAAATAAGTTGCTCTCTGTCCTATGATTCTTTCCCTGACTCTAACATAGTTGACAAAGTTAACAGGTGATGTCGTTATGTACATTCCTGCCAAAACTGGAAGCCAGAAGTCCAAATCCACTAATTTGGCCTTTAAACAGCAGGTTTTGGGACCGGTCAATTAGCTAAAGGCCTGAGAAAGCTTGTGCACAGGGCACTTGGCCTAAGACAGACACCATCGGCAAAGGACCCCGCCCTGACCCACTCCGAAACACACACACTCTCAACTCACAGCTGAGGCATCCCCAGGTGGTACTGGTTGCTAGAGAAGAGGCCAGAGCTGGGTAACATCTTAGAGTGCCCCTCTTCTGGCTTTACAGGCCACAGGTAAGAGAAGTACTGTGCATACTTGAGTCTGCATTCTCACAGAAAAGTCCATTTGTCCCTTACACTTGTTAGTGTTGCTGTGTATAAGAATGACATTGAGATTCTAAGTTTGACCCATACTTAAACTCAGACCTTCATTCCAGGGGCAAGTCCCTTGTATGCCTCTGGAGCTTATCCTGAAGATTTTTATCATGTACTAGCTGCTAAACAAATTAGAATGCTGTGACTAGGGGCTAGAGGGGAAGCTTGAGGGTATAGCATGTGTTTACCTATGTGCACCAAAAACAAAAAGCAAAGCCTTATTAATGTGTCCCTTCTTTCTGAAAATCTAAGAGGTATTATTATGGGAGAGTTTTAGCAAAAACAGAAAAAGTGACATTTAGCTATGCCAAATTCCTAGTGTGTGCTAGACTCTTACCTCCAATTAATCAGCAAAAAGAGTTCAGACTGGAGGTGTGGCTCAAGTGGTAGAATGCTGGCTAGGACATCTCAAGGCCCAGAGTTCATGCCCCAGCAATGGGGAGTGAGGGGGAGAAGTGAGATTCACTTTTGAGCTCCATTCTACATCATTTCAAGCGTGCCTTGTCTCAGGAGGTTGGAATTTGGGCTTTTTGTTTGGAGGGCTGGGTCATCTGGAGGGCCCGGCCCAGCGTAGGAGGAGCTGCTTCCCCTCCATCTGCTAACCGTGGCCACCCATCCCAGAATGAAGGACACAGCACATTCCAGCTGCCACCCACACTAGCTTCTACAGCAACCTTGCCCACCAGGGCCTCTGGATCTAACCCCACAGAAGGGATCCACTCACAGAGCACCTTTGCTAAACCAGCTGCCACAGCCATGGTGCTGTTCTCACAGCAGAACCCATGTGAAGCTGGCAGGTGGAGATGCAGAGCCCCACTCCCACCTAACAGGCAAGCTTTCACGTGAAATCCAACATGATGTCTCCTTACTCAAGACTGTGTGTGTGTGGGGGGGGGGTTGGCAGTCCTGGGGCTTGAACTCAGGGGATGGGCTCTGTCCCTGAGCTTCTTTGGCTCCAGGATGGTGCTCTACCGCTTGAGCCACAGTGCCACTTTCAGCTTTTCTCTACGTGGGATACTGAGGAATCAAATCCGGGGCCCCATGCATGCTAGGCATGCATTCTACTACTAAGCCCCATCTCCCAGCCCATGTATTTAATTTCTAATGTTTTGCTTGACTCAGGGCCTGGCCATGAGCCATCCTTGCCCTTTGGGGCTCAAGGTTGGCATTCTACCACTTGAACACCGCTCTACTTCTAGCTTCTTGGTGGCTCACTGGGGACGAGAGACTCACGGACTCGCGACCCAGGCTGACTTTGAACCACTGCCCACGTAGCTAGGATTAAAGGCGCGAGCCCCTGCTCGGCCGCAGCCCTGTCCTGGGCGGTCTCAAGGCTGGAGCCACGGCACCACCCCGGCTCCTTCCACGTGGGTCTGGCGCCTCTGGGCTGGCGGCGCCAGCAGCTTACACATTATCAGCACGAGGAAATGGGGGCTGCGCCCGCCCGGTCCGCCTAGCTGGCCGGCGACCTGGCTCCCTGGCTGCTCCCCTCCGGGGCCATTTAGAGACCCTGGAACCTGGCCGGAGGTAGTGCGCGGGCGGGCGAGGGAGCGAGGCCCTCACCGAGACCGCCGGGCGGAGGGGGCCCGAGACGGGGGGAGGGGGAGGGGGAGGTGAGGCGGGGGGAGGGGGAGGGGGATGAGGCGGGGGGAGGGGGAAGGTGAGGCGGGGGGAGGGAAGGAAGGCGGGGGGGGGAGGCGGGGGAGGAGGGGGGGAGGCGGGGGGGGAGGGGGGGAGGCGGGGGGGGGGGGGGAGAAGGTGAGGCGGGGAGGGAAGGCGGAGGGGGGCGAGCGGGCGGGCCGGGCGGCCTTCGGGGACCCGCGCCGCCCCTACCCGAGCCGCGCTCCCCCTGGGGTTCCGTCCCGCCTGCCTCGACGGGCTCCACGGGGCGGCCGCCCGGAGGGGCCCCAGCCCGGCCCGCCGGCTCGCGCCTCCCCGGCTCGCTCGGGGCGCAGGGCCCCACCCCGGGGCGTCGCGCGCGGCCCGCGGAGGAGCCCCGCGGGGTGGAGCCCGGCCGCCCTCCCGGGCCTCCCGGACCCCGCCCGGCGCCCCGGCCGCCCCGGACCCACCTCAGAGCCGCGGCCGCGCGGGCTCCCGGGCTCGAGGCCACCGCACGTGCCCGCCGCCCCGCCGCGCGTGCGCCGCCCGCCCGCCCCGCCCCGCCCGCCCCGGCCGGAACGTGTGAAGCCACGTGACCGCAGCCTGGCGCGCCCGGCACGCGGAGCCCGGCCCGGCGCCTTAAAGGGGCCGCGCGCGCGCCGTCGCTTCCCGCGAAGGGGCGGCCCGCCGCCGCCCGCCGGCCCCGCGAGCGGGAGGGGCCCCACGCCCCCGAGGGCGGTGAGCCACCGGGCGGCTGCCCTCCCGCCCGGCCCCCGCCGCGCCCGGGGCCCGCGCCCGCGGACCGTTGGGGCTCGGCCGGGCCACGCCCGCCCCGGGCCCGCTCGGCGCCCGCTCTTACCAACGCGAACGCCATGGGGCCGGCGGGGCTCGGCGGGCCGGGGGCCGGGCGGGGGCCGTGCGCACGTGGGCACCAGCGGGGCAGGAGCCGCGCGGCGCCGCGCCCTCGGCGGCTTTTAAGGCTCGGCCGAGCCGCTCGCCCGCGGGCCGGATGCGGGGCACCTGTGCCGGCCCCGCCCGCGCCCCCGCCCCCTGCGCGCCCGCTCCCGGGGCCCCGCCGCCCACCCGGAGCCGGAGCCGGGGCCGGCGGGGGGCGGGGGCGCGCGGCGCCGCCCGGGGCCTCGGTGCCCTCGGGAAGCGGGGCGCGGCGTGCGCTCAGCCCGGCGTCCCCTTCCTCCTGGGGTCGCTCCGGTGACCCCGGGGACGCGGAGGGGATTCCAGAAAGTTCCAAAGACTGCGGGGGCGCGCGGGGCTGCGGCGCCCCGGGGAGGCCGCCGGGGGAACGCGGGCCCGGGGAGCGCGGGGCGGGGGCGGGGCCGGGGGAGCGCGGGGCGGGGGCCGGGCGGGGGAGCGCGGGGCGGGGGCCGGGCGGGGGAGCGCGGGGCCGGGGGAGCGCGGGGCCCGTCGCCGTCCGGTCGCCCGCCCGCCCGCGTCGCGCGCCTCCCCCGGCCGCCATGGCCCGGCTGCCCGCGCGCCCCGCGGCCCGAGCGTGCACTTTAGAGCGCAGCGTCCTCGACGTGACTTTCCGTCCCGGATCCCGGGTGTCCCCCCTCACCGCCCGTCTTCCTCCACCCAGGCGCGGGCGGGCGCTCTTCCTGCGTGGAAGGAGGAAGGAGGGACGGGCAGACCTCCTCCACCCACAGGCAGGGGTGCAGATGCCGAGGGCCCCAGCTGGAAGGAGAGCGGAAGACGTGGGGGCGGGAGGAGCTCCCCGGGCAGCCTGCAGGCCCTGCCCGTGGGATGGGAGCACGTAGGAATGGAACCTTCGAGGGATTGCAGCTTCCCTTGCAGCTTTTCTTTTTCCCCCCCGTCCTGGGCTTGGACTTCCTCAAGGCCGGAGCTCTACCCTGAGCCTCAGCACCACCTCCGGGTTTCTCTGTATGTGGCACCAGGGAACCGAACCCGGGTCTTGGCGCATGCTAGGCGAGCTCTCTACCACTGGGCCAACTCCCTACCCTACTCGTAACTTTTACAAGACCTTAAGAGAACATTTTTTTTTATTTGAGCCTCTGAATGAATTTTATGAATGAGAAATGGAACAGGGTATAAAGTTTTATGAGCCAGGCAGTGGTGGCTCACATCTGTAATCCTAACCACTTAGGAGGCTCAGATCTGAGGATCTTGACTTGAAGACTTCACTCCAGTAAATGAATCACAAGAAGCCAAAAGTGGTGCTGTGGCTCAAGCGGTAGAAGGCCAGCCTTGAGAACAAACAGGCTCAGGGACAGCACCCAGGCCCAGAGTTCAAGCCCCAGGACTGGAAAAAAAAAAAAAAAAACTACGAAAAAGATTAAAAATCTGAAAAGCCATAAACTGGAAGAGAATATTTGCAATACATGAAATAGTATTATCTTACTTTCTAAGAATGTTTAAAAGCAGTGAAAAAATATAGTTCCAGAGGAAAATCAGCAAAAAGATAAAATAATCTTAAATCCTTACTGATAGAGTAAACTAATGAATTGTGAAATAATCCTGCAGTGGTGTAGTATGCATACATACATACATGTGCATAAAAGTGAAATAAAACTAATAGCATTATGATTCAACACTGAGGGGGGAAAAAGCCAACAAGTAGAAGAGGATGAGGTGACATTTATAAATAATCTTAAGATGTGTGGTACATTCCTAAAAGTACCAAAAGATGCTTAGCACTGATCAAATGAAAACACAGTGTGGTTTACTTCAGGGGGGAAGGGGGAACCAGTGGCAAGGTGGGGTGAGAGGGTGGTGGAGTACCTACTAGACTGATAATCGCTGAAGCCTCAAGTTCGGTAGCCAGTGTGCAGGTCGGGTTTGCATTCAGAGCCTCCTGCTCTCTAGGCAGGTGCTCTACCACTCCAGCCACCCTGCTGGTCCCTTTTATGTGTTCTCTATTGCCCAGGTAGGGTCTTGCTTTATGCCCAAGCCGTTCTGGGCTGGGGTGACAGGCCTGTACCACTGCACCAAGCCATCAGTTGGCGCGATGTCCCAGGAACTTGGTTTTGTCTGTCTGGCCTAGAATAGAGATGACTACCTTTCCCTTCCTAGGGTAGCGTGGGCCACACCTCAGTGGGTTTCCTTATGCTTTGGAATATATCAGGACTTCATTTAAACCGACAGGGAGAGAAGCAGTTAAGGTCAGGGCAGGTCAGGAGCCGAGTCCCTGCATCTCCGACTGCCACACAAGTGGTCCTGGAACCCCCTCAACCAAAATGTTATGTGGGAACATTCCAAGGACAACACCAAGCTTGAAGGCCACCACGGGGCTCTGCTACCCACAGCAGCTCTGTGGCTCACGGCCTTGGGAGGAAGGGCAAGAAGGCCTCTAAGGAGAAGCCATTTTATTGAGAGCGACAGAAAGCTGGGAGAGGGAGGAAAGCAGCTGTCCATCTGCGCAGGTCACTAAGTGTTGGGCTGGGCCTGGGAAGGAAGGAAGGAAGGAGGACCCTGGGAGGTTGAGGGGGAGAAGGGGGAGAAGCGAGGCCCTAGACAGGGGTGGGGTGTTGGGGGTCACTGGGTCAGAGCCTGAATCACGTCCTTCACCAGCATGGTGCCAATCACCATCTTCTCACTGTTGACGGTCAGCTGGGCAGCCCCGGCCGGTCGGGCGTCCAGCGTGAGCAGGACCAGGCTCCCGCTGGTCAGCGTCCTCCCTGCAAACCTGCGCGGGGGGGAGGGGGGAACGGCTGAAGACCTCTGAGTCAGGAAGGGGCTCAGACATGGGCCGCCTCCTCTCCACGGGTACCTGTACTCCTCAGAGGTCCCGCAGGGCACACGGCCCACGTTGGCGGTGGCTGTCACCTTCTGCACCACGACGTGGTCACCCCGACAGCTGTCCGGCAGCACGAGCTTCTCTGTGATCTCATTCATGCCCATCAGCTTTCCTGTGGGCAGAGGCCAGCGCCCCTCCCATCAGGACCGCCCACCTCCTCCGTCCTCATCACTTGCCTCTACCTTCAGCCTGGCCCTGTTCAAGTCTACTTCTAGAAAATTCTTTCGGGGAGATCCTCCATCATAGTGGTGCCCCAAGGCCCTCGTCCTTCTGGCCAAACTCCTCCCAAAGAGGACTCCACTTCCTCAGATCAAGGTCCTTCGGCCCACAGCCACAGGCCAGACCCCTGCTCCCCCCAGGGTGTGCCCGCCTCCTCTCCACCCCAGAGAGCACGCACCCTGCTCCTTCTTGAACTCGTTCTCACTCAGAAACACGGGGGCCATCAGCTCCCCAACAGGAGGCTGGATAGAGACGTAGAACTGTCGGGTCTGAGTGCTAGGAAGGGTGGAAGGAGACAGGAAATAAGGCCTGCCTCCCTCTCACCTAGAGGCAGGACGTGGAGGCAGTAAAGGGCGAATCCACGCCCCTCAGCTCCGGTCTGTGGGACCCGCCTCTGCAGCCCGCCCACCCACCCACTCCACGTACTGGCCACCTACCACAGCTGGAAGTTGGCAGCCTGGGTTGAGTCACAGAAATTAATGCCCATGACAGCAGTGGTGGATTCTCCGGGCGCCAGCAACTCTGACGGGCAGCAGGAAAGGGCACACGAGAGGCACAGTCACCCCCCCTCCCACCCCTGCCCCCTGAGCACGCACCAGCTCTCCACAGAGTCCTGGCTCTCTGGACCCCAGTTTCCTCCTGAAATCCAAACGCCTTTCCCTCAGCTATCCTCACTCCGAGGCCCAAATCCACCACTCCTGGTGCCTCCTGCTCCAACAGGCACAGCGGGTGCTCTGCCATCTGTGTCCACCCCCACCCGAGGGGGCTGTCTAGGCATCTCCGCCCCCACCCCGTCCAATGCCCTGCCCTACCGATTTCTGGGAACTCCTGGATGTTGATGCCAGCAGGTGATTTGGGGGTGCTCACATGCAGCCCCCGGATGGGGCTGTCAGAGCTGTTGGAGAAGTAGAGGTGTACTGACACCATGTGGGGGTCCCCCGGGAAAGGCTGCCGGCTGAAGGCGTAGTCCACGGCCAGCCCCTCGCCCGCGACCCGGTGCAACAGCTCCTGCTTTCCCGCACTGGACACTGGACTCAGCAGCTGTGGGGAGGGAACACGTGCCACGGACAGCAGGAAGGACTGGGGGTCCGGGCTGGGTCCCTCTCCCAGCCTACTCACCGAGGGCACCAGAGAGGAGTCTGTAAGCATCAGGCCCTCAAGGTCGGCAACCAGACTGGCAGACACCACCGTGGCAGGAGACACAGGCTGGACGCTGGGCGGGGTGACTGGAGAGGCAGTGGGGGTGGTGTGGGCCGAGGGAGCCCAGGACTCAGCACCATGGACAGCGAGGTGCGGGTGCTGGATGTTCCCGGGCTGGGCCTGGCCCGGCCTATGGCGTGTGGCTTAGAGCTCCCACAGCCCCGGCCTCGTCCCTCAAGAATCCACCCCCAGACTCACAGTCCTCCAGATCAAGCAAGGAGATCTCCTTGGCTGCAGGGGCACTTTTGCTGCTGGGGGGCTGAAAGAGAAAACGGGGTATAAGGAGAAGAGGTAGAAAGTTACCCAGGTCTGCCTCTGGGCGGGTTCTGGCCAGCGGGTGAGAAGGTGCCCGAGTGGCGTCTGCCACTGCAGGCCCTGCAGATGCTCACTGTTTTCCTTCTCCACGAGGTGGCTTCCCCCTGCTCCTCCTCAGACTCCGACGTCACCTCGGACTCCGAGGAGCTGCTGCTGGAGTCACTGTCCTCGTCAGAGGAAGAGCCTTCTCCCCCATGGTCCTCCTCTGTCACTGTCTTCCTCTTCTTCCTCTTCTTCTCTCCCTCATCCTCACTCTGTTCACTGGGGGAGGGAGAGAGAGCAGGGCCTGGTCCATCGGGAGGCCCACTCCCCCTGAGCCTGGCCCATTCACCCGGCAGGTCCCCTGACCTCTCACTGCCTCTCCCTTTGTCCCCCTCCTCGTCCTCGTCTTCATCGTCCGACTCGCTGCTGGACGCCCCGGAGCCACTCTCACTGTCTGACTCGCTCTCAGACTCGGGTTCTGTGAGGGAGTGGGGTGGGTAGGTGGCCCCTGTGGTCCTGAGCAAAGACTCGGGGTCCCAGCTCCAGGCTCAGCACGGAAGCTCCAACCCCTGACCTGCTTGGCACCCCAAATCACCAAGTGGAACTGATGTGAACACAGACAGGTATAGACACTTCATGGAGGTGTGCGCACACACACGCATATACTTGCACACACACAGCTCAGGCACTGACCACGCAGGTCTCAGTCTCACTCACACACACACACTCATCAGGCACTGACCACGCAGGCCCATCACACATGGAGCCCAGGGGCCTCAGCTCTGCTGTCCTACCGCTATCTGCAGACTCGGTGGGGCCAGACTCCCCCTCGGAGTCAGAGTAAAAAGGCTTCTCCTTCTCCTTCCTCCTCTCCCGGCTCGAGCACTTGGTCCATTCAGGCACCTGGACAGGCAGGTGAGAGTGCTTCCTTACACACAGAGGAGAAAGGACAGTGCAGTCCCTTCCTATCTTCCTGGGGCCCTACTCGGTCCTGGCCAGTGGAAGGTGGGGAGGAGGAGGAGGGGCCCTGCCAACCAAGGAGAAGCTGGTGTGGGAGGGAAGGGGAGGCGGGGGGGGGGGCACACAGGGGAGAGGAGAGCACACAGCACACAGAGGGAACCTCGGTGTATGCGCCCAGCAGGCCCACGTGGGTCTCAATAAGGGAGAGGTCTTCTTCCTGCACGGGGGAGGGCAGCAAAGGGGCTGGGCCAGCACGGCCAGGCCTTCTGCAGTCTGTCCCCCCAACAGGGGTGTGTGCTCACACACGCATGCAGCAGGCGCACACATGCACACCACACACCCCTGCTGACCTCCACGTTGCGCACAGATGGGTCTGGGGCTTCCTCCGGCCAGTCTGGGAGTTCCTGGTAGCCCGTGGCCTTGGCATTGAGCAGGTGGGACAGGGAGCCGAGCTGGAAGTGGTCTCGGTCTGGGAACACGTGACAAGTCAGGGGTGCTGCCCTTCCTTCTGGGAGACTCAGGCCGAATCCCCCTTTGCCGAGGTCCAGGGAAGAGAAGCAGCCTGAGGAGTGCTCTGGGGCCTGGGCTGCTTTCCGCCTCCCCCACGGACGCCAGCCTCCCACCTTTGAAGGACGACTCCAGGACCGGGGCAGGCTTGGGTGCCAGGAAGAGCTTCTTGGCATGGCGACTGAGGGCCCCACCCTGCTCTGAAGGGACAATGAGCTGCCGGGTGAAGCGAGCCCGGTCCCGGATGTCGTAGTTCTGGTCGTACTTGGCTAGACTCAGCACGTACTGGGTGAGCAGCTTCGTCTGGGGAAAGAGGGAAAGGCGCTCGGCGGCTGCCCGGGGGAGGACACGGGAGGCTCTGGACCTGCTCTGGCCAGCCCGGATCTCCAGGAGCACCTGTGCTTATACTGGAGCCAAAAGCAGCCCACCTGCCAGACACACTGGGGTAGCTTTCCTGGGTGACAACCTTCACTGCCACTGAGCCCCCAGGCCATGGCCACAGCACACACAGCGCCCTGCGGCCTCTCCCCAAGAATCAGGACCTCGTCGTGGCCTGCCTGTACAGTCACCCACAGCACCAGCACAGGGGAAGCGGAGCCTGCACAACTGTTTTGCAGCATAACCTTGTGCACAGAAGACACCCCCCCACCTCCGCTCCCACACAAGGCGCCTTCACGCCCAACCCAGAGGAAACAAAGGGGGATCCCGGATTCCACAGCTATTCAGTTTCAGTGTCCCGCCTTCCCCTGAGGAATGACATCAGCTTCCTGAACAGCCCCGATGGGGCCGGGACCCTCCTGACGGCTAGCTGGCTTCACGAACCCACAGCTCTCCAGTCAGCTCTCGCTACACTGCCGCATTTAGAACGTTTACTCTGTATTCCTTCTCCTGTGTGGCTATCAGCTCACGGAGGCTACTCACTCTGTCACATGCACACGGTTGTACCCCCAGAACACACCTAAACTAATACCAGACAAAAAGCAGTCAGGAAAAGTACAGTAAATAAGCAAAGGAAGCAAAAAACAGAACAGACAAGTGTTCTGGCTTCCAGTGGCCTTATCAACCAGAGTCCCCGGGGCTGAGTTAAGCAGCCATGAGAAGCCAAGTGTATCACAGCTGGACAAGAGGCCACCTTCAAGCTGGGCAGGGCACTTCACCCTCCAGGACCAATCCCTGTCACCCCTGGCATATTGCTGAGTCTGCAAACGTCTTCTATAAAGGACCACAGCTGTGGGCTTTCTAGACCACACCGGCTTCTTCAAGCAGTGAATTCTGTTGCTGGGGCACAGAAGCAGCCACAGGTAATACGGAGCTCACTGAGCATGGCGTGTTCCAACCAGTTTATAAAAACAGGCAACAGATCAGCTTTCACCCAGGGGTACAGGTTTGTGGGTCCCCGTTGCTGAGCTGAGCAGACAGGCACGCTCCTGACTTGGAGAGTGCTATGCATTATGCCTTATTCTCAGAATCACCCGGGGTCATCGCCAGGGATGCCAGGCACCCAGATATCCCAACTTCTGAATGAGCCACGTCCTGGGATCAAAAGTCACTGGTCATCAGCCCCTCTAAAGCCCAAGGACAGCTTTGATGCTTATTCACAGCACAGACTGACCATTGATTGCCAAGCTTTCAACTGGAGCATAGCCCAGGTCTCCCAGGATGCACACTGATCTGTCCCTGTCACTGGAAGGCCTTCCACTGGCCTCCACGTGTCCCCAGGTGACAGACAGGGACACTTTTCCTGGCAGACATAAATGGTTTCTTGAACCGTGACCACCAGCCTTGCGTGCAGGTCCCTGAGTCCCGAGGAGCTTGCCTGCCTGCTGGAGTTGCACTAGTTCCCTGGGCAGAGCAGTCACCTATCCCCACTCCCCTTTTGCGAGAAGAGTCAGGCCTGCCCAAGAAAAACGCTGCTAGAGCCAGGCTCACGCCTGGAATCCAAGCCACTCAGGAGAATGAGACCCAGGATGGAAACCGGAAGCCAGCCTGAGCAGGCTGAGATGCTCATCTCCAAGAAACCGCTAGAAAGTCGGGAATGAAGCTATGGTTCAAGTGGTAGAGAACAAGCTTTGAGTAAAAAAACGAAGGGAGAGATCCCAGGACCTGAGTGTGAGCCCTAGAACTGACATACACAGACATGAGCATGTGTGCACACACACACACAACCCCGTGAGGACCGGACTTCACCTGCTTCGAGTTGGTCAGGTAGAGCTTGGCCGCCAGGTTGATGACCTGCAGCTTGACGATGTCTTCCTCCCCGGTGAACGACTTGGCCATCTTCCTCAGCACGTCAGGTGCAATCTTGGGGACGTGCTCACAGTACTCCCCGATAAGCCACAGGATGCTGGCTCGGGCCATGGGCACCTGCGGGGGGGGGGGGCGGGAATGTGGGCAGGATGGGCCACCAGGGAGGCCGGGCTGGGCTGGGGGCTCAGCGCTCTCTGGAACGGGAGCCCTGGATGGGGCGGGGAGGGCTTTCCCCAGGGCCTCATGACTGTGAGCAGAGCCTTCGGGCCCAGGCTCCATGCTCTGGATTCACTGTGCCCCTGATGCCACGAATCCAACTGTACATGATTCAAACCACAGTGCCTCAAAAAATCCAGCATTTGTCAGCCAGCTGTCCTCAGCCCAGAGCCTCAGGAGGAACAAGAGTGAGGACCGGAAAGGACAGTCCGAAAAGGAGGGCCCGGAGGTGGTTAGGGTGGCTCCGTTGAGTCTCCCCTCCTTCCACCCAAAGGCCTTCTTCCCAAGCCTGGCAGGCGGACGTGGGCTGGAGGACAGTGTGCGGTGGCAGGGGCTGGGTGAAGGGGACGCAGGAGCACCGCCTCACCTGGATGCTGTCCGTGAGCTTCGCCAAGTGTTTGATGATCTCTTCGTGCTGCGCCGGCTGCATCTGCAGCAGCTTCTTAATGACCACTACGGACTCCGCCACCACCAGCTCTGCAGCGACAGCAAGGGTGGGGGCCAGAGCCCCCAGCGCTGGGACCCTCGGGCTCCCCCACCACCCCGTTCTCGAGCCCACGCTGCACACGCAGGCCCCAGGCCAGCAGCCAGCACTGACCGTCGCGGTTGGAGAGGAGCTGCACTAGGCCATTGAGGCAGGTATCCCGGACTCGGCCAATGGTGGTGGCACAGCGTCCGATGGCCTGGATGGTGGCTGCCACGAAGTCCTTGTCCATGCTGCGGATGTAGGTCTGCGGGACGTCCCCTGTGTCACCCCGCAGGCCACAAGCCGCAAGAGGCCCTCAGGCCTGCCAATCCGTGAGGGGCTTTCTGGAGGACACCCCATCCCGACGGCCCATGGCAGGAAGGAGTGCAGTCCACCCAGGTCTCAGTGCCTGTGTCTTCAGGACTCTAGAAGTGGCCCGAGCTCCCCAGAGCCGCCCCCGGAGCCCCGAGCCCCCACTCCCCAGAGCCACCCCCCCAGAGCCCAGAGCCCCCACTCCCCAGAGCCGCCCCCGGAGCCCTGAGTCCTCACTCCCCAGAGCCACCCCCCAGAGCCCAAAGCCCCCACTCCCCAGAGCCCTGAGGTGGACCTGGAATTCCCGCAGGACCGTAGGGATGTTGGTCTCAGTGGCCAGGTTGGTGAGCACTTCCAGCTGCAGGGAGGGGGAGGGCAGTGGTCAGAGGGGGGGAGGCAGTCAGAGAGGGCCTGGGCATGGGTCCACGCTCACCTTCAGGATCTTGATCTGCGTGGGGTCAGTGGAGCGGATGTAGAAGCTCTTCAGATAGGGTTCGAACATCCCCTGCGAGAGAGCGCGGCCGGGGGGCTCCAGCCTCCACACCGCCCTCCCTCTCCCTCCAGCCTCCTCCCTCAGTGTGTCAGGCCGCCACCCGTTCAGCCTGGGCCATCTGCCATCTAGGCCTCCTAGGCCCCGCTCCCACCCCACCTGCAGGGCGGGCCGTGGCAGGCAGGGCTCACCCGGCGTTTGATGGACATGGTGGCCACGTTCTGGAGCACCACATACTGCACCTCACTGCAGAGAGGACTAGAGTCCGGACTCCAGGCCCGCTGGCGGGGCAGGGGCGGGGGGGAGGGGGGGTCGGGACAGGGGGGAGGGCGATTGGTGGGAGGTCGGGAGCAGGAGGGCGGAGCCGCCCCCGGACAGAGGCAGGCGATCCGGGATGGGGCGGGGCTTCTTTGGCGGGCGGGGCCTGGAGGGAGGAGCCACTTGCAGTGGGCGTGGCCCCCACGGGTGGGCGGGGCCGGGAACCTCGGGCGGGTGTGGAGATGGAGGGCGGCTGGGCGGGGCCTCCTCGGGGTGGGCGGGGCCTCCTCGGGGTGGGCGGGGCGTCGCACCTGTGGCTGCGCAGCAGGCGCACGAGCGCCTTAGCGATGACGCCCACCTCGGCCTTGGGCGCCAGGTGGAAGTAGAGCTGCGCCACCGCCATGACCACCGCGGCGCTGCGGCTCTGAAGCAGCGGCTTCGTGTTGCGCAGCAGCAGCCGGTGGTCTGGGTCCATGACATAGGGTTTCCGGGCGGGCAGCGTGGCGGCGGCCGCCTCCGCCGACCCTGCGCCCTTGGCCTCGTCCTCCTCCGAGCCGTAGAAGGCTTTCTCCGCAGTCTCCTCCAGCAGGGATTCCTGGGCGGGGGCGGGCGGGCCGTGGGCACAGTGGTGCGGGCGGCGCCGCCCCCCCACCCCCGCCGCCCGCGCCGTCCCCGCTCACGTTCTGCGTGGGGCTCAGGAACTGCGTGCGCGCGTAGCGCGTGAGCATGCAGATGATGACCACCTGGCCCCACTCCTCCACGTCGATCAGCAGGTTGCACAGTTTGCGGTAGTTCTTGTGGATCAGGTCGATGCGCTCGGGACACACCTCCTCGAACGCCATCACCACGCTGCCCGCCACCAGCTGCGCACCGAGGCAAGGGAAGGCACGGGAAGGGGTGACGGGTGGGGGGGGGCCAGGCCGGGGGCCCCGCCCGCCCCCGGGGAGGACGCACCGTGGTCTTGTCCGCCAGCAGCTTCTCGATGACTTCTATCAGTTGGTCCTTCTGGTCAGAGTCCAAACTGAGGGAGAAACGGTGGCAGGGATTTGTCCCCCGCCCGCCGCCGGGCTCCCCCGCCGCCCAGCCGCGCACCCCGCCTGGGGAGGCACCTGTAGAGCTTGGGGATGGCATGGGCGGCCGTTTTGCGCACGTAGGGCGACATGTCCGAGGCGGCCTCCTTGATGGCCAGCATCATGATGGGCACTATGATGGGCACCCGGATGCTGGACAGGACGCGCAGGGCGCTGGCCCGGATCAGCTGGTTGGGGTCCTAAAGGCGGAGGTGGGACAAGCCGCGAGAGGGTGCTGGGTGCCCTGCGTGGCAGAGCCTCCCTCCCCGGCTGCGCCCCTGCCCGCGGCCTCGGGCTGGCTCAGACCTCACAACACCCCAGGGCGCGGCAAGGGGCAGCCCGGGAGATGCTTGGAAGTCCCTCGGTAAAGGGGCAGCAGAGCCGGGCACGGCGGCTCAGCATGGCATCTAGCTACTCAGGAGGCTGAGATCTGAGGATCGTGGTTCAAAGCCAGCCCAGGCACTGAAGACCGTGAGACTCTTATCTCCAGTGAACCACCAGAAAACCAGAAGTGGCGCTGTGGTTCCTGGCGTAGGGCAATAGCCTTGAGCTGAAGAGCTCAGGGACAGCGCCCAGGCCCAGAGTTCAAGCCCCAGGACCGAGCAGTGAGGCCCACGCCTGTGTCCACTGTATCCTCTATACACTCAACCAGAGCTGGGCGCCCTGGATTCTAGCCATGAAGCCAGGGCCATCTCCCCTCTGCTGTGACAGCAAGGCTACACATCACTATTTTATCTCAGAGAATGACATCAGCAGCAAGTGCTGTAACACTTCAGATAGATGCTGCTTGCTTTCTAAAAATGGGGGGAAAAAATCCACAAAACTGCAGGTGAAATTAGTAATTCCTAACAAATTTCTGGAAATGATATCTAAATGGGTGGTGTAGAAGCACTAACTTGAATAGCAGGATTCAAATCACATTATATCATCAGTCAGCCAGCCCTGATTTACTTTAACACTCTATTTGGAAATGAGCATAGAGTCACGAAAATCTGCTTCCCATTTTGATAGAGCACTTAGGCTGTATCTGCCACTACTATGGATTTTTTGGGGAATTGGGGAGTGAGGTGGCACTCCAGTTTGAACTCAAAGCTTCACACCTGCAAGGCTGGAGCTCTACCACTCGAGCTAAACTTTTTACTGGCTGTTTTGAAACTATGTTGTAGTGAATTCTGCTTGGGCTCGCCTTGAACCCTGATTCTTCAGATCTCAGCTTCCTGAGTAACTAGGCTTACAGGTGTGATCTGTCGATGCCTGCCTGATGTGGGCCACATTCCACAGAGCCGATGGGCAGTGGGCTATCCAGAGAGTGCTGTCTCTTACCTGTGCCCTATCTCATGGGATGCCCCAGGTCCTCGTGACTGCAGAGCTCCCCCCCAGCCTGGGCAGACCCTGGCCAGCCAGGTGCTGGGGGCTCACACCTATAATCCTGGCTACTCATAAGGCTGAGATCTGGGAGTCATGGCTCCATCCAGCCTGGGCAGGACGGTCCTTGAGACTCTTTTATCTACAATTAACCACCAGAAAACTGGAAGTGGGGCTGTGGCTCCAGTGGTAAAGTGCTAGCCTTGAGCAAAAGAGCTCATGGACACCTGCTGAGTTCAAGCCTTCCAGATGTGCTGAGCTGAAGAGCCCATGTTGTTAGACCAGGACCCCAGGTGACCAGGCAAAGGCCCTGGGCACTCCCTCTATGCCCATGCCTTCTTGAGCCTAGCCTCCACTCCCCAGGCACCTAGCCAGCCCTCTTCTGACACTCATAACTCCTGGAGGCAGGAAGAGCCTCCCCCAAGGCTCCAAGACTCAGGCTGCAGACCCGAGGTGGACCCGAGGTGGACAGCGGCTGCTGACCTTGAGGCCACGCTGGAAGGTGGAGATGGACAGCAGAGCCAGGTCTTGCTGCTCCTCGGCATAGCGTACCAGGTACACATAGACGAGTTTCTTCACCTGAGGAGGCACAGTGGCTTTCTGGAGGTGCTGTGCTCACCATGGGGTGGGGGGGGGGTTCCCACACTGCCAGCCAGGGTGCAGGGCTGGCTTCCTCGGTGGGCAAGCACAGCCTCCAGGGGGTGCCAGGCCCTTCGTCCTCATCCAAACATCCACAGGCTCTTCAGAGGAGCCCAGGCCTGCAGCTCTGCCCGCCTCTCCCCCCACGCCAGCCCACCTGGTCTGAGGGACCTGGCACTGTGGGACGGGCTCTCCCTTGCAGCTCTCACCTCTATGTTCTTACAGGCCACGTTCTTCACCACAGCGGGAAACAGGTCTGAGGCGTTCTTCCCACGGGCAATCATCTGGGTGTGAGCCAGGCAGGGGAGGGGAGGGGAGGAGGGAGCGAGGCAAGTGAGGGAAAAGGCACCGCCGCCGAGACCCCTCCCCAGGGGAAGCCCTGCCCCTCACCGCCACAATCCTCTTCATGGCCTCCAGCTTGAGCGAGTCCTTGTTGGTGTCCAGCATCTCCTTCAGGTCGTCGTGCCTGGCGGGGATGTACCAGAGTCAGCTTCACTGTGTGCGCGTGCGTGCGTCCTCGCGGTGGGAAGGGGGGGACGGATCACAGAAGGGACACAGGGCAAGTGCTGGTAGCTCACACCCGGTATCTTAGCTACTAAGGGAGGATCGCGGTAGAAAGTTCAAGAAACCCCTGCCGAGCCAGAAGCAGGGTGCAGGTGAGTGCATCCCATCCCGTCCCAGCCAAGTGCAAGGCCAGAAGGATGGTGGTCCTCGACGCAGCTGCGCGCGGAAGTCTCTCGAGTCCACCCCACAGAGGGAGGCCCGGCGTGGTGGCGAGGCCCATCATCCTAGCTGCAATGGAAAGCCTGAGGTGGGTGGGTCGCAGGTCCAGGCACGCACCCACGATGATAACGCTGCTCACCCAGGCTTCCGATCTAAGCCCTGCCTTGAGAAGGAGCAGGGCAGGTGTGCAGGAGGTGACTCACACCTGAGGATCGTCTAGAACCAACAGGAAATCGAGCACCGGTCATCCCGAAGGGCACAGTGACCACTCTGAAGGTGAGAAGTGAACAGGGGCCAATGCCAAGGCAGGTGACTTAGCGTGCCTCGATCCCAGCTCTGAAAGTGCAGGAGTACAGAGCAGGTGGAAAGACAGTGCTCCACACGCACGTCTGCCCTGACGAGGTGGGGTCTTGTTTATTTTTAGTGTGAACTCAGGGCCAGGCCCATGCCAGGCAGGCACTCCCTCAGCGCTCCTTGCATCAGCCTTGCCTCAGTTATGATCTTGTGCTCCCGGCTGAGCCAACCTTAGCTGCTGACCCTCCGGTCCCTTCCCCTCACACACCTGGAATTAGAGGGGACTCACCATGCCTAGCTTGTTGGGGACTTTTTGTCAGTCGTGGGGCTTGAACTCTGGGCCTGGGTGCTGTCCCTGAGCTCTTCAGATCAAGGCTAGTGCTCTACCATGTTGAGCCATAGCGCCACTTCCCCTAGCTTGGTTTTTGAGACGGGGCCTCAGGAGCTTTTTGCCTAGGCCAGCCCCAAACTGCAATGCTCCAGTCTCATTCTCTGCAGCAGTTTACAGGTGCGCACCATATTCTCCAACAAGACTTCAACAGGAAAGGCCGAGTGGAAAGGTGACCCCACCCCACCCAACACAGAGGCCTCGCTGGCTGACCAGCGAGGGCCGCGAGCACCCACGCTCACCCGAGTCATTCTGATCACCTGTCAGAGGTCCTGCCCTCAACCCAAAGACACCTGACCTGGTCCTCAGCCATGGCCAGGCCAAGAGCTAAAGACAGAGGGCCCACCCCCCCACCCCACGGACACTCAGTCCACTGCAGCCCTGCTCACAACACCCTGCACAGACACAGGGTGGGACACTCACTGGCCGTGGAGCTCCTCGAGCCTCAAGCTGGGACCCCCTCCTTGGCCTGCAGGGCTCAGGAGCTGTCTTTGGGTGTTCTCTGGACTTCTTCACACCTCACTCTCAAATGTCACAGGTCCTCTCAAGTGCACACCCAAGGGCACCTGCCCACCAGCCTGGTGCCCACATTCCTGGCCCTGAGAGGAGGGAACCCTGGGTCTTCAGGGAGGCCCACCAGCCTCCGTGATAAGGCCAAGGCATCAACGCCACAGCAGACCCCGTGCAGGCTGTGCTCTGGAGGATTGGCCTGACGGTGGCTGGCGTGCCCCGTGTCACGCTCACCTCTCCTGCACACATGCCCTTCCCTGGTTTCCCCACACCCGCAGCTAGGAGAGGCTGCTCAGGCCTCACACTGAGCCCCTTCCAGCAGGGCCTGGAGGACAAAGAGCTCGAGGTGGAACTTCCGTCCCCCTGTACCTCAGCGGCTGGCCCTGGCCCTGGCCCTGGCCTGCCTCCAGGCATGGTCCTTCCTGGGATGCTTCTGGGCCTGTGTCTTCCTCTGGGGCCTGAAGCCACCGAAGCTCTTCGGGTTGCAAGGCCTGGTAGCAGGGTGGTGGCCCAGCCTCGGGAGCCAGCACGGGGCTGGCGGCCCCCTGGTCGGCCCCGGGAGCCCCCGGGGCCCCTGGCCTCACCATGTTCCCCGGGACCTGAAGGAGCCGCTGCATCAGGTCCTGCTCCAGGCTGGGACTGGGTCTGCTATCTCTGCCTCCAGACACCTGCCTCCGAAACTCAGTAACCGGACACTGGCCAGAAGGGAGGCTCCGGTTTCCTCCTCCTTGCTTAGACAGGAGGCCTCAGAAGGGGCAGAGAGCAGGGAGCTGAGGCTAAGCCAGTCTCTAGACAGTGGAGGGGACCAAGGGAACTCAGACCCACAACTGGGTTCTGGCTTCCCCAGAGCTGCTCCCACCCCCCTGGCCCGACTCCTGATCCTCTGGGACCTTTCACAACGAAGTCCTGGGATCTCCCTCTCCCCACCAGGAGATTCTATGAGCCCCATCCCCACGGCTCAAGGACCCAAGCCTTCTTCCTTTCCTTCTGCCTCTCCCATCCTTCTCTCCTCTGCCTCCGGCCCATCCACAATTAAACTTGTTCTGGGCTCCCTCTCAGAACCGAAAAAAACCAAAACAAGGTAAGCGCAAACCTGCTTTAGAAAGGTCTTGTTTCAGCAGTACTGGCCCCAGGTGTCTACTCGGCAGGAGCCAGAGAGACCTGCCGTCTCTCAGATCCAATCATCAAGGCACCAGAAGACTGCAGTGACCTCAGAGCTCTGCCTTCTAGGTACTCTGCCAGCAAGCTTCTACACCCCTTTGCCTGCCAGGGCACTTCTAGCTCACTTCCAAATCTCTTCCACATAGTTTTTTTTGTTTGTTTTTAACCTTTGTCCATCCTATGGCTTGAACTGGGGGGAATGGGTGCTGTCCCTGGGTCATTTTATTCAAGGCTATCGCTCTACCACTTGGAATCACAGCACCACTCCTGGTTTTCCGGTGGTTAACTGGAGATAAGAGTTTCATAGAAGCCTAGCCTTGAGGCGAAGAGCTCCTGGACAGCCCAGAGTTCAAGCCCCATGAACAACAAAAAGTCTCAGACTTTTCTGCCTGGGTTGGCTTTGAGCCATGATCCTCACATCTCAGCTTTCTGAGTAGCTAGGACTACAGGCTTGAGATGTTGGTGTCTGGCAATAAACTTAAGTTTTTTTGGTGGTGGTGGTACTGGGGTTTGAACTCGGGAGCTGGGTTCCAGTTTTAAATATGTTATTTATTCAGTACTGGTGTGTCGAGGCAGCGCTGGACTTGCTGGGCAGGTGTTTTATGGCTTGAGGACTGTCCAGTCCTTTGTGCTTTGGTATTTTGGGGACAGAGTCTCCTCTGTTTGCCGAGGGTCTGCCCTGGCTAGCCTGGATCCATCTCAGGCCTGCCTGGAGCCGGGGACCACTCCCCCCACCCCAGGCCTGGAGGGCCTGAGCTTCAGGCACACCGCACCACTGGGGGGCCCAGGGCCTTCCCCGCCCCCCACACCCTCCCTCTCTGCCTTCCCCCCCCACACCCTCCCTCTAGGCCTTCCCCCCCCACCCTCCCTCTCCGCCTTCCCCCCCCACATCCTCCCTCTCTGCCTCCCCCCCACATCCTCCCTCTCAGCCTTCCCCCCCACACCCTCCCTCTCTGCCTCCCCCCCACATCCTCCCTCTCAGCCTCCCGCCCACACCCTCCCTCTCAGCCTTCCCCCCCACACCCTCCCTCTCAGCCTTCCCCCCCCACACCCTCCCTCTAGGCCTTCCCCCCCCACACCCTCCCTCTCCGCCTTCCCCCCCCACATCCTCCCTCTCTGCCTCCCCCCCACATCCTCCCTCTCAGCCTCCCCCCCACACCCTCCCTCTCTGCCTCCCCCCCACACCCTCCCTCTCGGCCTTCCCCCCCCCCCCCCGGACGCCCTCCCTCTCAGCCTTCCCCCCCCTTGACACTCTTCCTTCCCCATCTTCCCCCCTGGACGCCCTCCCTCCCCGTCTTCCCCCCTGGACGCCCTCCCTCCCCGTCTTCCCCCCTGGACGCCCTCCCTCCCCGTCTTCCCCCCTGGACGCCCTCCCTCTCGGCCTCCCCCCTGGACGCCCTCCCTCTCGGCCCCTCCAGCTCCACGGCCGGGCAGGAAGGAGGGCGGGGCCAGGCGGAAGACCCCAGGGAAGACCGCCTCCTCCCCGGGCTCCGCTCCGCCCCGCCCCGCCCAGCTTAGGGCTGTTGTTTTTTTCTGCAGCCGATGCCGGGGGAGCAGGGAATCTGGGGAGCCGAGGAGCACCTGGCGGCGGCGGGGCCTGCGACCTGCCCTCCCCCCACTCCAACCCCGGCCTCCCCTCCCCCGCCCCGGGTCCTCTCCCCACGTCCCCCTCCCCCGCCCCGGGTCCGCCCCTCCCCCTTCCCCTCCCCCGCCCCGGGTCCTCCCCTCCCCCTTCCCCCCCGCCTCGGGTCCTCCCCTCCCCCCAGTCCCCCTCCCTCACCCCGGGTCCTCCCCCTCCCCCTTCCCCCCGCCTCGGGTCCTCCCCTCCCCCCAGTCCCTCTCCCTCACCCCGGGTCCTCTCCCCCCTTCCGCTCCCCTCCCCGGGTCCTCCCCCTCCCCCCGCCCCCCGTTCCCTTCCCTCACCCCGGGTCCTCTCCCCCTTCCCCTCCCCCGCCCCGGGTCCTCCCCCTCCCCCCGCCCCGGCTCCCCCCACACCCCGGCCCTGCGGCGCCGCCGGCCCGGGCGCTGTCCATGGTGGCGGCCCCGCGCCGCCCCTCACCGCTTGTAGTCGGAGGAGAAGATGCCGCCGCTCGCCGGGTCGTGGCCATACTCGGGCTCTCCGGGGCCGGCCGAGCCGCCCTTGTCCTCGCCGTAGGCGGGCGCGGCCGACATGGGTGCTGCGGCCGAGGTCGCGAGGCGCGGACGGGATTTATCAATCAGGGCCGCGCACCGCGGTTCTCCCCGGCTGGGTCGGCGCAGGCGCGCACGCCGGCGCGGCAGGGCGGAGCGCGGCCGGGACCGGAGGGGCGGGGATCCCGGTCGGGGCGGGGCCGGAGGGGCGGGGATCTAGGCCGGGGGCGTGGCTGGAGGGCCGGAGGGGCGGGGATCCAGGCCGGGGACGTGGCTGGAGGGCCGGGGATCCCGGCAGGAGGGGCGGGGATCCAGGCCGGGGGCGTGGCTGGAGGGCCGGGGATCCCGGCAGGAGGGGCGGGGATCCAGGCCGGGGGCGTGGCTGGAGGGCCGGGGATCCCGGCAGGAGGGGCGGGGATCCAGGCCGGGGGCGTGGCTGGAGGGCCGGAGGGGCGGGGATCCAGGCCGGGGGCGGGGCCGGAGGGCCGGGGATCCCGGCAGGAGGGGCGGGGATCCAGGCCGGGGGCGTGGCCGGAGGGCCGGGGATCCCGGCAGGAGGGGCGGGGATCCAGGCCGGGGGCGTGGCTGGAGGGCCGGAGGGGCGGGGATCCAGGCCGAGGGCGTGGCTGGAGGGCCGGGGATCCCGGCAGGAGGGGCGGGGATCCAGGCTGGGGGCGGGGGCGGACGGGCGTGGCCGTCGAGGGTCCCCACCTACTCTCGACCGGGCCTGCCCGCCAGGGAGGGAGGGGCGGAGATCCACGCTGCGCGCCTGCATGTACTGAAGACCGACACCGGGGACGGACACCGGGAACGGACACAGGGCACCGGGGACGGGCACCGAGCACTGAGGACGGACACGGGGGTCGGGCACCGGGGACGGACACCGGGCACTGAGGACGGGCACTGAGGACGGACACCGGGCACTGAGGACGGACACCGGGGACTGAGGACGGACACCGGGGACGGGCACTTAGGACGGACACCGGAAACGGCACCGGGCACTTAGGACGGGCACCGGAGACAGCACCGGGCACTGAGGACGGACACCGGGGATGGGCACCAGGCACTGGGAACGGGCACCAGGCACCGGGACGGACACTGGACACCGGGGACGGGCAGCCCCTGAGCCCGGCCGCGGCCTTTCCCGCCCCTTGTGCCCTTGGCGCGCGCGAGCGGTGGGCGGAGGGGAACGAGCTAGACCAGAAGGCAGGAATGGGTGTGGGACCGTCCTTTAATGGTCGCCGGGGGACCCGCCCGCCGAGGAGGGCCAGGCCTGGCCTACGCCCCGCTGAGGTCCAGGTCCACCGACACCTAGAGGCGGGGAGACCGGGTTAGCCCGGGGATGGAGCCCCGCTGGGGCGGGTGACGGGGGCGGGGCGGGTGACGGGGGCGGGGCCGCACCGCTGGGTTCGGGCTCGGGCCCGGGCCCGGGCCCGGGCTCGGGCTCCGGCTCCGGCTCCGGCTCGGGCTCGCTTCGCCCGGGCTCCCGTCCACGTCCAGCAGGCGCAGCGCGAAGTGCACGCAGTTGTTGCGCGCGGGGTGGTAGGGCGGCGGGTCGGCGTCCATGGCGGCGCGCACGCGGCGGTCCAGCCCCGCGCGGTCCACGCCGCCGCGCCTCCGCAGCACGCGCCAGAGCTCGCGGGAGCGCTGCAGCGGCCGCCGGCCCTGCTTGCTCACCACGCCCTCCCAGGAGCTCAGGGAGGCCCCCAGCCCCGTGCGCTCGGGAGCCAGGCCTGCGGGGGGCGGGGCCGGTGAGAGCCGGGGCCGCCCGCGGGGTCCCTGGCCGTGCCGGGGGGGGGGGGCGCGGGGGCGCTCTCCTCCCCACCCCCTCCACGCCCTCCTCCCGGCCCCCCTCGCCCCGCGCACTCACCCTCAAAGTGGATGATCTCCCCGTCGCCACAGTAGACGCCCACGTGGGCCCCGTAGCGGCGCCCCACAGGGGACACCAGCTTGAACAGGAAGAGGTCTCCGGGCTCGGGCTCGGCTCCCCGCAGCTCCACAGCCTCGAAGTGCTGGCCCAGGAGGGCCTCGGAGAGGAAGAAGTTCGCGGTGGTGGCGGCCCCCCTGATAGACTGGGCGAGAGGGGCGCACAGGCCTCAGGGCGTGGGCCCGAGGGCCCGACCCCAGGACCCTTCCCTCCCGCGCCGCCCGCCGCTGGGCCCGGCGTCCGCTGGTACCTGGTTTGTGGAGCTGAAGAGCTGGAGAAGCCGGAAAGGCTGAGTGAGGGGCGGGCCGGGCCCTGCGCCCCGGGGGCCCCGCGAGCCGGGCGGGCACAGCGGGGAGACTGGACCCCGCTCCGGCCCCGCCAGGCTTCCTGCCGCGGACAGGGGCAGCGGAGGCCTCCCGTCCGGCGGGAAGGACTCCCATCCCCAGCGCAGGCTACGCTGCCCCCCCCCCCCAAGCCTCGGGACAGTAAAGCTGTCCACCTCAGGAGCCCAGAACATGTGGACCCCGTGTCACCAGGCTCCCACCCCCACCCCAGAGGGCCACGGTGAAGAGCCCACCACCCAGAGGGCAGGGGGGGCCCTGACTGCCCCCCTCGGCCCTCCCCTCCCCCCTCCTTCCCTGGCAAGCAGAGGTGAGGGCTGAGGAGGAGGGAAGCAGTGCAGTGACAGTTGGCACCTGGCCTGAGGGGACAAGCTGAGCTGGGGACTTGGGTTCCAGATACCTGGCATGTGAAGCTCATCTAAGGAGGAAAGACAGAGCAAAACAGCTCTCCACCAGCCACTGTGCCTCCATGCCTCCTGGCCTGGCTGTGCACTGCACCTGTGGGCTGCCTGCCTGCCTGCCTGTCTGTCTGTCTGTCTGGTGCATGGATGTACATTTACATGCCCAAGTCTACTTGAAAATGCTGGTCACAAACACAATCCTGGCCCAGTCACTTCTAAATGGATAGCACAGAAGCTGCCCCTCTCTCAGCCTCAGTGTCCTCTTTGGGGACAGGAAGAGGGTGGGGCTGGTCTGAGCGGTGCCAACAGAAGGGCAGCCCAGAGGACAATAGGGCCTCAGCTCAGTGACCCTTACCCCAGGGCTCACAGGAATCCCCTGACTGGCAAGGTGCCATCCCGGCCCCTCCCTCACAAGCCCTGGCTGGGGCTCCTGGACCTTGAGTAGGCTCTGGGTGATGCCCTTCTGAGAAGGTCCTAGGTGGACACATGGGCTCTACCCACACTGACTAAAGCAAGGATTGCGGGGAGGAAGGCCAGGAAGAACATAGTGTTGGTCTCCTACTGCAGACAGGGAGACTGTGGACGGAGAGAGGCAGAGCAGGATCTGAGGCAAGATGGCCTGGCTGGGCCTAGGTGTCCCTGCCTGCTGCCCACACAGCAGGCGCTCTTTCCCCAGGCCTCACCAGGAGCAAAACTAACCGTGTCTAGTACCAAACGCTCTATCTTTCCTGACCTGGGGGAACAGCACCCTGGCACGGGGCTTTGAGCCAAGTACGGCTGCATGTAAGGAAAAGGAGTGGGGTACAGGCCGCCCAGGCCCAGCCCTGCCTACCCAGTCCAGGCTCCTTGGCTGGGAAGGCATTGCTCTACCCTAGAGCCGCTAGACCTCAGCCCAGAGGGGTTCTGTCTCTGTGCCTCAGGGGGCCACTGTGGCGGGCCCAGCCCCTCGCCCTCAGTCTAGTCCTGGACAAGACTTGGGGATGACTGTCCTCCAAGTCAGTGCTTGCTGCTGGAGGAGAGGCCCTCGCTTGTCCTGAAGAGACGAAGAGACAAGGAGACGTGAGCCCCAGCCCAGCACGTACCTTGTAGAGGCACCCTCCACACCTCGCTCTGCGATCAGAGTAGAGAGGACAGGGTGACCATGCCCCTGGCAGATAAAGGGATCAAGCAGGAAGTCCTGAGGGCCTAGCTCTGCACCACTGCCCCAGCCAGTCCAATGGCAGCACCCATTCTTCCTGCGGCCCTGGGGGGAGGGAGAGAAGCCAGAGGTGCGGAGGTTTAATCCAGGCAGGTGACTGGCACCCTTTCAGCCCAGTTGTGTCAGCTGGGTGCCTGGGTGAAGGGTGACCTCACATAATCCACCTACTGTGCTCTGAGAACAGCTTGGACTCCAGCCCTGTAAGCCGCAGGGGTGCTCCTGCACTGTCTGCAGTGGTGGGCCTCCCCACACAGCTGCCCTCGTGCCAGGCACATCAAGAGGGTCTTCAGGGCTGGGGACTGTTGGGGTGCTTGCGTTAGGACTTCCAGCTGTGACTTCTGAGAGGGTCCACTTCTTCCTTGAATGCCCTCAAAGTTTGCTCTGTGGGTTTGGAAACGTTCTGTCTTCATTCCCTGAGGAGTTTCGCCCTCTAATGCTCTTTCCCCCCACTTTGCTCCTCAGCTAGCCCCACATCTGTACACATACACATAGTTGCAACACACATGACATCTATGGATAACCTATCTAGACATTGAGCGACCTTTGTCCTGAACCTGGCTTATGAGGTTATTGTTTTGTTTACCAGTACTGGGGTTTGCTAGGCAAGAGCTCTACCCATTCACCACACCTCAGCCCTGTTGGTTATTTTTGGAATAGTGTCTTAAATTTGCGCCCCAGCTGGGGGCCTGATCTTCCTGTTTAGACAGCTCTGCAGCTAGGATGTTGGTCCCCATCATCTCAGCTCCCGAGTGGAATCACGAGGGCAGCCAGTCCATCAACTATTTGAATGCCTTACAAAAGTCCCATTTTGGCCAGGCTACAGTGGCTTATATCTGTATCCCTAGTTATTCAGGAAGCTGAGATCTGAGAATTGAGGTTTAAAGCCTGCATGGGCAGGAAAGTCTGTGAACTTCCAAAAGGTCAGATGTAGGAGCTGAGACTCAAGTGGCAGATTGCCAGTGTTGAGGAAAAAAAAAAAAAAAAAAAAAAGCTCAGAGACAGCACCCAGGCCCCAAGTTCAAGCCCCAGGATCAGCACAAAAAGATTCCACTTTAATACTTATATTTAGCCATACTGCTTTGTTTTATATGTAGTGCTCTCTAGAGATTACAATGTAACACACTTTCACAGTCCACTTAGCGATAATGCTAGGGGAAGATGCAGGTCCATCACCCCATCCTGACACTACTGTACCTCCACAGGCAAGGTAACACTGGGTGCTTCCAAGAGGAAAAGGTCCTTTGCTTCAATTGGCTATTTAATCATGTCTAATCTTAATTTTTGAAGGTCAAGGTGTCTCTGATATGGTCTGCATTTTAAAGAACGCATTGTGTGTGGTCTAGTGCAAAGCAGCTGAAAAGACCTTTATCTTATCAGAATGCATTGATGCGTACTGACAATTCCAGCTACTGGGGACCAGGAGGCCAAGGTGGGAACTTGGGCACTTTGGGCAGATGGCTCAGGGCCTTGGCGTATGGAACCTCAGTCCTCAGTCTGGCAAGGGACCTTCATCTTCATTTTGTCAGACAGAGTTCTGTACTAATATCCTTTTTCTATGGCTCATCTCACATTTTCTTCTACCAATATCTAAAATTCACATCTTAAGAAGTAAGAGCTCCAGCCTTGAGGAAATCCCAAGGACGGTGCTCAGGCCCTGAGCTCAAGCCTCAGGACTGGCAAAAAACAACAACAACAAAAAAACCCTCTTTTAAAAATGTCTCAGTTATTCATTATGGTTATCTTTTGCATTGAAATCTTTTGTAAATATTCATAGTACCTGCCTTGAATTTTGTTTTTTTTCATTTGAGTGGTCTGATCTACTTTCATTTTTTTCTATTGTTGAAATTATGTTTTTTTTTCACACCTCCAATTATTTTTTGAAAAATCATATAATGGATATTTGGCAAGATAAATCCAGAGTTCAGACTTTTAAAGTCTCCTGAGGGCCGGGAGTTTGGCCTAGTGGTAGAGTGCTTGCCTAGCATGCATGAAAACCTGGGTGCAATTCCTCGGTACCACATACATAGAAAAAAAGCCAGAAATGGTGCTGAGGCTCAAGTGGTAGAGCGCTAGCCTTGAGAAAGTCCAAGGATAGTGCTCAGGCCCTGAGCTCAAGCCCAGGACTGGAAAAAAACAAAACCAAAAACCCCACAAAACTGGAGCAATCCTAAGGTTCTGTTCCCATTTCCATCTCTCAGAGGTCACTGTGCATTGTTTGAACCCATTATCTTGGAAAGCTTCCGTGTCTCTCTTATTCTTTTTATAAATCCAGTTCCTATTACACCATCGTGGCTGGGAGCAAAAGCTCACAAACATGGTCAGGCTCTGCTCAACGGTGTGTGCTGTGTGCCAGCCACTTGGAGTTACGTGACCGGCAAGGCAGCAGGCATGTCACTGAGGATACCGGCCTACTGAGGTGGGCGTTACAACGCCCCGTCTACGCAAGGACGGTGCGGAGGCAGCTATCCCCCCCCCTCCCGTGGCTGTCCCCCCCCGCGGCTGTCCCCCTGCGGCTGTCCTCCCCCCGCGGCTGTCCCCCCCCCCGAGGCTGTCCCCTGCGGCTGTCCCCCTGCGGATGTCCTCCCCCGCGGCTGTCCCTCCCCCGCGGCTGTCCTCCCCCCGCGGCTGTCCCCTCCCCCCGAGGCTGTCCCCTGCGGCTGTCCCCCTGCGGATGTCCTCCCCCCGCGGCTGTCCCCCTGCGGCTGTCCCCCCCTCCCGCGGCTGTCCCCCCCCGCGGCTGTCCCCCCTGCGCTGTCCACCCCCCCCGCGGCTGTCCCCCCTGCGCTGTCCACCTCCCCCGCGGCTGTCCCCCCCTCCCGCGGCTGTCTCCCCTGCGCTGTCCACCCCCCGCGGCTGTCCCCCCTGCGCTGTCCCCCCCCCGCGGCTGTCCCCCCCCGCGGCTGTCCCCCCTGCGCTGTCCCCCCCCCGCGGCTGTCCCCCCCCGCGGCTGTCCCCCCTGCGCTGTCCACCCCCCCCGCGGCTGTTCCCCCTGCGCTGTCCACCCCCCGCGCTGTCCCCCCTGCGCTGTCCCCCCCCCCGCGGCTGTCCCCCCTGCGCTGTCCACCCCTTGCGGCTGTCCCCCGGCGGCTGTCCTCCCCCCCGGCGGCTGTCCTCCCCCCCGCGGCTGTCCCGGGTGAAGGGGACTTGGCACGATCCAGGGTCCTTCAGGGGAGGGCGTTTTGGCGAGCTGTGGGGCTCCCCACCCCAGCGGGAGGGCCTGACGAGGTGCTGGGCGGCTTCCCTCCCAGGGATGCACGCCGGCTCCCCGGGTGAGCCAGCTCGGCGGCCGGGGCGGGAGCACGTCCCGTGTCCGGTCCCATCGCCCTGCGGACGGGATGGCCCCGAGGGGCCACGGCTGGGAAGCCTGCGGCCCGCCAGCCGGGGCCTCCGTCCACGTCTCGGCCCGGCGCCTCTCCACGCGGGGCCTCACGGCTCGGGCTGCGCGTTCCTCGCACGCCGGGAGGCTCGGGCCGCGCCGGGGCTCCCACAGGCCGCCGCGGGGAGCGGAGCGGCCGCCGCGGGCTGCCGAGGCGCCGCCTTCCGGTTCCGCCGCGCGGGGGCGGGACTTCCTGCCGAGCGCGCGGGGCGCCGGAAGCGGCCCGGGCCCGCCGGAAGGAGCCGGAGCGGGCGGCGGTCTCCATGGCGCTCCTCAGGGAGCGCCGTCCTCGAGGGCGCGGTGCGGGCGTGGGCCTGCGGGGCCGCGGGGCTCCGGTCCCGGGAGGGAGACGGCGGCGGCGGGATGCAGGCGGGGGGATCGCGGGCCCGGACCTGCCCCCGACTCCAGAGGCGAGGACAGCCACGGGCAGGTGGGAGGAGGGAGAGGGGCAGGCACAGCTCCCCCGGACATCGCCCTAAATGACCGCTGGGAAGATGGAAATGAAGACCGCGGGGCGCGGGCGCGGGCGCACGCCTGCCCGCCCAGGCACCGAAGGCCCGAGTCTCCTCCCCCGTTTACCACCCGAAGTCCGGAGCCGAAGCGCCCAGGGACCGGCGGAACACCCACGGCGGCGTCCACACGCTGCCTTCCGGGGAGCACGAGCCGAACCCTAAACACGCACACGGGATCGGAGCAGCCGTCGGAATTGCACGACCTACTCCGTGTGAGCTTTCCCGCCTCGCAGACAACCCTTCCGCACCCTTCACTCCCCAGCTGCCCCGCCTTCTGAGGAGGCGGCTCTTGCTGGGAATCGGAAGACATCCATGTCTCGTTTCTCTTTTCAGGTCAAGTTCCCGGGAAGCAGAAGGCAGTCATCCCCCAGGTTCTGGTCTCTGGGAGGTAGTGGGAGCTCGGTTCCTGCCTTTGATCTGCCTACAGCAGGTGGAGCCCACGCGGGTCAGTGGTGGCAGAACATCCATTTAACTGCTGTAAAGGAGGTGAATACATGGCGCAGAACTGGGCTGGGGAGGAGGAGGACCAGTCAAGCGGTGGGATTTCTGTTTGATTTTGGGTTTGGGTGCTAGGACCTGGGCTTGAATTCTGGGCTTGACATCCTCATCTCATTCAGCTTTTTTTTTTTTTTTTAACCTTAATGGTTAGTGCTCGCCATCACTTGAGCCATGTCTCCCGCTTTGGCTTCTTTAATGACTAGTTGGAGAAAGGAGTCTTTCAGGCTTTTCTGGATGTCTTCCAATCACCATTCTCAGATTCAGACTCCCAAGTAGCTAGAACGACAGGCTTGAGCCACTGATGCCTGGCTCTAGAGGTGATTTTTGAGTCCCACAGGCATTAGGTGGACAAACATGTCTGCCTTATGTGCTAAGGAATCAGGAGCGCTTTATAAACGGTAGGTAGTACAAAAAAGCAGTGATCACAATTCCTCAGAGTGCTATCCTGAATTCTGGATGGGGCATCTTGTTTTCTCTTTCCTCTTCTCTGACATAGGGAAGGAAGTAGGAAAGTAGAAGTCTTTCTGGGTGGCAGATTTATGAAAAACTAATTACATATCCAGTCAATCTCTTTCCAGAAATCGTGTTCTTGCTTTAGAACATTGATAAGTGGGAAATGTCAGTTTAGTAGAATGCAGCCCTTAAATTCAAGAAAAAAGAACCACATTTAGGCCTACTAATGAAAATGGGGAGACAGCAAGATTAGGGTCAGTAAAGCTTAGAGTTCAAACAACAAGGAAGTTTTGTCTGAGTAATTGCATGTTTAAGTTAACTATAAGCTGTTCATGTACATGATCATTAAATTCCACCAGGTTTTCAAGTGAAGAGGCAGGGACAGCTGATTGTTGAAAGAAAAGGTGGGTGGGCCCCAGTCACCCTCCCCTGCTATCTTTCCTCACAGTGCTGGTCTTTCCAGCTGGAAACTCCCATCTTACATCTGGGTTAGTTGACCATAGGTGGCAGTAAAGGGAACACGTATGAAGAATTCTCATCTCTTGAAGTTCCAGTTCTGCTAGCTTCCCTTTAATATCTTGACAGGGTAAAGCCAGTGTTGGATGTGGCTGTGCTCTCCTGGAGACTAAGGAAATAGAGTCCTTGAAGTCAAGTTGGCTCTGCCTTTAGCCTCCTAAAGGAAAAGGTAGATAGAACAGGTCTTGTTTGCAAAAGAAATTCAAGACCTACATATCTACCAACAGCCTTTGTACACTGTCCGCTGCCCTTGTAGAGAGTATAGGAGGAGATATGAAAGGGGATGAGAAATTCTAGATGAGAAAGGTGGAGACGGCCTGGTATCGGTGGCCCGTTATCTGAGGATCAAGGTTTGAAGTCAGCCCAGGCAGAAGAGTCTGTCTCTATTTCTAGTTACCCAGCAGAAAAGCTGTGCTACAGGTGTGGCTTAAGTGGTAAAGTGCCATCTGTGAGCAGAAAAGCAGATAGCTCTAGTCCTTTAGTTCAAGCTCTGGTAACCATGCATGTGCATGCGAGCACACAAGTGCACACACACACACACACACACGCATGCTAATATCGACAAAGGTTGTGTGGTTGTTTTACACACTCCTCCCTTTTGTTTAGGGGCTAGGGGCACTGGAATCTGGACTCTAGGACATTTGTTTCGTCACACACCCCGCCTTTCTTTCCCTTTGTTAATGTGAAGTGCCAAAGCTTGTGTAATGAGTGAACCAAGAGTGTTAAATTGGTATGAGGAAAGCTAAGAGAAAAATAGGCCTTTATTTTGTTTGTTTTAATCACCCAGTGTCAGGGATTATGGCTACAGCGGTCAAATTTTTAAAAACTTCCTCCATTTGCTTTGTAACAGACTTGTCAGTGAGCACGGCCACCAGGTAAGCCTTTTCCTTGCTGAAATTCAGTTTCGTCAGACCATTCATGGTATTTGAGGGACTGGAATACCTTTCTGGAAATATTTGTTCTCAGCTTACTTTTCTTCTTGCAGCAGGCATGAGAGATGCTGATACAGACCTGGGCCGAGGCCGAGTAACTACTGCAGTGCTGAAAGGTGGTCTTTTGGTTCCCAAGTGGATTTTCAGGTCAGAGGTAATTCTCAATTCTACTCAGCTCTTCTCTTTGTAAATAAAAATACTACTGAAGTCTTACAGTGTTGTTTTAATCCACTTTCCATTCATCCACCAACAATGACCACGTGAAGTCTCCATGAAGCCTAGTAGAGCCTGAATTTACTCTCACCTCAGTGTATAGTAAGAATGCCTCTGAATAAGTGCGCGTCTGTGTTAGTTGTTTAAATTCTGAGCCATTTCTGTGCTTATACCTCTTTCAGCCTGGACTGGTAATGTCCACCCCACACAAGCAGGCCAGGGCACGTGGGACTGGGATGTGGGTCAGGTGACGTGAGACCGCATGCCAGTACTAACCAGCCACGGACTGCGCTCGGCTCCCAGTGCTCCTGTCCAAGCCAACAGAGGCTGACAGGCAGGAGCAGAGAAGCTGATGCCAGCAAGGCCTAGTAGAGAGTGGCGTGCTTGGGTGTGGAGATGCCATTACGTATCTTTAGACACCCCACCTTTTCCAAAGAAAAACAGGGGTGTACAAACTGGTGAAGCCGACAGCTGAAGGTGTACAGGTGCTGAGAATTATCCACGTTGAAGAAGGACAACTTCGAGTTCTCATAGTCTAACAGGATGCCGATCTGCTTGGGCGGGACTGTTATTCTTATTTCTGGCGTTTTCCCATTGTGCAGAAATTCATATTTGTGCCTGAAAATTAAGTGTTGATAGAGTGAAGCTACAGACGTTCCAGTACTAAGCTATTATTCACAGAGTATTTCTTGTCAATTCCATTTGTTCCTGTGGTTTGTATATGTTAAATGACTACTAGCTTAGCATGTCATCTTCACATTCCTCTTTTCTTACACTTGTCCTAAGAAACATGTTTTCAGGTCTATTCTTGGGCTGCCACTCCACCTTGGAAACTTAGGAAAGAACTTGTGAACTTACTTGCACCAAAGTGAGTACAGACAGAACACATGAGAAGATGGAAACAGCAAGTCCCATGTGCATGCGTGTGGGGTGAGGACGGCTGCAAGGGCTCCTGCTGGCCACGTGGAAGGGACGAGCCTTTAGGTGTAATGCGCTCTGCCATCCAGTTATGATTCAGAGTGAACTGTGGCCCCTAGCCTGTGTGCCGTGCTCCATATCCTGTGTGCTTTGTGGAACGGCTGGAACCAAAGCCAGCCTGACCCGTGGGCTGGCCTGACCCTTGGTCTACAGTCTTGGAGGAGTCTGTGTGCCTGCACATGGAGTACGATCTGTATGTGCCAGGGAGCCAGCTGGCCTGTTTCCATCCCAGCTCACGAGACTTCACTTCCTATGGAGCAGCCCTGGAAAGCTGGGGTCCTCTCCTTTCCCTCTTCACCCAGTGCGGTCACCGCTCCCTCTTCCCCTCCTGCATGAAGAATCTGCTGCAGATCCAGGCTTGGCTTCTGCCTGCTGTCATTTTTCTGACCTCTAATCCCAGGCCCTTCCCAGCCAGACCCACTAACTCTCTGAAGGAGACCCCAGCCTTCAACCTTGCCTCAGACCAGCGCCAGGGGCCTGTGTGCCGCCCTGCACAAAGTGATTCTTGCACTTTTGGTCAGGCACTGAGGCTTGGGCCTCCGTGTTGGTTCTGTCCATCATGGGAAGCTGGTCTCCCGCATGACTGGCCATGGCACAGGCTTGCATGAGCTGGGTGGAGGGTGATGGCAGAGAACCCTGGCGAACAGGATGACGCTCACTGAGCCAGGGTCAGAGCCCCACAGGCAGAGGGTGCTGGGGGCAGGAGGTGTCTGCTGCATTTGGGTTTATGTGGGGCTTGTTCCAAGTCTGAAGGTCCCATTGGTCAGCCTGAGCTCATGGAGCTTTCCTGGCCACACAGCTAAGCCCATGTCCAAGCAGCCATTTTTGTTAAACTTCCAGGTTTCAGGTCAAGCACATCCACTAACACTGAAGCTGAGTGCAAGAGGCGAAGCTGTGGCTTGGGGTTAGGAATGTGTGTTGAGCAGGACCGCCTGTGTCCTCTTGGGTGGCAGAGCTGTCTGCACGGCAACCTTGCTTATGATAGCAGGACTTGAGTACCAGCAGCAAATGAGATGACGTGCTGAGAGTGGACAGGGGAGCTGCACCTGATGAGCTCTAGACATTTTTAGCGTGAACGTCCTCTTTCTCTGGCAACCACTTGTAGTGCCTGAGGACATTTTCTGCAACATGACTGGGGTCTGAGTCATGGCAGAAGTGCAACCTGGTACTCGGATCTTTCCAACTTCCACCCTGGGTCTGAGAGTCCCCTTTACCTGGATGAGGCAAATGTGTGCCTCAGGCACCAGGCGTGGGGGCTTGCCCCGAGGTCTTCCTGTTTAGGGATGTCTTCAAAGGCTACTCCGACAGTGAAGTCCAAGCCTTCTTCCACCTCCACCTCCCAGTAATGGCGGCCTCGGACTGGGATTAGATTTCCCATGACAGCAACACACCTGGATTCACAAAGTGCAAGCACAGGCTGGGTCTGGAGCTCTGTGGCCCGGGGCTTCGTCCATGGCCTTCTTGCTTCCTGCCACACTTCACTGTGACCTTTCTGAAATGTAAACCTGATCCTCCTTGAATCTCCCAAGAGAGCCTCACCTGCCTCGCCTTCCTCCTCCATGGCAGGCGCTCTGCTGCTGCAGCCTCGAGGAGCTCCTTGTATCACCAGGGCCGTGGGAGGACCTGCCCACCCTGAGACTCTGCCTGCACAGCCTTGGCTTCCCCACCCGGGGGTTCTGTCATCTGCTTTTCTCTCTAACCATGTCCTTAGGGAAGTCTTCAGAACATTCTCTCCTGAGCCCGCGCATTATGTACCTGCTGAACCGGGTCTGGCTGGCTGCTGGCTCCCTTGCTGGAGTTTTCTTTCCACTTCGAACAACTGTCAACCCGTCCTCAGAAATGGTCAGTGCAGGATGGCAGGTGTCCTTGTTCAGGTGGAAGAAGCTTCCTGTGGGGAGGGAGCATGGGGAGAGCAGGCGGTCACTGCTTCCCTGCCTAGGCTTGTGGCCCTCGCCGTGGAGCATGTCCAGGGCGCAGCGGCCTTGTTTCCAGCCTTGTCGGATGCAACAGACAGCACAGAGCTCAGCAGATGACAAGTTTTGCTTCTTTCAGTTCTTACAACTGGCCTTAAAACGAGGTATTTCTGTTTCCATTTTAAGAGGCAGGAGTGGTTAGGACATTAGCTGGGGGCCTGGGAAGCTGGCTTAGTGGTAGAGTGCTTGCCTAGCATGCAGGAAGATGAGGGCAGGGCTCAGATCACCATGCATTTGCCTAGCAAGCAGGAAGCCTTGCGTTTAATTTTTCAAAAGTGATTCAAAATAGAAGAGTGGAGCCCGCTTCTCTTGTTTCTTAGTCAGGCTCTCCTTAAGTTTCTGTTAGTGATGCCTCATTGCCTTGACTTCTAGGTCAAGCATCCCCATGTGCTGGCGCTGGTGCCCAGGGGCCAGTACAGGCGGCCCTTCTCACTCCCTAGACCCGGGGAGTCCCAGGCTTTTGCTGGTTGGCGTTCACTGCGTTTTCCCTTTACACTGTGCGTTCTAGCACGGCGTGAAGAGCCCACACTGGCTCTGCATCTGTTCTTGGCTCTGTCCCTGAATCAGCAGAAGCTGAGGTTTGAAACCATGCCATCTGCATAGGTCATGAGCTGACAAGCAGAGGAAGAGAGCCTGGGCCCTGCCTGGTTGCTGTCCTCTCTCTTCTGCCACCCCGGGTGTCCATGCTACTTGCCTTGCTGTGAATGTGGAGGGAATATAAATGTGGGCTGGTCTCGGGCTTCTTCCTGGCTTTGGAGCGGGGACAAAATGCTACAATGTCCCTCAGTGAAAGAACCCTGGCCAGTCTGAGCTGGGTGTCCAGGGGGAGGTGTGGGGGAGCCCCTGGCCTCGGTACCCCAGTGCTCCGCACACAGCCTGGGGTGGCGGGGGACTTGGGATGTGAGGGTGTCCCTGGAGGGATCTGCTAGCTCAGGCTTCTTGGAGGAGGGGGCTGTGAGCAGCCCCTGCAGACAGGGTGGGGAAGGATGGGGCACACGTTGGCCTCTAGTGGGGGACCCCTAGGCATGGCTCTTCCTGGGGATTTCCTAAAGATTCCCCAAGGGCAGGATTCACCCGTGAGAGGGTCGATGGGGACAGCCATGGGCCACGGGCCACGGGCCACAGCACATCGCTCTCTGCTCTGCCCCCAGCTCTGGGTCTGCCACAGTGGAGGGGAGAGGGGGTGGCCAGGCACAGACCTGTCGAGTGGACCGTGGCAGGCTGGCTCCTGGCGCTGAGGCCTCCCACATTCAGGGCCCGCACGTAGACGGTGTAGCTCTGCCCGGGCAGCAGCTGCATCAGGGACTGGCAGGTTGGGATGCCCACAGCTGACCTGCGGGAGGAAAGGCTGTCAGCAGCGTACCCTGCCCATGGGGAGTTGTGGTTCCTTCCGCAGTGGCGAGGGCGCATGCCCCTCGGGGACGCCGTCACTCCGGTTGGTCCCATGTGTCAGGTGCTCTAAGCCTCAGCTGAGCCGTTCCGCGGGCAGAGCCATCAGACACCCACCTACTCCTGAGCAGCTCTCGCAGTGGAAACATGGTGAGCTTTGCCGTGGCTGGGTGGGGCCACACAGAGCCCACCAGCAGACAGGGAGGTTCCACACAGCACTACACATCAGAGTCCTAATGGTTGACTGAGCTCTCCTGCTTCACCAGGAGACAAGGCTGTCCCATGCCATGACTGCTGCTGGGCGCCTGGCCAGTTCTTCCGACCTCCAAGCCCTGGGTGTGAGGGTCTCTCTCGAGGGCCATGGCAAATGGCAGTGACTGTGGCAACCGGGATGACCGGGGGGGGGGGGGTGACACAATCTTCTACAGCAGTCCATTGGGCCACAATCTTCCACCCTTCCTCAGGCCCCTCTCGCTCTCCTCCCTGGGTTTCTACCCAGCCCAGAGGCAGCCCTGAGACTCACTCGATCATGCCCGAGGCCTCTGGTGTTTCTGCCCGAATCAGCTCCACGGTGTAGGAGTCCACGGGGTTCAGGTTCCCTGACTCCCAGCTGATGAGCGCGGCCTCCTCGCAGCTCCTGATCTCCTTGCACTTTATCACCGGGGGTGAGGGGGCTACAGGAGAGAGCAGAGGGCTGTGTATCACAGCCGCTCTGCTCCGTCATGGACAAACACACAGGCGCCTCTTCCCCACATGGCAGACAACTTTCCATGGAGGTTCCCTCCCGTCGTGTGACGCTGGGGATCGGGGCTTTGCACATTGCGCCTGGCAAGCGTGGCCCACTCGCCACCCTGAGGCCACCCCAGCTCCAGGGAAGCCAGCATGATCAAAGGCACCAGGCCACCTCTCTTAGGAGCTCCTGCAGTACAGACTGCAGAGGCAGCCCTCTCACTTAGGCCAGGTCCAAGTCCAGGAGACTCAGAAAAAATTTTGGAAGTGGTGCTGTGGCTTAAGTGGTAGAAAGCTGGCCTTGAGTACAAAGAGCCTCTGGGACAGTGCCCAGGCCTTGAGCTCAAGCCCCGGGATGGCCAAAATTTTAAAACTTTGAAATTAAAACTAGCAGAAAGGAAGCTGTCCCTAGCTCTTTCTATCCTTTCCGGGGTGTCTGGATGCCAGTGAGTCCTGTGTGCCCTCACGCCCGCTGCAGAGGCGAGGCCGGTTACCCAGTTACCTGTCGTGTAGGTGACGTGCTCACTGCTGGGGCTGCGCCCAGCTCTGTTCTCAGCTATCACCCAGAATTCATACTGGGTATTTGGCTCAAGGTTTCTCACTGAGCAGTATGTGTCCTTGACAGTCACTGTAAATGCTGGGGAAGAAATGAAGAAGAGAAGAATCTAACCCCAAGAATAATCCAAGTGTTTCCAGTTCCTGTGCAGATCCCATTTCAGCAGAAGGCAGGTCCCCTGCCTGCCCTGCACTGTGGCCCTGCCTTGGGGCGTCACCCTTCCCTCATCCGCCAGGGCCTGGAGCCAGTGGCCAGGCTCCTTCACCACTGGAGGTGAGTTTGTCCCTGTGCTGAGGCTGATGGGCCACACTGGAGCAAGAGGTGGCTCCTCATCTGGGCGTGGGCCCCAGGGTCCAGGACAGATGTGCTGGAAGAATCTGCCCTGCGAGGGTCCTTACCACACAGGCCAAGACTGTGCCGAGGACAGCCGTGTCGCCCACCCCCAGACTGCATGGATGTGGCCCTTACCACACTGGCCCCCGCTTGCTCTCCCTGCCATGCTCACCCACCTGCACCTCGCCGACCTCCCTTCCCGGTGAGTTCCTCCCCGGGAGAGCCGCCCCACACTGGCCGGTAGCACAGCTGGTAGCGCTCCACCGTGTCCTCCGAGTGCAGGCTCCAGCACACCCGCACGGAGGAGCCCGTGGCTGAGTTGGGGGCCTGCCGGTTTATCACCGGAGCAGAGGGGGCTGGGGTGAGAGAAGAGAAAAGAGCACAGGCATGTGAGGAGGACAGGCAGGGGCACGGTGGCACAGGGGGCCTTCCACAGGGCAATCGGGCTGAAGACACTGCCAAGCCCAGGAAAACTGGACATCCAGCACCATCCCCACGTTACAGTGAGAAGCTAGGCTAGCGCTCTACCACTTGAGCCTCAGCACCACTTCTGGCTTTTTTCTATGGATGTGGTGCCGAGGAATTGAACCCCGGTCTTCATGCATGCTAGGCAAGCACTCTACCACTAGGCCAAACTTCTGGCCCTGAAGTGGGGCTTTCACTTCAAGAGATGTTAGGGTGGGGACCAAAACATGAGAAGGGTATCAATGTATGCGAAGCAATGCACCTTCTATCTGGTGAATATAATGTAGCCCTTCTATCAGTTACAATAAAAAATATACGGGGGAAAAAAAGTGGTAGGGTAGATCCCTCTCTCCTCCTGCCTCCCCCCACCCCCGCTGCTCCCCACCCCCACCCCGGAAGGACACAGATGAGACTCCTCGCCTGGAACCGTGTTCATGGATCCCATCAGCTGCTCCACCTCTGTGAAATCCAAGGTCTGGTCTTCGAAGTCGGGCTGTGCAGAGATCTCCACATCTGTCTTTATTTTCAGGAACTTTCCGAGTCTGTTGGCACACAAGGGCACCCTCACACCACGGTGGAGCATCTGGGGTGTAGGTGTGGTGCTGGGTCACTGGCAGGGCTCTGCCCCGTTTGGCTTTGCTTGCCTTTCCTGTCCAGGCTCAGGCCTGGACGGCAGTCCACCTACTTGAGGTGTCCCACAACAGCTGTGATGTCAGGGGTCTCACTACGGCCAGCTCTCTGCTGAGGGGTCCTGAGAACCTTTCTGCTCAGCCTGGCCTCCCTGTGCATGCTCCCTTCCACCCTGACACTCTCAGAGTCCGTTCCAGAGGGGCCTTGGGGACTCGTGCAGAAGGGACAGCAGAGTTACCTGTCGGCCATGGCCACTGCGTCCTGTAGGGGAGATAGGAGAAAAACGGTCCATTGGTTTTGGAAGGGACCTTTTTCACATGGATGATAATGTGAACATGCTTAAAAACCGGGGTGTTAGAACAGAAAAGCAGGGGCTGTCCACGCCCTCCAAAGCCAGCCAGCGAGCGTGTCCTTGGACCTCTGGCTGGAAGACTGCCGTGTTTCACTGCTGCTCATGGGATGCCGCTCTCATCAGGGTAGGCAACCGTGGAAGGAGACCTCTGTGTGTGTCTCCTGTGGCGTGCCAGGCTGCCTTAGGGACAGTGGCCCTGGGACTGAGGACTCAGCGGCAGCATGGCATCGATGGCTCCCAGGTACCTGACACGCACTCCCCAGCGTTCGTCAGGACGGAGGAGGTGCGCCTGGGGCTTTGGGGGGCAGTGGGGTGGGGCTATACTCAACTGGCTGAAGGCCCTACCGCATAGCTGGGTGTGACCCTGTGACAAAGGCAACCCCTTGCTCTAGCTGAAGCTTAAATTCCTACAGCCCAGGTTCTCGGGGTTTGGCTTAGGTTTAGTTTGATTTGAAGAAAACTAGAGGTTTTGGGGGTGCATGCCTGAGGTCATTTCCCTGTAACTGGGACACTAGAGGCACCCTTAGCCTTTGCCCTCCCCACTGAAAGCTCCCAGGGCGTCCCTTCTGCTCAGCTCCAGGGTAGGGACAGAGAAACAAAGATGGCTACAGGGGTGGCCTCAGCCGCACCTGAGCTGCCTGCTGTCCACCCATAGCTAAGCTGTGCCAGCACACAGCCCAGCCTCATGAACAGCCAGTGGAGTCACAGGGACGCAGACCACTAAAGCCAACTCCAAGGGAGAGGTGGCTTCATGCTGGTTAGTGAAGGAGGCCCTGAGTTCAAACCCCAGTAATGCCCAAGCCAACAGAACACAAAGTGGACCGGGCACCTCCGGCATGCCTAGCCACGTCTCCCGGCCTCGTACTGACCTTCAGGAAGTCAGCCTTGTCCTCGTGGCACACCTCCTCTATGGTCTCCATCAGCTCTTTGCAGGTCTCCAGGCTTTCTCCACAGCTGACCAGCTGTCTGTACAGGGCCTCCAGCTTCTCTTTCTTTTTCTCCCCAAGAGCCTGTATTTTTTCCTCGTATTTTTGAGCCAGTGTTTCCAAGATCTCGTTGTAATGGAACTCAAAGTTTTGTTCCTGTCTCCCGAAGTTCTCCTGCAAGAAAGTTGTTCTCAGTGAAGCCTGGGCGCCTGGGCGTGGTGGCAGCGGCTGCTCTGCCGGGATGGAGGCGCGGTACTCTGTTGCCATGACAACTGGTGGCTGGGGGGGGGTATTACTATGCTACCAGAACCCCCACCCCAATGCCTCCCTACACATCCTCCTGAGCTGCCAAAGCTCCCGATCTGACTGCCACTTCACATGCACCTCAGCCGCAAACAGATCTGCCCCCCCTGGGGGAGAAGAAGAGGAGGTGAGGAGCAGGATTGCGGCCAGGGGCACTGCCCTGCGGATGGACATGCAGGAAGACGGCGGAGGGCGTCAACCCCGGGTCCCCGCTGAGAGCACAGAGCCAGTGTGGAATGCTGGCCACTGGGTCCCATAAGACATGGCCCATGCCCGAAAGCCGCCAGACCACTCTTACCTCCACCGTGATGAACACCTCTTCCAGGTGACTTGCAAAGTTTTCCATGTCGATGATCTGCTTTTCCAGTCTGACCATGTTCCTGTGGACTTCATCCTGTCCCGAGAGGAGGTGTTAGTGCCGCTTTTGTCCTGTTTTGTCCCTATGTCACACACACACACACACACAGCCCTCTTACCCTGGCACTTTCCAGCGCTTTGTCTAGTGGGGTCACCTGGTGGCCCTTGTGCTCATGCGAGTCCTTTTCTGAAGCTCTCAGTGGAGTCTTGCAGGTGACACAGAAGATGTCAGCAGCTTCCTCCTCGTCCTCCTCCTCTGGGATGACGTAGCACTCGTACTCCTCGCTGGCGCGGCCATGCGTGTAGAGGTAGGCTTCCCGCAGGTCCTGGCACTGGCCGGCAGGGCCCCAGCCTGCGTAACCCTGATCCTCCCCCATTCCACTGTCATCGGCTAACTCACCCCCTAGTTCATGGTCGTCTTCAAGGTCATATAACTGGACAAGCTCATCCCCGGGCCTTTGGAGGTCTCTTCCAGCCTTCGCTTCCCCTGCCCGACTCAGCTCACTGCCCATTTCAACTTGGCCTGCTTCTCTCCCAATTCTTGTGTTTTCTTCTGGAAGGATGTGCAGTCGGTCTTCAGAGTCGTACAGGTCCATGTGGTAAAAGCCGAAGTCTCTGGAGGCAGCAGGCCTGTCCAGCCCAGGGTTCCCCTCAGCTTCCTCATCCATCGTAACGTGGAAGTCTGGGGATGTTGGTGAGCACAACAACAGCTGCTTCCCCGAGAGTTCAGCGCCGGTGTGCCAGTCCTAGGGTTTGGAAAGAGTGAAGGCTTCAGCTCTCAGGCGCTCAGGCCATTATGGAAGATGGATGTGAGATCCACATCACTCAAGGACAGCTCAGTGCATCTTCTCTCTGAACCACTTGCAAGAATGGTGTACTTAGCTAGATGTCATGCTAGAGGCAAAGCTCCAGCACCTGGGAGGCTGAGGCAGGAGGATCCTAAGTTCAAGGCCAGCTGGGGCTACACAGTGAGACAGTCTCTAAAAATGTTTCTAAAAAGGTTTATTTTGGCAAGGTAGCATATGGCTGGAGCCTAGCTTCTTGGGTGGGAGGCATCCTGGGACGAAAAACGCTAAGATGAACTGTGAGGCAGAGGCCTGGCAGACATGGTCCGAGTGCCGGCCCTCTGAACACCAGTGCAAGCCGCCCCGTGTGCCCTCAGTCAACACAGAGGCTAACAGAAGTTTCCCTCAGCCGTGCTTTTAGGCTCCTAAGGGAATCAGAATCTAGGGAGAAAGGAACCTCGTGGCTAATTGCCATCTTGTGAAGCATAAACCAAGGTTCAGAGGAGTGGAGAAATAAGTGCCAGTCTGTAATGAATGCATGGTTTGTGTGTGTGTGTGGTGGTGGTGGGGGGATTTCCTGGCCTCTGTGCTAGTAGGTGCTAGTGGAAAACCAAGCAGACATACTTACATCTTATGTTCCTAGTAAGTCTCTTTTGTCTTAGAAAACCTTGAGACAGACCCTGGCTAACTTTGTCCTGGCTGGCTTCAACCTCCATTCATTCTACTTCCTTCACCGCCCAAGCAGCTGGGATTATAAATGTTTAACACCACTCTCAGCTTGTGGCTGTGCTTTAACCAGAAAAGTCCCCTTTGAGAAGTTTCTTTTTTCTTTTCTAAACCTTCTAAGGATCATATTTCTATGAATTATTGAGACCTGTGAATTCACTCCCTGGAGATAAGACCATAAGGGCAGGGACATGATTTTGCATCTAGCTTGCAGGTAATTCTAAAAGCTTATCCATGCATTCCCTGGGAATTCCTGAGCTACAGCCAAAGAAAATCTGCTTTCAAGACGATAGCTGTACAACCATGCAACATGGTTCCAGAAGGCTTCCTGGGCCGAGCCCAGAACTGAAGACTTTCTGCTGGAGGAACCTGAGTGCTAACCAGCGACAAGCGGCTCCTCTGCTGCTTCTCAGCACTGGAGTCAACACAGGGAACTGTGGCTGCCAGCACGTACTGATGGGGTCAAACAGGACGCAGGGATCAACACAGCAGAACTGCCAGACCACATCAACATAATTCCTGAGGCTGTCCCAGCAAAGAGACCCTGCACTGCAAAATCCTGAGGACACACTGCAAGAATCACAGCTGTGGTCAGAGATTCTTCCATACTGCGTTCCAAAACCCTACTCCATAAACTCTAATTCTTGCTACAAAGAGGCGCACAAAACACGGACCCTGCCAGCAATGATGTCCGTATTTACCGAGAGATCTCGTCCTCTGTAAGGGAAAGATACCCCTTCAGTACAGTGGCACCCATTCAGACGACCGTTTCTAATCGTACGATTTCTCATAAGCATTAACACCATTTCCCCAAAACTCGCCTGCCCCTTCGGAGGTTGACAATGCGTCTCTGGACTCAGGACCTGGGTTTCTGCAGGCAGGCGGGATCCACAGTGGGGGCTTCGCTTCCCGATGTCCTCTGCACGCCCCGCCGGGGACCTCCGGGGACCTCGCCTGCCCAGGGGCCCGGGCTGGACGGTAACAGGAGCCGCCGCCTCCCGCTGCAAATAGCCACAGGCCAAATATGGCGCGGCCTGGCGGCCCTGCCCTGTCCTGTGTCACCCCGAGAGGGCCCGGGCCGTGCTGGGGCCCTGGGGACAGCGGGGAGCGCCTGCCACCTGCCCCCTCTGGAGGGGATTTGAACTCAGAGCCCGGGCTCGCCAGGCGGGGCCCGGCCGCCGGAGCCCTACCGCCGGCCCTGCGCTCTGCTGGTTGTTTTGGAGACAGGGCTCCCAGACTTTCCTCTCGGGGCCGATCTTAACCCTCAGCCCTTCAACCCGAGGCCGAAGGGCAACCAGAAGGCAGGGCCCAGGGGCGCGGGCGGAGGGCGGCGCGGCCCGGCGCCCCGGCCGGAGCGCGTCCACAGGCCGTCAGCTCGTCCTTTCCACCCTCGTTCCCCCTCAGCCCGTGCCAGGCGGGCAGGGCGGGGCTCTTATGGACGGGCGCGGACCCGCCCTTCGGTGAGACAACCAATCCCGTCCGCGGAAGGCGGGCTCTGAGTCCGAGGACAGCCAATCAGGGGCGGGGGCGTCTGGCCGTCGCGGGTTGATTGACGGGTGGCGGACGCGGCCCGGCCGGCGGCGCCATGGAGGACGAGCAGCCCGACAGCCTGGAGGGCTGGGTGCCGCTCCGCGAGGGCCTCTTCACCGCGCCCGAGCCGCACCGGCTGCGCTTCCTGGTGGCCTGGAACGACGCGGAGGGCCAGTTTGCGGTGACCTGTCACGACCGCACGGCGCAGCGCCGGCGGCGGCGGCAGGGCGAGGGCGGCGGGCGGGGGCCGGGGCCGGGGCCGGGGCCGGGGCCGGGGCCGGGGCCGGGGCCGGGAGCCGAGCCCGAGCCCCAGCCCCGGGCCGCCGCGCCCCCGCCCAGCTGGGCCGGCCTGCTCTCGGCCGCGGGGCTCCGCGGCGCGCACCGGCAGCTGGCGGCGCTGTGGCCGCCCCTGGAGCGCTGCTTCCCGCGGCTGCCGCCCGAGCTGGACGCGGCGGGCGGCGCGCCGGGGCGCGGGCTGTGGGCGCGGATGTGGGCGGCGCGCGCGGGCCCCGGCGAGGCGGCGCTGCGGGAGCTGTGCGCGCAGCTGGAGCGCTACCTGGGCGAGGCGGCGGGCGGCTGCGGCGGCGCCACGGTGCGGGACGCGCTCTTCCCCGCGGCCGCGGCCGGCGAGGCCGACTGCGAGAGTGCGCGCGAGTTCCGGGAGCGGGCGCTGCGCGCGCGGCGGGCCGAGGCCGGGGCGCGGCTGCGGCAGGTGCGGGCTCGGGGGCGGGGGGCGCGGAGGGGGACGGGGGGGGGACGGGGGGGGGCGGCGCCCGGCGCCGCGGGCTTCCGCTCGGCGGGGCCCCACCGGCGGGGCCGCGGCGCAGCCCAGCCCGAGCAGCCTTCCCGCGGGCCCACTGGCTGGCACGGCCGTGGCCTCGGCCCGGGCAGCCTCTGAGCCCTCGGATCGCGGCCTCTGGGCTGCAAGGCCTTAACATTTGAAGAGGATAAATGCTGGGGCGCTTCTGCTTGGGGGTTTTGGTGTGATCTTCCAGTCTTAAGCTTACTTACTACATTTTGCCACCAGCTTCTCCAGGGACACGGGAGAGCCACCACCTTGGTTGAATTAATGCAGGTTTATAAGGAGGAAGAGGAAGCGTATCAGGAACTGGTTACCGTGACAACCACCTTTTTCCAGTTCTTACTGCAGCCCTTTAGGGATATGCGAGAGGATGCAACTTCACGTAAGCGCAGTATTTTGGTATGTGTACTTAATTCTTAAATCTTGTTACCTACTACACAGCTACGACCTGTTATATACAGCTGTTACCTACTGTATACTCCCATGTGGTATCTCTTTATGTGTAAAGGTTCCATTTTATTTTCATTCTACTTACGTTCATTTTCATGTTTAGGTGATACTGTAAATACACTGAATTTTACTTGGAATTGGGGTTAAAAATTGAGGCTTGTGGGGCTGGGGATGTGGCTTAGTGATAGAGTGCTTGCCTAGTACACATGAAGCCCTGAGTGTGTTTCCTCGGCGCCATAAGGAGAAAACGCCAGACGTGGAAGTGTGCCTCAAATGGTAGAGCGCTAGCCCCCAGCAAAAGAAGCTCAAGGACAGTGCCCAGGCCCTACGTTCAGGCGAAAAAGAAAAAAGAAAAAAAAAAATTGAGGTTTGGGTTGTAACTCAGTAGAGCACTGGTGAAATACACCAGCACCAAAAAGAAAAAAACAAAACAATTTTTCTGATAGAAATGAAAACATCTATGATGGTCTTCTCAAGACCATAAGAATTCTGCACATTTCCCAGGAGGTAGTGGTGTAGATAGTCTCCATTTTCATCACTGGGGGTGGAGGCAGCGGGACCCCAGTTCTAGGCCAGCCCAGGCCACATAGCGACTGCACGTGATACTCCCTGCCTTAACCCAAAAGCAAAACAAAACTACACAAACCTGGGGTCAGAGCAGAGCAGCACCCACTCCGGGAAGAGCCGTGCAGCTGTGCATTCCCTGACTAGGGCCCATCCCGGGAAGGGAGTGCTGAATGAGCGGAACCCACACAGTTCAAGCAGGTGAGAGACCACCGCTCTCAGTTTCCCAGGGCTCACGTTTCCATTACCTCTTTTTTCTGTAGAAGTCCCTGGATGAGGATGACCTGGGTCCCAAAAGGGTAGCTGTTCTGCAGAAGGAAGCCAAAGAATGGACCCGGCAGGCAGAGGAAGCCACTGCCTCCATTCAAGACATCACTGTGGATTACTTTAAGGAAACAGTGAATGCATTAGCAGGTAAAGGAATGCTGTGACTGACATAGTTTTCACTATATTCAAGTCATCTGGCTAACATACCAGGCCCTGGGAATTGGAGGTGAGAGTAAGTCCACACAGACACGACACGGTACAGTTCCCTGCAGGAAGAGGAGCCCTGTGTAATGCCTGGAGGAGGCACGACAGTGAGTGACAGGAAGGAGGGTGCTGGGGGCTAGAATAGGGAAATTAGGATGATGGAGTGGTCCCCCAAGACATCCACGAGTAGCCCTCGCTCTGATCTCTGGAGGGCTTGTGGACGTGGCGAGAACAAGAAAGTGCGGGGGAGGAGTGTTTCCTGGTGAAAGGAATCATGTGTGCAAAGGTGCTTGTGGCTTAAGGAGCTTGGCAAATAATGAGGAGCCTGAAGAAGGCTGGTGGGCTGGGCCAGAGAGTGCAGGGAAGAGTGGGGGATGTGGAGTAGGCTGGACCAGCAGTAGGACAGAGAACCTGTCTAGTCCCCAGTCATTGTCAGTGACAGGAGACAACTTCATGTCTGTCCAGGCATCTACAGAGATATGATGGAGTCATGACAAAAACTGTGTGACTAGTTGAGTGCTTGTGGCTCACGCCTGTAATCCCAGCTACTCAGGAGGCTGAGATCTGAGGATCAAGGTTCAAAGCCAGCCCAGGCTAAAGTCCGTTAGACTTTTTCTTTTTTTTTAATGACAGTCCTGGGCTTGAACTCAGGGCCTGAGCACAGTTCTTGGACTCTTCTCAAGGCTAGCACTCTACCACTTGAGCCACAGCACCACTTCCTGCTTTTTTCTATGTATGTGGTACTGAGGAATCAAACCCGGGTCTTCGTGCATGGTAGGCGAGCACTCTACCACTAGGTCAAACTACTGGACCAAGTCTGTTAGACTCTTATCTTCAATTAACCACCAGAAAACTGGAAGTAGGGCTGTGGCCTTGAGCAGAAGAGCTCCAGGACAATACCCAGATCCAGAGTTCAACCCCCATGACTACCATTAACAACAACAACAAAAATCTGTGTTGCTTAGACTGAACTCTGTCCTTATATACACCCATATGTGGTTAAGACAGAAATTGTCTTTTTCTTTTTTTTTATTGTAATTAGTAAAAGGGTTACATGATATTTGCCAGATAGAAGGTGCATTAATTCACATACATTGATACCCTTTCACATGTCTTGGTCCCCATTTCCCTCCCCCCCACAGAAATTGTCTTTTAAAGAATGCTTGGGGGGTAATAATGGGAGGTGATGAAGGACTAACTCAGAATAAATTCTGCCCCTTTCAATGAGTTTTAATTTTGTTTTTTTACAACAGGAATGAAAAGACAAATGGAACAAGATGGGGGGAGATTTGGCCAGGCTGCCTGGGCCACAGCCAGTCCCCAGTTAGAAGAACTCAAGATCCGGCTAGCTCAGGAGACGCTGCAGCTGATGAGAGCCAGAGAGCTGTGTTTAAATCGCAAAAAAGCTGAGATAAAGACAAAGGTAAGATAAAGGTCACTTTGTTTCAAAAACGCCCTTTTAATTTAGGTTGATTCTAGGTCAAGGAGTTGCCTTCTTCACCTAGTTTAACACCTCTCACAGTAGATAAAGCTGGGCACTGTGGAAAGTTAAGTTTCCCTTTGACCAAGATATGTTCCTAGAATGAAGTACACTTCCCTTTTATTTAAAATTCTGATGTCAGCGCTGACGTGCACAACATACATTCACAGCGTGTGTGTGTGTGCGCGTGTCTGTGTGTAGCTCAGGCCTGGACACAGGGCCCAAGACACGCTACATAAGTGTTCTGCCTCTGAGCACTCTGACCTCTAGAATCTTCAGAAGAATAAAAACTGTGTCACCTGGCCACGGCCACGGAAGCGTGTCCTGTCCTCTTGGGGCTTCCAGCAGAGCGAGGTAGACACACGCCGTCAGCCTGGGCTGCAGCCGCACACGTTGTTTCCCACCACTCCCGAGGGCCTCGGGCCTTCAGAGTCCGTGCCTACAGCTTGTCTTCCCGGCTGGCAGGCAGCGCCTTCTTTCGTAGACTCCATGGCCTCCCTCTGTGCGCAGCTGAGGAAGAGAACACGAGTTAGAGCAGGTGCAGGCACACCCCCTGACCTCCCTGACACCCTACACTGTCCTCACAGCTCTGGCGCCGTCTGGGTCACATCAGCCCCCCATTGCCATTTTTCTGAGGCCTTCATGCTTTCACATTTCAAGAGTGAGGTATTTGAAGTGAACATTTTTCTCAGGAGGTAAAATGAACAAGTGTTTTTCTTTTTCTTTTTTATTTGCCAGTCCTGGGGCTTGAGCTCAGGGCCTGAGCACAGTCCTTGGTTTTTTTTCCCTCAAGGCTAGAACCCTACCTCTTGAGCCATAGCATCACTTCCAGTTTTTTCTATGTATGTGGTACCGAGGAATCAAATCCAGGTCTTTGTCCATGCTAGACTCTACCATTAGGCCAAACTCCCAGCCTGAACATTTTTCCCCCCTACTATTTAGTATGAAGGAATAGGAAGGAGCTACTGTGCTTTTAAAGTTTATGTTTAGTATACTGATCACTTCAACTTTTCTTCTTCCCTGGAAAAAAATAAGATAGAAGACCTTCCGGAAAAAGAAAAAAATATAGACGCTGTAGATGAGTTAGAAATGCAGTATTATGAAATTCAGTTGGAACTATATGAAACCAAATTTGAGATTTTAAAAAATGAAGAAATACTTCTTGTTACGAAACTGGACTCGATTAAAAGACGTACAAAAGGTAAAACTTGTTTGTAAAAAGTAATTATTTAAATTATGTACTTTAGAGAATACTATAAACGTGTTTTGACTACTTAAAAATAATCTGTAACACTTATTGAAATGTTTCTGTTCAGTGTTTCTTTCTTGCCCCTGTTATGGGGCTTGAGCTCAGGCCTGGGCTGTGTCCCAGAGCTCCTCTGCTCAAGGCTAGTGTGTGACCACACAGCCACAGTGCCACGTCCAGTTTTCTAGCAATTACTTGGAGGCTCAGGGACTTTCCTGGCAGGGCTGGCATGGAGCTGCAGTCCTCGGACCCCAGCCTCCTGAGTAGCTAGCAGGGCAGGCCAGAGCCAGCGGTGGCTGGCAGCCCCTTCAGTGTTTTGGCAGTACTGTGGATTGAACTCAGGCTGGGCTCCCTAGGCAGGCCTCTATGCTTGAGCCATGCCTCCAGCTCTTTTTTGCATTGGTCTTTTTTTTTGGGGGGGGGGCAGTCATGGGGCTTGAACTCTGGGCTTGGGCACTGTCCCTGAGCTCTTCAGCTCTTGGAGATTAAGAGTCTCAGGTCCTTTTGCACTCGGGCTGGCCTTGAACCTTGATCCCTAGATGTCAGCCTCCTGAATAGCTGGGATGACAGGCGTGAGCCACGTTGGCATTGGTCATTTTCAAGGTGGGTTCTTGCTCTATACCCACCCCAGCCTGGGGGTAGACCAGGTGTCTGGACACCGCTCCCTGCTGCACTCAGTCCACTGCTGAGATGGAGTTTCTTTTTTTCCTGGGCTGGCCTTGAACTCTGGCCTTCATTCTCTCTCTCCCAAGTACCTAGGGTCACAGCCCTGAGCTGCTGGGCTCAGCCCTTCAATATTTTTATTATTCAAATGTATTCACTGTTCAACTTACAGCAAAACAAAGGGAAAAAAACCTCCAAGCTGGTCATTCAGAGATTCTTAGAATTAACAATTTGCTTTTAACTTTATAGCCTTTTTAATATGTTAAATGTATATATGTGACTGTCAGGTTTTTTTTTTTTAATTTTAATTTTTAATGTTGCCAGTCCTGGGGCTTGAACTTGGGACCTAACCACTGGGCTTTCTCAAGGCTAGAGCTCTACCACTTGAGCCACAGCACCACTTCTGGCTTTTCTATGTGTGTGGTACAGAGGAATGGAACCCAGGACTTCGTACATGCTAGGCAAGCACTCTACCACTAGGCCAAACTCTCAGCCTCCGTTTTCTTTTTAAGTGACAGTTTTTAAAAACCCAAGCTATCTGTTTTGTTTGATAACCATTTTTACTCATATTGTAATAACCATCTTCCGTTTCAGGAATTAAAAATAAAAAATTTTAATGGCTACATAGTATTCAAGTTTATAGATACTGTGATTTCTAGCACAGAGGATTCCTCTACACATTTTGTATATAGGATAGTTTCCTTGAGATAAATTTCTCCAGTGGAATTATTGGACTAAGGACAATGCATCCTTTACATTTTAATGCACATTAAAACATCACCAATAAGCCGGGCAGCGGTGGCTCACGCCTGTGATCCTAGCTACTCAGGAGGCTGAGATCTGAGGATCAAGGTTCAAAGCCAGCCCAGGCACTAAGACCATGAGACTCTTATCTTCAGTTAACCACCAGAAAACTGGAAGTGGTGTTGTGGCTCAAGGGATGGGGTGGTAGCCTTGAGCTGAAGAGCTCAGGGACAGCACCTCGGCCCAGAGTTCAAGTCGCATGACCCACCAGAACAAAAAAAACAAACAAAAAACACCAATAAGGCTATTTAGGATGCATTTTTCTTATATGTGTATTGCTTTCTAATTCCTAAATGTCACCCTCCTGGTACCAAGCAATGCACATGCTTTGTTTACTCCTGCCTGTTTGGCAATTGATAGAATTGCTGTCATGCCTACCCATGCTCTCTGTTCATCTTCCATATTAAGGGTTTTAGTGTGTCAGATGGTCGTAGGAAGTGAGCTTTTCTGCCTGCAGGCCTCCTAGCTGGAATTCTTAGACTGCGCTGGTCTGTTTCTGGCTGAGGTTCTCCCCCACCCGTTTGTGAGTCTGCACACCAGCCCCTTGCCGTTTCTGAACCTTGGAGCACATTTTACTCTCAGGGAGGGCAGACGCCACCATCACTTTATATCTCCTCTCACTTCTCTGTCCTTCCAGATGAAATTACCAATCACTCTGGCAAGTATAAAACAAACCAAAAACTCAACTGGAATTTTTCTTGGGATGGTGCTTAAAATTAGAGAATACTTGGGGAAAGAGTTGTCACCTTTGCACTTTTGATTTTTCCTGCCCAAGACCGTGGTATGTCTCTCCATGTATTTAAATCTTTTCTTTTTCTAAAATTCCCCAAGTTTAGTAATTTTCCTCATGTATATCTTGAATATTCAGTTTAACTTGGTATTCAAATTTTTCAGTCCTTTCAAATTATAAGCATTTTCTATATTTGGGAAGAAATTCTATTGGAGAGTTACAATGTGGAAGGATGCATGCCAAATTGTTGATGTTTTCTTCTTGGAGTTTGGAAAGGAAGGAGTTCTCACTTTTTATTATGCATTTATGTAGTAAATGAGTTTATTATAAGTGTGCTTTATAAAAAGGTTATGCAGGGCTGGAAGTGTGGCCTAGTGGTAGAGTGCCGGCCTAGCATGCACAAAGCCCTAGGTTCGATTTCCTGGTACCACATACACAGAAAAAGCCGGAAATGGTGCTGTGGCTCAAGTGGAAGAGCACTAGCCTTGAGAAAGCCCAAGGACAGTGCCCAACCCTTGAGTTCAAGCCCCAGGACTGGCAAGGGAAAAAAAAAAAGCTATGCAATCAAGATTAAATACCAGTGAGGCATCTTTACATTATATCATTGGTAGAAATTTATTTTCTGAATTGCAGCTTGGTGGTAAGGTATCAAGAATCTGGAATATTCATTTGCTAGGGAAGTACAGATGATTTCCCTAGAGAAGTACTTATCACAAAGAAATTGGTAAGAATGAAACACTGGAGCGTTCTAACAAAGAGAATACCATGTTGCCATTAAAATTGTATTTCCATCGCATGGAAGGTGTGTGCTCTGAGCTGCCTTGATGTGTGGCGGTGGGGGTGTGTGGCTCTGGGCACCTACATGTTGAGTGGGTTTCCACAGGTGGAATTTCCCTCATCTTTAAGACATTTTGGTGCTGTTTTGATAACAAGCATGTTTAAGAAAATCAATAATACATTTTTAGAAAAACAGGAAGAAGTTGTCTATTACGACTCATGTGAAAGTCCAGAGGAACTTCACGTGGCTGCGGAAGCAGAGCGGCTGCAAGAGGAGGACTCGGAGCTGGGAGGGCTTGGGCAGCAGCGGCAGCAGCTGGAAGCTGAGCGGGGCCGCATCGGTGCCAAGAGGGCCTACCTCAGGAGCAGACAGGTAGAGGGCCCGCCTGCCTCAGGAGCAGGCAGGGAGAGGGCCCGCCTGCCTCAGGAGCAGACAGGGAGAGGGCCCGCCTGCCTCAGGAGCAGGCAGGGAGAGGGCCCGCCTGCCTCAGGAGCAGGCCCGTAGCTGCACCTGAACTAGACTGTTAAGTAGTGGTGGTGATCAATGCCCCAGCCACCCAGGAGGCTGAGGTCTGACCATTGTGGTTTGAAGCCAGCCCTGGCAGAAAAGCCTGCAAAACTCTTATCTCTAGTTAACCAGCAAAAACCTAAAAGTAAAGGTATGGCTCAAGCGGTAGAGTGCCAACCTAAAGAAAATTTAAATTATACATATATACTAATATATAATGATTTACATTATTCCACCAGGATCAGTGCAAAAAAGCTCATCGGCTCAGATTACAACAAGCTAAAGAAAGCATAAGATATTGTCACCAGCATCACAGCATTCAGATGGTGAGGAACTGAAGGAGAAGTCTCACATTCGCATGCTGCTACAGGCCGGGTGCATGTCAGGGTAGAGCCATTGTCACTGCACAGCAACTGACACACTTGTTCCCTTAAATATAGAAAAGAGATAAAGTAAAAGAAGAGGAGCAAAAGAAAAAGGAATGGATAAACCAGGAACGTCAAAAAACGCTCCAACGATTAAGAGCATATAAAGGGGTAAGTTCTAGAAGTACTCCTTTCACCTAAAACTCATCCTAGGAGAAAGTGTAAAGTAGGAACAGACAAATCAGGTGTGTCAGTAAAGGACAAAAATTAGAGCACCAATATGATAAACCACAGGGCTGAGAGTTTGCCTAGTGGTGGAGTGCTTGCCTAGCATGCACCAAGACCCGGGTTCAATTCCTCAGTACCACATACACAGAAAAAAAGCTGGAAGTGGTGCTGAGGCTCAAGTGGTAGAGCTCTAACCTTGAGGAAAAAGCCTGACAGTGTTCAGGCCCTGAGAGAGATAGATAGATAGATAGATAGATAGATAGACAGACAGACAGACAGACAAACCACAATTTAAAAGAGCCGCTGGGCTGGTTTTTGTTGTTGTGGGGCTTGAACTCAGGGCCTGGCCGCTGTCCCCGAGCTAACACTTGGAGCCATAGGTCACTGCCACTCCTAGCCCCACTGCTGTGGAGTGGTTGGTTGTAGGTAAGTCTCCCAGGGACTTTCTGCCTGGGCTGCGATTCATCAGGTCTCAGAGGCCTCTGCACAGCTAGGGTTATGGGCCTGAGCCACCAGCACCCGCCTGTGTTTACTGTGTTGAGGCAGTCTCACTGTGTGGCTTCCCCGTCCTGCTCTCCAGTGTGGGAGTCAGGCGTGGGCACACAGGCTTGGGCTCCTGCACAGCCCTCCTCAACCAGTGCCAACTACAAGCTGTGCCCGCTGCAGTTCAAACCAGCAGAACTGGAAAGCAGCTCACCTGCCTCCACTGCTGCTGGCCTCTCCCTCAGGCGCTCCTGCTCCTTCCCTGAGGCCCTGGCATACACCCTGGCTCCATGCACTGGCCCATCTGCCTTCACTGGGGGGCGGGATTTCCTTTGTCACCCTGACATCTGAGGGTGAGCCATACAGACTCAGAGAAAGAAAATGCCCAGTCCCTCCATGGACCCTCATGGCCTTTTGTGTGTGGGGCCAGAACGTCTATTCTTTTTACCCCGTTTGTATTCAACACTACAGGTGTGGAATCATTTCTTTCCATGACTCCAGTATTTTGAATAAATCTGCCTTGCTTTCATCTTCCTCCCGCCCTTTAAAATCCCTGACTTGACATGCTAAACGGTTGTGTTTTCAGCTAATGCTTTATTTTCACAGCTTCATTTCATTATGAAGATGGTAATAAAACCACAGTGCCGACAAGGCTACAATGGCTTGTCTATTTTTGATGGTACTGTGCTTGCCCTCGGGATCTCGAGGTGCAGGGCAGGTGCTCTACCTCTTGAACCACGCCTCCTGCCGCTCTTTGGTTTTAGTTGTTTTCAGGAGGGCAGTGGCCTGACTTTGAGCCTCGCCGTGGTGATCTGCTGTATAGCAGGGAAAGACACAACTGCTTAGACTGGTGGGCCTTGTCAGCGTCCTGCCGGGCCCCTGCTGCGGGTCTCCCTGCGCACGCCCCCCTGTGCACGCCCCCAGCATGTGCCGGAAACGACAGGTGCTTAATTTTTGGTCCGAGACCGGGACTCGAACTTGGTACCCAACACCTCCGTTCATTGGCTAGCGCTCCACCAACTGAGCCCCACCTCCAAGCCCGAGTGCCTTTTTGTCTTTTGGCCAGTCCTGGGCTTGGGCTCAGGGCCTGAGCACTGTCCTTGGGCTTTCTCAAGTCGAGAGCTTCACCACTTGAGCCCCAGCAGTGGCTCCATGTGTGGGACTGAGGAATGGAACCCGGGCCACACTCTGGCCCGAGCACCTGCCTTTTTAATCCATAAGAGTAGAGCTAGTGGTGAGGTGGAGTAAGTACAGAAGGCAGGGCGCTGGCAGTCAACTGGGTACAGGCGTCGCTGTTCGCAGCACCTCCGTGGCGTGGGTCTGTGGCAGATTTCTCACCTGGAGTTTTTCCGTTTTCAGAAATGTGCAGCCAAGCCTGTGCTGAAGACCTGCCCAGGGGACGAGGCCCCAGACCTGCTGCCTGAGCTGGCCTCTCAACCAGCCCCAGCGGCTTCTCCCCAGCCCGGGGCTGGAGGAGGCCCTCCCGGCCCCAAAGGCAGGGATGGGGAGACTCCACAGCACCGGGCCTGCTCCAAGCCTAGGGAGGAACTGTCACCATCAGCACAGCCACCTCCGCCGCCACCTCCGCCACCCCCTCCTCCACCCCCACCCCCCCTGCCTCGGTCCTCTCCCACCTCCACTCATCAGCACTCAGGCCCCACAGCCTCGGTAACCGATGACCAGCCATGCTCCCTGCTGTGTGGACTGCAGGCAGAAAGACCCCGGGATCGCGTGGAGCACTCCTCGAGCCCAGGTAATGGCTGCAGGCCACCATCTTCAGTCCAGAGTTCCTTTCCCAGAACTCTAGACTTAAGACATGCCAGTGACTGCTGCCTTGAAGCACTACGTTTATTAGAGTTGGCACAGCTGAATTTCACTGAGATGGATAAATATAAACTGAGCCTTAAAAAAAAAAAAATAAATCTGGGGACCAGGAGTGTGGCCTAGTGGTAGAGCGCTTGCCTAGGACGCACAAAGACCGAGGTTCAATTCCTCGGCACCACATACATAGAAAAAGCCAGAACTGGTGCTGTGGCTCAAGTGGTAGAACTAGCCTTGAGAAAGCCCAAGGACAGCGCTCAGGCCCTAAGTGCAAGCCCCAGGACTGGCGAAAAAAGAAATGTGTTTTCACATTTCCTGATCTTACGGCTTGTGATTTCAAAAGCTGTCCAGAATCGACTTGAGTATAGAGTGCTTTTTTCAGACTGTTAGAAAAGAAGCAGACTACTTCTTGTAAGTGCAATATGTACTACAGTCTCGTATCTGTCTAATGAGGCCCATAGGCTTATGCTGGATTCACATTGGTGGCTTTAGACACCACCTGTTGAGATTAGCTGCCTGCCACAGCCTGGAGACTAGTTTGGTGTGCATGTGTTAGATAAACCCTAGCAAGGTGCTGTGGATGAATCTAATGTCCCAGCAGCTCCACATAGAATACACAGGATTACTGGGCAGGTGCTGTGGATGGCGTCCGTGCTTCCAGGCTCTTCTGTTCACTCTGAGGTCAGGGATCACTGACACTGCCGGTTCTGGTAGGTGGAGACCAGAAGGCACATTTCCATGGGCTCTGTATCCTGTGAACGTTGCAGGGGCTGGCATGCCTGTACCTGGACCAGAGTTTGGATGCTGACAGGGCACTGGGGGGAGAGGGGAGGGGTGTATGGCCAGTCCAGGAGTTTGTCAGCCCCAAAACTTTTCAGCTCAAGGCTTGCCTCTACCAGTTTTCAGCTACAGCTCCACTTCCAGTTTCCTGGTGGTTAACTGGAGACTTTCTTGACTGGACTGGTTTGAACTGCGATCCTCAGATCTCAGCTTCCTGCGTAGCTAGGATGACAGGGGTGAGCCACCTCGCCTGGCACTGTTTGTTCCTTTGTTTCCCCAGACAGAGCCTCGATATTTAGCCTACACCAGCCTGGATCTTGCAGTCCTCCTGCCTCAGCCTGGGAGGCAGGGATTATAGGCATGTGAATCTGTTCCTGGCCAAGCCCAGGTTTAATGCCTAGATTGCAATCTCGCCCTGAAAAGATGTGTGCATTAGAACTAGAAAATGTCCTTGACCGTGACCTGAAGGGAACCAAAAATGAGTTCTAAGGTGAACTTGGAGTCCACAGTAAAAATGCCTGAATGTTGAAAGTTACCTGGGAGTGCACAATCAGGAGCCAGGGGCTCCTCTGGATACAACAGATAACAAAAGCTTTCACTCCTCAGGATCTCAAGGTGCCTGAGTGAAAAACAGCTGCTTCTTGCCCTGGCCCTGAAGCTCTGAGTTAATTTCTGTTTTGACAGCACTTCACACCCTCAGGAACAGAGTGTGTAACTACTCGAGGGGAATGTAGGTGGATTCACGCACTCTCTGTGCAGAGTAGTTCATTGAGCTGCTGAGTCGAGTTTTACTGTGAGCCTTTTTGTGTGTGGAAACTATTTGCTTCATTCCGAAGAGTGAGTCACCCATGACACACAGCCAGGACTGGAGACGAGAAGCCTGTAGGGAGGGAATTGGGCCCACGCGAGATGGGGATGTAGTCTGTGCAGTGGGTGAGGGTGGTTCCCTGAGTGTTCTGAAAAACAGTCCTTCCCACCCATGGGGTGGCCGTGCCCCAAGTGGTCCAGCTACCCGAGATCCCAGGTTACCAGCGGGCGATGAATGCACTTGTCACTGGAGGGAGGGAGGATCACTGTGTAAGTAACTGCATTTACAGCAGTGTCCCGGCGGCCTGCATGCAGCAGTGTGGGTTCTGTCTCCCCATTTCAGGGTCTATGTATCAAGTGCTGGCCTCCCTACGGCAGGGAAAAGCCCTTCTCAGGAAAGCAGAGGGGCCTGCTACACCAGACGGGCCCCCTCCCCGCTCCTTAGTCAACGAGCAGATGCTGGCTGCCATAAGGCAGGGGGTCAGACTGAAGAAAGTCCACTCTGACTCGGGCCCCCACCTGGGCCCCAGGAGAAAGCCAGCCAGCGACCTGGAGAGGAGCATCGAGGCTGCTCTGCGGAGAATCAACCAGGTGTCGGCCGACTCGGAGGACAGTGACGAGCAGAGCCCTGGAGAGTGGGACCGCTAGGCCCGTCTGCAGGCCTGCCTCAGGCAGGCGGGCCACACAGCTCCCCAGTCCAGCGGGCTTTAGGTGGGACGTTGAGCAGAAAGCACAGATGCAGCCACCTCACCAGACCAGCTCATGGGACCCAGTGTGAGCATCCCTGACCCAAAAGGGCAGCACCTGGTCTCCTCGGGGTCACAGGGTCACATAGAGTCACTGTGGCCCTGAGTGCTTCTGTGACTCTGCTGTACCCCACTGTTTTGGACGATGACCTTGTCCTGTGCTCCTGGGGTGTTTCTCAGGTTGAATGTGAACACTATGCCTTAGCAATAATCCAAATAAATTGCCTATATGCAGGAATTACTCTAAATATCTAACAAATGTACTTTATGTATCAAGCACTGTGTCCACACACAATAAAAGAACCGTCCAAAATGCCCCGTGCCAGGGGAGGTGGAAGCAATATCTGAGCTGCGTGCAAACACAGTGCCGATCCCCTCCCTGTGAGCTAAAGCACGGGCCCTGCCTGCTCGGGGAGGCCGGCTGAGCGGGGATCTCTTCAGCCGTCCAGCGTCTCATCCTGGTGTCATCTCGCTCTTACCACATCAGTCCTGATTTCCTCCCAGACCAGACTGAACCCCACCTTGTTTCTAAAGGAACTTCCCAGAATGGACCCAGAATTGTCCTGCTTCTACTTCTGTAGAGAACTCTGGCCTGAACCAACCCATGGGGCCTGGGATGGCATGGCTTGGGGGTGAGGGGGAGGAGGGGGGGAGGGGGAAGAAGGGGGGAAGGCTAAGTTCCTAGGCAGCTGCAGCCTGGACTCAAAGCTTAGCACCAAGACAGCCCTCAACTTGGAACATTTTTATGCCTACTTTGCAGTTCGCGTTTTCCCTGATTTTTGCAGGAGTGGGGATGGTTTCCACAGCCTTCGCAGGCTGTAGAGACTCACCAGGCGGTAGAGGGCTCGGGGCGCAGCCCTGCACAGCGTGGCCCGCAGCAGGTGTGCTATGGTAAGGTGTCAGGAGGTGGGGTCGGTTTCCAGTGTTCCTGAATTGGCTCTCGGGTCTGCCTTCAAAGAGAATGGACACATTGTCTTTAGCACCTCAGAACTCCGCTTCCTGGGCACCTTATCTCCCCTCATTTCTCCTTGGAGGGTGACACGGCTCTTCACATCTGGCCTCAAGCCTGGTGTCTGCCTCCACATCCCGCCTGGCGCTCCAGCCCAGGCCTTCTAGAGGCTGGCGCTGGGAGACCTCGCTGCCGTCACCAGAGTTAGGCTGCCATTCCGGCCTAGGCAGCTATTGCTGCTGCTGCTTCCAGAGCCCAGCAGCCAGACGCCTCCGGCTCAGCTTCTTGGCTGCCTGTGATAGCGCCCCCAGGGGACACTGAGCCCTTCAGTGGAAGGTGGCAGAGAGATAGAAAAGTCTGTGCTTGCAGGGCTGGGGGAGGCGGCAGGGAGGGATGGTGTCACAGAGTGGAGAGGGCAGGGACAGAGGAGGAGGCCTCGGCAGATGTCAAGTACTCACCTCTGGAGACAAGTGAACGCCATAGCTGTGGTCACATTGTAGGAGCCTGGTAGCGAATGAAGGAAGGCTGGGCTTCTCACCTCCCGCGTGTGGCCCACGCCTGGCACACCCGCCTTGTGAACAGCTCCTGAGAGGCTCTGCAGAAAGCGCTTCCGGTAGGGGGAGCGGTAGGGGGAGCATTTAAGATGAGCTGCTTCCCCAGTAGCCAGGCACCTGGTACCGATTCTCACCGAGGGCCAGCCTGCAGGGCGGGAGGTGATGCTCCAGAGCCACCATGCCAGCAACCAAGTGCAGGGCCCTGGGTTCAAATACCAGTACTGCGGGGAAGAGAGGGAGGCGAGGAAGAAAAAGAGGGGGAGGGAGGGAGGGAGAGGAGGAAGAAGAGAGAGGTGGGGAAGAGGGAGTCCTTATAGGAGAGGAGTGCCTCTCCAGCTGAGAAAAACTGCTGGGAAAGGTAAGGAACTTGGGGCCTCTCAGGCAGTGGAGAGAGAAGCAGGTCCAGGCCATGGAGGCCTTGGAGGGTGCCAGCTTACGTGGGGAAAACACCTTGTCAAGGCACAAAAGGCTTCCGGAAGCTTTTGGTCAGCTTAAAAACAGACACAAACAATTTTCTGAACCATGTATTTCTACATATACAGCCCCAATACAACAAAAACCAGACGAAACCCACAGAGGTCTGTCGGTGTTTAAAGGAAAACCACTTTCCCTTACGTACAGAAGGATCATTTGCCAAACCACATCAAACAAAAAACAAAGGCTGTCAGATACACAAGAGAAACCAACAGTAGCAGTGGGATCAAGAAAACAGACGTTAAAGGCTGTACTGTTAGACACTTTAAATAAGGTAGAATTAGACTGAATTTTATTCCTTGTAGGGAATATACTTTCTCTAGTTTCCAGGGGATAGTAACATAAAAAACTTGATAGGTCCTAAAAGAATATGAGTAAACTCCAAAAATTGTACAGGCCTTATCCTCCTTGACAGCAGACAATGAATCAGGAAGACTGTAATAAATATTAAAAGCAACATCAAATATCACACTAGATACCTAAAAATATAATTTAAATAACTAGTAAACTAAATTCCAAAATTATACACATTTGTTTCCATATAAAAATTAGAGACAAAGATATACTCAGAGGAAAATTTGATAGCCTTACAACGCCAGTGTCTTTTATTAAGCAAGAAAAGGCTGAAATGGCATTTAGCTTGAAAAGGTGAAAGAATAAAATTAAGAACACAAACATCGTGGTAAAACAATAAATTTAATAAGTCTTATGGGTTGGTTCTTTGAAAAGACTAATACAAAGACCAGTTTCTGGAAAGACTAATCAGAATAAAAAAGAGCAGAGGTGGAACTGAACAAGAAAGAATATAATTTCATGCTAACAAATTTAATAAATTAATAAAATAATTTAGGAAAATTTAATTGCCCAAAAGCTAGTGAGCAGGAATAAAGTCTGAAGACACCAGTGAGCATGGAAAAAACAGGAAAATTATCAAAGGATTATTTCCTTAAAAAAAGGCACTAGATTTGGACAGTTTACACATTTTATAAAAACTTCAAAGAGCAAGAAATTCTAAAAATTACTAAAGTATTCTAGGATATAGAAAAGATACAGACAGCTTCCTAGGTTCTCTCTCTCTTTTTTAAAAAAGGAAGTTAACATAAAGACACCTAAGGGAAAAAACCCAGCAATATCTTCTTATTAAGATATGAGTTTCAAAATAAAACAAGCAGGCCAAATCCAAAAAATGTTTTCTCATCATAAAGCTCTTAATTTATTACACAAATGGTACACGATTTTGTAGGCAAAGCATAAAATGCAGATAAGAAACAAAATGAAAGCCTATCATAGGTGAACCAACTACAGACAACCACTGTTAACACTGAAGTGTCAAGTTACATCTTGTAGAAACACAGAGAGGGATAACACTAGCAAATTTAGTAAAATAATTCCTCTTAAGTCATAAGGAGAAAAAAACATTTGATCTGCTTGACAGATGTAAAAAAAGTCAGTTACTAAAATCCCAGCATCCAATACTGAGAAAACGTTTAGCAAATTAGAAGGGCCTCACTTAATCATAATAGTATCTTATCACAAGAGTCATATTTATTCCTTTTGAAAACTGCTAGAGATGTTCTAAGGGGAAAACATATAAGGAAGCAAGTACAATACCTGCACAATTATATATGTATTAACATTATGTAAAAGTACTGGTCAGTATTGGTACGAGACAAGGAAGTAAAATAAGATGATTAAGACACGGAGATAAAATTTACCTACTTACCTAAAAGTAGTAAGACTACTAGAATGAAAAGAATTCAGTAACTGGCTAGTTACAAAATAACCAATTGTCAGGTTAAATAAATGTAACCAAGCACTCCCGAGCCCCCCACCCCCTTAGGAATGAGGTAGAGTGACACTGACACAGGGAGATGTCCAAGGTCTATTGCCAAGTGAAGAATGCAAGCAGAGGATCAGTATCAGGCCAGCAAAAGGAAGCATTGAGGAATATGAATATGCACAAATGGTTGAATATTTGGGGGCAGAGGCATGTTAATTACGGAGGAACTTTCATTTTCTATTTTTTTTTAAGGTCTAAGACTAGGATTCAAACTCAGCACTTGACACTGGCTCGCACTCTACCGAGCCATGCCCCCACCCCTTTTTGTTGTCCCCCCCCTTTTTTGGCATTACTGAGTTTGAACGCTGTTCGGGGGTGCTCTATCACCACCTGGGCACACCCCAGGCCTTTTTGTGTTAGCTTCTTGTTCAAGACAGCGTCTCAAGCTTTGCTTACCTCTGTTTCCTAAGTACCTGGGATTACAAGTGAGCCACCAAGCTCCCTGCCTTGTTTTTTTCGTGTTTAACTTAACAAAAGCTTTTTAAATGTATCATCTTAAATTAGAAAAATCAGCAGACTTAACTTTCATTAAAAATAAAAAAAAGAAGAGATGCACCTAACACACTAATATACAAAACGTAGCAACTAAAAAATTACCCTTATTAGAAAAAGGCCGAGGGACATAAAATTAAACATTATGAATTTGCTGAAAGAGAAATGATTATAAAGATGTTAACTCTATCAAATATACACATTTTATATAATTCAATTTCCAATTGTCTTAAAACATTACAAAAGGATCCCGATTTCTTCTGGAGTTACGGATATGCAAAAAACACTGGGAATTTTTTTTTTGAAGTATCAGGAGTAAGGACATTCACTCTAAGTGACCCTGGCTGGAACACCGAAATGGGCCACAGAGGCACACAGGGACACAAGGACTGGGTGTACAGGAAAAGTGGAACTTGAGATGAGAAAATAAATTGCAAATCAGAACAATAAATAGACAAGGGGAAAATGCTGATGAATATTTGCACAGCCATGAAATTAGAATTAGAAAGACCTTTATTAAAATGACAGGAAAGGCAGTAACTATAAAAGGGAATGATGAATTTGACTAAGAAATGTTTTACATGCCTAGATACTAAAAAAGAAAGGATATATATGCAATTTTTAAAGAAATAAATGAGACCAGTGGACATCTTATAGAAAACTAGCCAGAGGATATGAATGTACATAGGTGAAAACCAGAAAAAAAAACCCTAGTTGGGTACTATTTTTCCTAATGAGACTCATATTTTAACGTTTTATCATTTAGATCCCATCTCCCTGGCGCGTGGATACCGGGGGTAACATCTGAGCGTTCTTTCTGAAAGGCAACAGGAGACTGTGTACTAGAAATCTTAAAAGTGGACATGGTGTGAGCGTGGCTTTGTGGAAGCCATCCTAGAGTTGGAACTCATGGCCTGGGCACTGTCCCGAGGCGTTTTTGGCTCAAGGCTAGCACTCTACCACTTTACCACAGCTTCTTTGGTGGTTAGAGATAAGATTCTCCTGGCCTTCCTGCCGGGGCTGGCAAACCGTGGTCCTCAGATGGCAGCCGCCTGAGCGGCTAGGATCACAGGTGTGGGCCCCAGCACCTGCTCGGTTTTTTTTATTATTATTAGAACGGTGACAGCAGACACTGCTGCAGTAACAGCGTAGAAGCCAGGCTTGTCCTCCCTGGCGTTGGTGTGGGCTGTGGGGAAGGGTAGAGGCTAACACAAGCTCTGCCACAAAGACACTGCCACGTGCCGGCCGGGCCAAGGCAGAGCAGTGGAGCCTTCAGGCTCAAGTGGGACCTGAGGTCCCTGAACAACAACCAAGAGGCTGGGAAGGGAGAACGTGGCTGCCTGTAAGAAGGGCGCTGGAGCCAGCAAGAGTAATTTCAGAAAGCTAAGTAGATATCCTGAAAGTTGACAAAGATGTCAGAAGAATTTTATTCTGTCCCGACAACCTGAAGACTGGGGCAGTCTCCGTATCCAAGGCATAACCTACCTCCACGTGGAAAGCGGGAGTCCCGGGCTGAGACAGAGGTCTGGTGACAACGGAGGGATAAAAGCATGCTAGAGAACAGTGCACATAGTATGACTGCACTTCACAGACAACATAAGGCAAATGCAGATGCACAGAAAAAAGCGGTTATCATCAGATGGCCTAATAGCAGATGATTTTTTTTCTTTGAAAAGAATGTCTCTCCTAAGTGCCACAAGAAAGCATCTAAATAAACGGAGGAACTGGGGGACCCTGCACTCAGCCCTGAACTTTCACATCGTAAACGGCTTCTTGCTGTCCCACCAGGAGATTCCACTCTCCACGAAGCTGGGGCTTCCTGTGTGAAGTGCACGGGAGCGCGGGGAAGGCAACTCAGTCCTACATGAGTCTGGGCTCCCCTGCCTGGCTCCCGTCTGGTGCACAGGTCCTGCGAGCCCGGAAGGCTGGCGGCTGAGAGCTCCGCGCCGGCAGAGGGACTGAGCACCACAGAGTCCTCCGCTCGTGAACGGACGGACTCCAGGACATTCCACCACCGCCAGAATCGGCTACAGAGAGACGCTGAGGGGACACTTTTTTTTAACTGAAAACTCTTCCTGTTTCTTCCTCTTGCTATCTCCCCTCACATACATGCGTGCACACACACGCACACACACGAATCCTGAGTTCACACAAACATTTCATCCAGCCACCTCTGAGCAGGCCTGTGTTTCAGGGGAGATAGGTGTATAGAAAATACATGTAGATACTACACATTGTGTCTAGAATTCTCTACCACTCCCACTATCCACTCTTTCCTTGTTGATTGTCACTTAGAAATATGTATATATATAAATATACACACACACATATATGTATATGTATAGAGACACTGAGCTGCAAGACTCCAGCTTATATTGCAAGTAATTTAAAATTCAATGGTTGAGCCGGGTGCTGCTGGCTCAAGTCTGTAATTTTAGCTACTCAGGAAGCTGAGACCTGGCCCAGGCAGGAAAAGTCTATGGAACGCCTATTTCCAATTAATCCCCAGAACTCCAAAAGTGGAGCTGTGGCTCAACGTGGTAGAGTGCTAGCCTTGAGTGAAAGAGCTCAGGGACCCCATACCCCCTCCACAGACACACACTAAGACACAAAATTCGATGAGTGTCCCAGAGAACAGAAGGTTGGTAACTTAGAAAGATGGATGTTAGAGGAGACCCTTGTAGACTCACCAGCAGAGCAATGCTGGCCCCTCTGGAAGGCTGGCCTCTTTCCAGCGTCTGCCCTGTTGTATCATGGCTGCACCTGGGCAAAGCAGGTTCTGCTTTAAGGTCCCTGCCACACCCCGGGTTGACTCACACCCAAATCGGCCCTGGCTTCCCTTTCAGGATGGGCAGGCTGTGCACACACAGGAAGCAGTGTAACTGCAATGTGTTTCTAGGAGGAGAGGACAGTGGTCTGGCTCAGGCGGGAGTCCTGGGGCCAGGGGCCCGGGAGCCCTGCGTGGAGCCTGATCTGCTGGCCACACCACTTCCTCTTGGCTCTGCTTCCTGCAAAAGTAAGACGACTATCTTTGCCTGGTCCGCTCAGCAGGTTGTGATTTAATGCAGTGGCCCAGGGGCAGTGACACTCTTGAACCACACTGGACCAAGGTCTGTGTGTACTGAGTCCTCTTCCAGCTCTGGGCCTGCCTCTTGACTAGTGGCTTTCCATGCCCTAGACACTGGAAGGCGCCTCCTCTCCAGTCCCTGCTTAGGGGATCCAGCTGGGTCTAAACAAAAACGAATGGTTATATGGCTTGAGAGTGATGGTGGCTCACGCCTGTACTCAAGAGACTGAGATCTGAGGGTCCAGGCTCTGCCCAGGTAGAAAAGTCCACGTGAGGCTCTTATCCCCAACAAACCACACAAAACCCAGAAGTGGCACTGTGGCTCAAAGTGGTAGAGTGCTAGTCTTGAGCAAAAGAGCTCAGACGGCACCCAGGCCCTGAGTTCAAGCTCCTGGACTGACCAAAAAAAAAAAAAAGGAAGAGTGCAGAGATTGCCTTGGTGTCGCTGGGCCCTCGCTAGCCAGCCTCTGAGATCAGAACCAGAAAGCCCCGCTGAAACGGGCTCTGCACATCCAGGCAGCACAGCGGGGCTGGATGTCCCACTCCAGGAAAACCCAGCTCAGTCCCCTGCCACGCCCAGTGTCAGAGGCCGTGGGAGCCCAGCCTACCACTGACTGTCGTCTACCTTGCTCCCGAGCCTTACTTTGCTTAAAAGACGCACAAGAAGAAACACTAGAGAAAAGACACAAAGGAAAGCTCGGTGCCCGTGGGTACTGTGCTCCTGCAGCCGTGTGCTGTGCAGGGTCGAGGGCCCACGGGTGACACTTCAGCCCTTTCCACACGTCACTGGCAGCGTCGTCTCACGTCACTGCTGCGGAATGCACAAGTGTCCTCGGCAGCTCTCCTCCTTTCGCCAGGATGCCCCGAGTACCAGAACGGACGGTCAACCTGTCCACGAGGCAGCAGTCGCCCGCGGTCCGGGCTCTACTGCGCCGGGCTTGGGAAAACTTCCCTTTCCTCTGTGCTGGGGCCATGGTCTCCAGGCCCAGCCAGTAGGGAACGGCAGCCACCCGCGGAGAGCTGTGGGAAAGGCCAGGGCAGCCACACTGCAGCCGGATGGCCACAGGGCTGACCACACTTGGCATTTCCTCCAGCTGCAGGGCCCCCACCAGTGTTTCCTTGCCTATAAAAGAAGGCCTCCTGGCCTAGCAGTAGAGGGCTCACCTAGCATGCACGAAGACCCAGGCTCCATTCCTCAGTACCACATACACAGAAAAGGCTGGAAGTGGTGCTGTGGCTGCAGTGGTAGAGCTCTAGCCTTGAGAAAGCCCGAGGACAGTGCTCAGGCCCTGAGTTCAAGACCCAGGACTGGCAAAAAAGAATAATTTAAAAAAGGGGGCCAGGAGTTTGGCCTAGTGGTTAAAGTGCTTGCCTAGCATGCACAAAGACCCGGGTTCCATTCCTCGGTACCACATATATAGAAAAAAGCCGGAAGTGATGCTGAGGCTCAAGTGGTAGAGCTCTAGCCTTAAAAAAAAGGCCTCCTTGTTCAAAGAGACATCTACATCTCAACAAGAGCAGGAGAGCCAGGCTCAGGCGCCACAGTCCCTGCCCTTCCCAGGGGTTCTCAGTGCAGATGGCAGGGCAAAGCTTCCCCTTGCCCTGGAGGCAGCAGACAGGCTCTACCCTTGCCACCGCAGGACCTGAGGAGGCCAAGGCCCACCTGTTGAGTGACTCTGGGGCCTGGGGGCTTCTGACTTGAGTGTTCAGGTCTATCCACGCACGCCAGCCTTGCTCCTAAGTCCTAACCAGCCTCTATGCCATGGACAGCCAGTGTCCTGGGCCCCTCAGGCAAGGGCCCTGCCTGAAGGTGGACACAGGCCAAAGGCCCTTCAGAGGATTCCTGGGCAGCCTCAGACCAGCCCCTATGTCCCCATTACCACCCGCCCTACCCCAGAGCCGTCGGAGCCAGCTCTGCGTGTGACCACCGCTCGTCACCTCCACTCCTGGAAACGTCCCAGCACAAAGGAGACGGTGACTCACTCCAGAGCGCCCCGGACCTGCTGAGGATGAGTGACTGAAATGCTTCTATGTCTCGGTTGAAGTGAGCACCGTCTGCCGGGCACTGTGCTAGGCGCCCCGCTGCCTGCTGTTCCCAAACAAACCGGGAAGAGGAGCGTTGTTGCAACCACACAACAGGAGAACTGGGCACAGCTGCTGACTTCCCCTCTCCCAGGGTCTCTGCTAAGAGGTCACCTGAAAGCCCCCCGTGTTTCCTGTCAGAAGTGGCAGTTTCCATCCCCTCCTTGATTGAGCGAGGCTATTAATAAAAGGAACACAATGCCTGCTGTACACAGGATATTAATATTTGGATTAGAAAATATTTTTTCCTCCAGTTCATCGGGTTGCAACAGCCCTTAAGGAAGATACAAACATCCCTGCCCTGGCTGTAAGGTAGACTAGTTCTAGATTCCTGAGTCAGCGTCTTCCAGTTGTCCACAACCTCACAAGGCCAGAGAAGCAAGAGATTTCTATGCTGGAGAGGAGTGGGTGGACGGCACAACTGGTTTGGAAACACAACAAACTGCACCTGAATTTACAGAGACAATGCAAACCGGAGGATGTCCTGGGCCAGTGTTGTGCCACCCTCGCTTGGGACTCACGTCTGATCCGGGGAGCAGGGGCCTAGTTGTCGGTGCCCAGCTTGGAGAGTTCCCTGCGGAAGTCGTGGAGGTCGTCGATCTTTCCATCCAGCACCTCCAGGAAGCTCTTCAGCTCCCCCTTCAGGTGACGCTGTCTGTATTTGCTCTCCTCGACGTCAGTCTTTAGAGACCGCACCTTGTCTTCCAGGTTTTGATTGTCCCTCTCTGCTGCCTTCAGAACACAGGAAATACGAGATGAGCGTGGGGAAGGGACAGGTGGGAGGAGAGGAAGATGGAAGGGGCGACTCTGGTCAAGAGGCACTGGACAGGGGCTGGGAGTGTGGCCTAGTGATAGAGTGCTTGCCTAGCATGCACGAAGACCCGGGTTCAATTCCTCGGAACCACATACATAGAAAAAAGCCAGAAATGGTGCTGTGGCTCAAGTGGTAGAGCTCTAGCCTTGAGAAAGTCCAAGGACTGTGCTCAGGCCCTGAGTTCAAGGCCTAGGACTGGCAAGAGAGCGAGAGAGAGCGAGAGAGCGAGAACGCAAGAGAGAGAGGAAGGCACTGGACACCCGGAGTGCCGCCTAGCGGTGGAGGGCTAGCCTAGCAGGCACAAAGACCCGGGTTCCATCCCTCAGTACCACACACACAGAAAAAGCAGGAAGTGGCACTGTGGCTCAAGTGACAGAGCTTGAGCCAAAAGTGTCCAAGGACAGTGCCCAGGCCTAAGGTCAAACCCCAGGACTGGCAAAAAAGAAAACAGAAGCCCTGGACACATGGATGGCATATTAAGTTGTAACTCCCTTGAACAACCATTTGAAGTTTAGAAGGAAAAGAAGTGGAGCAGAGCCAACCACTGACGCCGCTAGAGACAGACCAATCAGTCACCATCGCACATGTGGGTCTCGACTGGATCCCAGCCCGTGAGCGCTGCGTCAGAAGGGAGGCAGTGGGTGACAATCCCAGTCCAGAAAACCCAAGTCCCACCTTGGAACACAGAATGCAGAGTCCTGGCCAGGGGTTACCACAAAGGGTCCAGCAGAGAAGCCCTGAAATCCTGGCTCAGGATTTTTAGCCCCAGCCCCAGAGTGGTCAGCAGTCCCACTCAGGGACAGGCAGTCTGGCCCTCTCTGATGCCCTCACCAGAGACATTCTGCAGAGCCGGATCCTAGAGCCAATCAGATGCCCTCACCAGAGACATTCTGCAGAGCCAGATCCCAGAGCCAATCAAGGCTCATGGTACACAGGGTACAAGCTTCCCCCCCCCCCCAAGGCCAATCAAAGCTCACGGTACACGGGGCACAAGCTCCCCCTACAGCCAATCAAGGCTCACAGTACACAGGGCACAGCCAATCAAGGCTCATGGTACATAGGGCTGGAGCTATCAAAGGACAGCTGAGTCTTTAGAAAGCCTTAGCCTCTATGTCACATGCAGCAGTATTTTGTGTGTATAAATTGGGATTTTCTTGAACACGTGCCCAGGAATCATTTACCAGTACAGTCCTGGAGACACATGACTCAGGAACACACTCTTTGTGTTTGTACAGGGGCCTGAGTGAGGAGATCTGGGAGGTGAAGGAGGATGGAAGAGCCAAAGCCATGCATGGGGCTTCTTTGTACCAGCAGAACCAAAGGAAGAGCAGCACTGTCGAGTTAGCCCAGGGGCAGGGGTGGGATGCAGTTACTGCTGGCCTTTTATAATTAGGTGAGAAAGTGTAAGGGAGAGCAGAAACCAGCAAGACACAGATGGCTGTCTCATGATCGAAGGCAGACACCCCCACCCCTTACCTCTAACTTCTCAGACACATATTCACACTCTGACATGAGCTGAGGTATAATTTCACTTTGTTTCCGGAGATCTTTCAACTCCTATGGGAGACAGAGATTTGAAAAGGAACACACGAGGAAATCAGATGTGATTTAGTAAGCCTGGAACCCTGGCTACTTAGAGGGCAGAGAGCAGGGGGTTAGAGTTTGAGGCTGGTCACAGAAGAAAAGTTTGTGGGACAACTTGTTAACCGATGTCTGAGAACAGAGGTGCATACTTGTTCTTGGAACAGGAGGAAGCACAAGCTGGCCAGGGCATGAAACAAGACCCTGCCCACGGCAAAAGGGGTTGCCAGCGTGACTGAAGTGACAGGGCCTGTCTAGAAAGCATGAAGCTCGGAGGTCAATCCTGAGTACCATAAAAAAACAAATGAAGGAAACGATGTGTTCTTGAGGAGTGTCACTCCACATACGTAGAAGGGGCGCTGCTGGGAGATGTCCTGTCTGCCCGGACAGGAATGCGGATGGCACCACACAGAAGCATCAGGTGGTCCCAAGGGCCCTGTGACCAACCACATGAGGTCTGCGGGCACTGCAGGCAAGGGCACTGTTTGCAAGGGAAGATTGAGGCCTGCAGAGGCTTGGCAACTGGCCTGCAGTTTCTGCTGTGTGTGGATTTAAGTGCTCTACCCCCTGAATATGATGACATGTGGATTGTTCTCCCGTCTAGAACACAGAGGGGCTGCAGCACTGCGGCTGCTCTAGGTGCACTACTTTACAACAGAACCCCAATTCTGATGACCAAAGAATCTCTAAGCGTTACCCAGGCGTCCTGTGAAGCCAGACTCACTCCTGGGCCTGAGTGGAGAGGCACCCATGCATCCCTGCAGCATGCTGCAATTCTGTCCTGCTGCCCAGGCAGCTGTGGGGCCAGGGTCACGCCACAGGCCACCTGCCATGTCCTGGGGTGGAGGTCACCCCAAAGGCCCAGGGGATCCCTGTGCACTGTTACTCACCGTCTCTTTCTCTCTGAGTTCTGACTCCAGCTCCTCGATTCTGCTCTTTAGCTGGGTATTCTTCTCCTTCTCTCTGTTGAGCTCGCTGCACTGTTCTTCTAGCTCATCAATCTTCAATAAAACATCACGTATTAAGGCAGGGAAGCTGGACTACCTTTGTCATTAAACAAGAGAACACTGCTACCTCTTAATCCTCCAGTCCTCCCTCCCTCCCTCCCTCTCTGCCAGTCCTGGGTCCTACACGAGATCCCTGATATTCTTTTGCTCCAAACTAGTATTCTACCACTTGAGCCACAGAACCACTTCTGGCTTTTCTGAGTCGTTTTTTAGAGATAAGGGTCTCACAGGCTCTCCTGCCTGGGCTGGCTTTGAACCTTGATCCTCAGATCTCAGCCTCCTGCACAGCTAGGATGACAGGTGGGAGCCATAGGCGTCCGGCTGCCTTCTTTTAAACTACACGATCTCTTTCGTGGCTATGAACGCAGCTCTCCATGGGGCTGTTGGCCTGGATGCCTCGCTTCAAACCAGGAGCCAGAGCTCAGCTCTCGGCTTAGAGAAAGAAAGGGCAATCGACCCTTGTGGTGGGTAGACCTGCCAGGCCTCGGACAGAAACATGCAATGTCAGCAAATGGCCTGGCGCCCCAGCGGTCGGCACTCAACACAGATGGAAAAACCACATGAGGTCACAGCCCAGTGAAAAGGAGGAAGGAAGAGAAGGAGAGAAGAGAGGAAGGAAGAAGGGAGGAAGGGAGGGAGAGAAAAAGAAGAGAGAGAGGGAGGGAGGGGCAAGAGATTTGAACAGCAGTCGGCTTTTGAACAAGGGCTCTTCCTGGATCTATCTTCTCCCTTCTCTGGACCCCTGGCCGCACACTTGGAGGCAGCCCAAAGCACCCAGGGCTGGCCTGGCCCACCCCAGGTCACCCGGCTCTCTAACAAAAGAGCGACAAAACCTGGGTGGGGACAGGCAGCCAACTGCTCCCGAGGAGGAAGGGAGATGGTGGACACCGAGAGGAGAGGCAGCAGGCCTTCCTCCTGCCCACGGGGACGAGAGGACCCCGGTGGCCGCCCCCCTCACCCAGCGCCCCGGGCCGGCTGGCCACTGCTCCCAGGCACGGCCCACCTTGCTTCGGAGCCGGTCGTTCTCGTCTCTGCAGATGGAGAACTGCCTCTTCCACTGCTCCACGCTGGCCTCCGACTCCTGCAGGGCTGTGGTCAGCCGGGCGTTGCTCTCTCGCAGGGTCTGCAGCTCGACCTCCCACTTCTTCACATTGGCAGCGCTGTGCGGGGACAGTCAGCGGCAGGGCAGGGGAGGGGAGGTCTGCATGTGCATCACCAGAGAGCTGACCAGGGAGCCTGGCACCCTCAGCACGGCAGGCTAGTAAAGGAGGCCAGCCACCGTGTTCACGCGTGTGCCTCCCTCAAGTGAGCCCCAAGATGGGCTCCGAAATGCTGGGGCCTTGCGAGTATCAGGAGAGCCACAAAAGCCTCCCTAGAGAACCGGGACCCACGTGTGAATAAACAAGACACAAAACTGCCTGGCTTTGGGCCGATAATGGCCCTGCTGTAACCGGGGCCTTTTCCGACCCTCTGGGAAATTAGATCTTTGAGGCCGGGGCTTGGGGCCACAGGAGACTGACTGGGTATCAATCCCTACGAGCAGGTCTGGGCACAGAGGTTTATGGGATGGACTCAAACCCAGAGGCTGTGGGCCCTGACAGCTGCAGGCTTCTGAGCCCTGGCTGACTTGTTGCCCAGGTTAAGTGGGGCCCGTGGTGTGTGGACACCTGTGCCTTCACCTCTGCCTGTGTCTCCCGGAAGAAGCTGAAAGCAGCCGGGCGCGTGGTGGCTCACGTCTATCATCCTAGCTACTCAGGAGGCTGAGATCTGAGGATCAAGGTTCAAAGCCAGCCCGGGTACAAAAGCACCTGAGACTCTTATCTCCTATTAACCACCAGAAAACTGGAAGTGGGGCTTGGCTCAAGGGTAGGGCGGTAGCCATGAGCTGAAGAGCTCAGGGACAAAGCCCAGGCTGAGTTCAAGCCCCCCATGACCCTCCAAAAAAAAAAAAAGCTGACAGCAGCAGGAAGCTGCTTCTTCCCAGCCATGTTCCCTTCCCATCCTCTCCTCCCTCCTCTTAACAGCCCACACATCGTGGCCCTGGAGCCACCAGAACCAATGGGGCAGAGAAAGCTGCAGGTGACAAACCCATTAGAAAGTTTCTGCCTGGCTGAGGACAGTCTATATTTTGAAGCCTCCTCGATTTGTTTCTTTTTTTAAATAAGTATAACTATGTCTGAATAATTCATATTATCTCTGCTGATGGACGGCCTTGGGAACCGAGGAATTGATTGGAAAATGCATGCTTTCAGTTTCAAATGCCACAGACTGGAAAAACAGTAAGACGGTATTATCTAATGAATTTGAGCTGGGAAATGAAGCTGGCTTATGGAAGTGGCTTCAAGCCTGTTCCTGTAACTCACGTGTTCATGAAATGTGGATTTGGAAACATTTATTTTGGGAGGTGGGCGGCCCACTGTGACTTACACATCTAAAAACAGCCCCCAGTTGTCTGGCAAGCAGGGAGAAAGACTGGTCACAGTCTTTCAATGACCAAGACCGAGAGCCGAGAGGCCAGTGGAGGGAGTTCCTGGGTCAGGTCGCAGGAACGGAACCTCAGGCCCTGGGTGGTGGGTGCCAGCCTTGGCTGCCTCCACTGTAGAATGGGACTGGCCAAGATATCCCCGCAAAGAATCTGCAGCCGTTCGTGGAAGGCACGTGTGTGCAGTAAAGTAAAAATCTGCTGTCAGCCATGTGACCTCGGGCAGGGAGTCACTGCTGGGATTCGGTTTTCTTGTCTATCCAGTGGGGGTTGTACATAGGATGGCTCTCTACAATCCTAGCTACTCGGGAGAATTGTGCTTCAAAGCCAGCCTGGGAGGAAAAGTCTGTGAACATCCACGAGACTCTTATCTCCAATTAATCCGTAGAAAGCTGGGGGTGGAGCTGGAGCCCAAGTAATAGAGCAAAGATCCAACTAGGAATGTAAAGTCCTGAGACCAGGCCCTACACGATATAATATGTGCTCCCTATAACGTACATTTAAAATACAGTGAGCACATATATCTTAAAAGAAAAAACAATGTATCATGTATATTTAAACTCATTTTAAAGTTCATGTCATACAGATTTTATACATTTGTCAAGTTTATTCCTATTTTAAGATTTCGGTTCATAATATAAAAGATATATCTTCTCTAAATATACATCTTCTGTGATATATTTGTTTATACGAATGTTAGTGACTTATGTGACTTTGTATTATCCTTCAATTTCACAGGTTGTCTTCCTTCTTTCTTTTTTTTTTGCCAGTCCTGGGCTTGAGCTCAGGGCCTGAGCACTGTCCTTGGACTTTCTCAAGGCTAGAGCTCTACCACTTGACCCTCAGCACCACTTCCGGCCTTTTCTGTGTATGTGGTTCTGAGGAATTGAACCAGGTCTTTGTGCGTGCTAGGTGAGCCCTCTACCACTAGGCCCCGCTCCCAGCCCTCATAGGTTTTCATGTGCTCTTTCTGACAGTGATACCCCATGTGCTTTGTCACACTCACACACCTCCACACCTCCCCTGCACATGCACTGCCAGGCCTCACAGTGCTGTGAGTAGTGTGTGACGGAGAGGGCTGGGAAGCCAGCTGGTTCTCCTGTGATGTCTCTCCCCATTCTCTGAAACCCCTCGTGTGTCAGTCCAAGAGGCTCAAAAGCAGAACTCACGGAAGACCTGGGGCCTGGCTTGTAAGCCAGTCTCACCTCTGTGTCAGAGCGATTTTCAGCTTGTCGTTCTCAGACTTGAGGTGTGTTTCCACCGTGCCCGCGTGAGAGGCCTTCTCATCGTCAGTCCCGTTGACACTGGATGCCTGAGTAGAAGATGGGGTTTCACACCCAGATTCCTGGTCAAAGTGAATTATCTGCACACGTTACTGCTTGTACTCACAGTGGCAGCAAAATAGAAACTGTATTTATGAGTGTGAACAAACCAATGCATTTAATTATGATGCTGCCAAGACCAACAAGAAGGCAATAAGAGACTCAGTCACGGGGGAAAGGTCCTGGGGGTCTACACAAATTCATGAAGTAGGTGTTTTACTGATAAGGGAACATCTACGGCTGCTGCTCAAAACCTTTTAATTAAAAGAAAATGTGCCAGCCCCAGGGCTTGAACTCAGGGTCTGGGATACTGTCCCTGCACTTCTTTATGCTCAAGGATAGCATTCTACCTATGTGAGCCACAGCTCCACTTCCAGCCTGTTTTGGAAGTTTTAGTGGAATAAGAGGCTCACAGATTTTTTTGCCTGGCTGACCAACTGTTAAAGCTGCCCGTGACCATGGGAGGTCCATAAAGAGTTCTGCCTGGCTTTTTTTTTTTTCCAGTCCTGGACTTAAGCTCAGGGCCTGAGCACTGTCCTTGGATTTTTCTCAAGGCTAGAGCTTTACCACTTGAGTTTCAGCACCACTTCTGGATTTTTCTATGTATATGGTACCAAGGAATGGAACCCGGGTCTTCGTGCATGCCAGGCAAGCACTCTACCACCAGGCCAAACTCCCGGCCCCTCTGCCTGGCTTCTTAAATTTGTTCAGAATGGTTCATGTTTATGTCATGTTTATGTGCTGTCTTTGCGGCTACTCAGCCATGCCTGACGCTCTAACATGTGCTCTCCAGTAAGCTAAACATAAGGAGCTGAAACCTCATCTGGCCGATGAGATCTTTGGGAGATCCCGTTTAGCTTCCAATAAGCAAAAAGGCAAGGGAAGAGACACAAAGGAATTGGTGTATAAATTTGACTTTGCATTCTGCGTTGCGAAAAGGTGCCCAAAACAAAAGTAAAATGCAAATAAAAGCCTAGGGAATATTATTTGCAGCAGATACTAAAAATGAAATGTCAATACTTTCTAGAGTCTAAGGACTCTATAAGGGTCCTTATCTTTTAGAGTTACACACTGAAATATTTATGGTGGGAATAAGATAGTATTTGAACCTGAAGAAAGGGGTCAAAGTGGAAGGCACAGGTAAAACAATTGGCCATCGATTTCTAAGTGTTAAAGCTGGTCTATGAGCATGTACGGGTTCATATACAGTTCTGATTGTTCAGGTTAAAAAAAAGACCTGACCCCTGGGAGCTGTCATCTTTACCTACTCAGGAAGCTGAGATCCAAGGATTATGATCTGATACCAGCACAATAGGAAAGTCATTAACCGCTAATGTCATTAACTGTTTTCTGTCAAAAATACAGTACCACGGCCCGGGAGTTTGGCCTAGTGGTTAAAGTGCTTGCCTAACATGCATGAAGACCCGGGTTCGATTCCTCGGTACCACATACATAGAAAAAAGCTGGAAGTGGTGCTGAGGCTCAAGTGGTAGAGCTCTAGCCTTGAGAAAGTCCAAGGACAGTGCTCAGGCCCGGAGCTCAAGCCCAGGACTGGCAAAAAAAAAAAAAAAAAAAATACAGTACCACATGTGGAGAAGTTCAGGAGTTTCACAAAGGCATGTCAAATCCTCTTCCTTGGGAGCAAACTAATCGTTGAAAAAGCTTTCAAAACCCCCTGTTCCCTTACAGCGTGGTGAGGAACGAAGAGCCTTGATCACTGATAGCTCACACACAGACTGTCTCAGGGACAAACGACTTACTTGGGAGTGATTACTTGAGGTCTCGGTTTTCTCCTGGGACTTGTCTCTAGCGAGTTTGGCAGCTTCTTTTACCTCCTGGAATTTTTCTGCAAACTGGGCAGAAACAATAGACACAAGTTGGTCAGGGGTCTGGCCAAGGGCAGACACAAACCAGTTTAGTGTCTGGTGGGAGCTGGATGATGATGCACTAAAAACAAACCAATTAGTAAAACCTGCAGGCTAACAGTAGCTAGGAAGGAAAGACTGCCACACCGCAGAAGGAATCCATGGAAAAAGCCCCAAACTACTGAAGAGATCCAGTAGCACTTTTGAGTTACTATCATGAAAAAGGAAACAAAAAAAAGTTTAGGGGCGGGAACCATTCCAGGTTTAAAAAGCTTAAGGATACACAACCATCTCTGCTTGCACCCTTAATCATCAGATAATTTGCTTTTAAGCAGTTCAACAAGAGAGAATGAAGCAACGTGGTAGGATTAATAACTTAAATCTAGGTGATTTAAAATGTTTGAATATTTCTGTAACCAGTAAAATTCTAAAATCCTGGGCAATCATGCAGCTGACTTTAATGAGCAGATGCATTATCTGGTACTGCACTGCACAGGAGAGGTGCACAGAGATGCTGAGACACAACGGCTGCCCGGCTCCAGACGACGCCGAGGGCTCGGCAGAGGACTTGCTCTGGGTGAGCACAGGCGTGGAGTGTCTGCACAAGAGGACAACAGAGATCTGCTTCGGGAAACCTTGACGCACAATGGACACTGTGCCTGGAGGAAGCAGAAAGGGTCAGCCTTCGTGTTCCTTCCCGGTTGCAGCTGTAGCCGGGAGCTTCCGAGCAACTACTCCAAAGCGGCCAAGAGGAAAGTCTTGTTCCCTGTGGCTTAAACCCCCAGGCTCAGCAGGGATGGCGAAGGCCCTGTCCATAAACACTGCACGTCCTGAATGGGCTGCTGGCAGCTCTCCTGACCTGGGTCTCGGGACACCCGCCCTCCTCCCACCCCACGTTTACTCAGTGAGCGGAGGAGCCATGGGTTGACGTCCCCACCCCCACCCCTCCCCCATCCCCACCCCACGTGAGAAGGGAAAGGGGTTCCTATCCTCAAAGGAACTCGCAGTCTACCTAGAGGACTTTGTTGACAAGCAGACATGATTGAATCAAAAAGAACATTTCAGGAAATAATCTTAAAAGTAGCAAAACAGGAAAAGCCCTGTCAAGTACATTTTTTTTTTTAACAAATACTCATTTAAAAAGCTGTGTTATTAACAGACACAAGATCAAACAGAATGAACAGATAAGACAAAAATTAGCTCATTATCAAGGAAGACTTTTCAACATATGACTGATATAACTTTTGGTAAATTAGGTGGGAGGAATTTAAACGCTTATCACAAACTAGCAGGTTGACAAACTACCGATGAGCTAAAAAGGAAGCATGGGGGAGGGAAAAAGTCAAATCCTAAGAAATGCAGGGCCCCAAAGAACTGATCCTCTATTGAATGTCTGCTTGGAGGGTGGGAGGGTACTTCTCTAAAGCTGGGGAAAATGAAATCACAAAAGTGACAGGCAGAACTATAAAACAGTTTTAAAGGTTTTGAGTATAAAAGGAAAAAAAATAATTCAGAAAGGAAAAAATAACTTAGGGAAAATAACTGTAGCTAGGTTAGGTGCACAAAAAAAGGGCTATTATTTTTTTTATGAAAGGGTTTGTACAAGATGAAAAGGAAAATATGAAAATCCTAAGAGATAAATAGCAAAATTCATGAACAAAAATGTAACAACTAAACAACTTACAGAAAAGATTATTCAGTCTTGCTGGAAATGCAAATCAAAATAATGAGGCTCCATTCTTTGCTTGCTAAATTAGCAAATGCTAAATACAATTATCAACCCCAGGATTGGCAATACCTTCTTGGTAGTGTTGTTTTGGTACAGCCCCACTGAGAGGCAATTTGGAATTATGTATCATGGGTAAGAAAAACATTCCGATGTACTGACTCACTGATACTGCTTCTGGAAGCCATTCTGTGAAAATAATTGCAAATATGAAATAAAAGGGCCTTGGAATAATGGTTGCGATCCTAGCATTACCAACAGTAATGGAAACCTGGAAGCAGTCCAGGGATCATGGGAGGAAAACAGAGGTGCTTCCCTTCCTAGCCCCCAACTATACGAGCAGCAAGGTAGGTCACGAGAGGCACCGAAGGACTCTCCCTCATGCAACCCTCCAGGTCGAGATGCGCCTCCCTAGTCTGTGGTGACTGGGACGAACGGGGACACTTGAGGTCAGATGCGAGGGGAAATCTAACTCCATACCTGGCCCACCTCCCCGTCGGTCCCCTTTCATAAACCCTTCCTTGGATCATAACAGACATTCCTTTGCAACATGCTTCGCTGGGCTGAGGTATTCGCTCTTCTCCAGGGGCAAGAAAACGAGTCCTGGTTTACTTCTGGGAATGCAAAGCTCCTAGTACTTTCAGAAGAGGGTCTGAAGAGGAAGAAGTTTTCCTGCACTGCGTTTTGGCGTGTGAAGTGGTCGTTATCGTAAGAGCTATGAGGACCAGGGCTTCCATTTTCTTTGCAGGGGTTAGGGAAGGAAGTGCAGATAAAGTGTTTCTGGATGAAAATACCCACACGGGAGGTTCTTTCGCTGGCCTAGGCACTGGATTGCAGACTCCCTGTGCAGGTCTGGGGTGGTGGCTCTGGGAAGTCAGGAATCCTCAGACACAGCTGTCTCTCAGCCCGTTCCTCGGGAACCCTTTAGGCCCTAGCTCCTTCTGTTACTCACTAATTGCCACTTGCAGGGACTGTCAGCTCCCGTTCACAGGAATTTATCCGCATGTCAGTGTGTGGCCAATCACTCCCGTCAGAAAAGGGGGGAAGCTGACTCGAGGGATTCTGGACATCTAGGAGCTTCCTTGCAGGTCACAGTCAAAGAGCAGAGCCTCTGGGGCTGCTGGAAACAAGTGACTCGGGAAGATGGACGCTCCTCCTTAAGGAAAGGCCATCTGGGAAAAATCAGAAGTGGCAGCCGTGGAGGCAGGCACAGCTCAATGTCTCTCAGGTCTCAGAGACACGAAGAACTGAGCCACGGGCTCTGTGTCTGTGTGTCACTCCTCTCGTCACATCACACGTGCCCCCTCGCCGTAGACTCTGCCCTTGCAGCCCCTGCTCCGCCTCTACTGCAGGAAAGAGCATCATCCAGCCACCACACCAGTCTGCCTCCCGCGTCACGTACCAAGCTCACCCTTCACGAGGTCTGCCCTGAGGTACAGCAATCCAATCTGACTTGTCTCCAGGGTCAAATATCTACCTAGTTTGCAGATCTGACCCCCTTCCTTCTTCCCAGGTCGTAGGATAAAGTCAAGAACGCCGGCGTGACCTCAGAAGGAGGCTCCAGTAACAACCCTCCAACAGCTGTCCCTCACAGGGACATGGGCACTCAACGTCCAGCTGACACACCTGCCAGCCAGCACTCCCAGCGTTCCTGGCCCTGTGGGGCACACAGCAGCAGGACAGGCGCAGCAGGACAGGAAGAACTGGCCTGGCTGCTTCCTCTTGTTGCAGCAGCACCTGTTAGGAGTTAGTTTCCCTCCCTTGACCAACTACCCCCTTTCCAGGGAACCTGTATGGCCAGAGGGGTGTGATGGACAGCTGACCAGGGATCCTGCTGACCAAGGACTCCCCCTGAGGGACCTGAGGAGAGCGGCACCTCACAACTGGCCCTCCAGCGGTGCCTTGGAAAGGACCACCTACCTTTGTCAGCTGCTGCTCAGAGGAAAACCCCAAACCAAACACTGTGTTGGCTCTGCTGTCGGCCCACTGCCCGAACTTCTGTGATGTTTTGGTGAAAGTCATGTTCGGCGTGATTGTGCTGTTTATGACCACCTGCAGGAAAACAGCACAGAGTGGAAATGCAAATACTGGATTGCCGCACCGCTCCTCGAAACCTTCTGCCAGCAAAGCCAGGGCTTCACAGCGCGTGCCTCCCTGTACGTGCGGTGGTCTTTCTAGCATACCCTTGCAGAGTCTGCTACCCAATCACATAGGGGGCCATTTCAGATGCTTTCAATGACTGTTAGTCTAAATGTCTCACACGGTATTGGTGGGTAAGTGTCTTTCCTAAGCACAGCAAACCGGGTGGAACGGCGGCACCAGGGATTTTGTTAACTCCTCTGCAGCTCCAGTGTCTAGCTCAGACCACTCAACATCTCCACAGCAATTGAGGCCTGCTGTTTCCCAACAGGAATGAGAAGGTGCACTCTACTCAGGATAATTTGCAGAGGGCTAATTAATAGAGACTAATTACACTGGTGAGAGCAGGGTACAAAGAAGCTGTGAGGGTCGGCTTAGGAGCTGTGGCCTCTGGCAGCACCGGTGGCTTGGGAATAAGAAGGGACAGGCAGGACTCTGGCGCTGGAGGAGGGTCAGCTGGGCGGGCAGGCGACTTCCGTTGAGGGTCTCAGTCGGCCCATGTGAACTCACAGGGTGGGGAGGCAGGGGACAAGGATCCACTCTGATCTGCTGCCACTGGCCAACCCAACAAGAAGACCAGGGGAACGAGAGCCTGCCGATGACCTGGATGACACCCAACAAGTGCTGCAATCACTCCTTCACCTCCCATTTCCCGGGCACCTGCTCTACGTCAGCCAAAGAGACAGGGGTGGTGAGGAGATGTGCGTGGCACTAGACCTATTCAAGAAATGGTGGTGGGTGGAATGCCCATGTCGAGAGCACAAGCTTCGGAGAATGCTTTGACAAGCTGGAGGCTGGTGGGATTCCGGCTCAGCCCCAGCCAAAGCTGATAGGGTGGAACCAAGGAAGAGCTGGGGCAGGTTCAGGCCGGGAGCTGAATCACAGGGCCCTAGCAGTCAACCGGGCAACCTCTCAATGATCAGGGCCAATACCCAGCCTCCCCCAGAAATGCCCTTCTTTTTAAACCTTGCTGTGGCTTTGACTTATACCTAAACCCCTAGGTTCCATGCCTCGCCTTGCTTCCCCCTCTCTCTCCAGCAGTGCAAAGAAGCTAACCAGAGCATGGAGCATGGCATTCAAGATTGTCCACGCTGGCCATCCCCACGCTCGTCACGTTGGAAGGGTGACAAAGGCATCTGCTGGTATTTCTAAGGTATTTCCCATGCTGCTTCATCTAATGGCTTTACCCACTTCCCAGGTGGATGCAGTCGGTGCACATGAACTCCTTTTCAACAAGAGAGAAGAATACAACACTCACCGAAAACCTGCGGCGTGGGGGCCGGGAGTGTGGCCTGGTGGTAGAGAGCTCGCCTAGCATTCCTGAAGCCCTGGGCTCATTCCTCAGTACCACATGGAGAGAAAAAGCCAGAAGTGGTGCTGTGGCTCAAGTGGTGGGTCTCTAACCTTGAAAAAACCCAAGAACAGTGCCCAGGCCCTCAGCGAAAGCCCCAGGACTGGCACACACACAAAAAAATGAAAAGAAAATCTGCTGTGTGGCGGCACTTTCCAGACGGGTAATTCATAAGAGAAGGAGATTTATTTTATTCCAAAGAGGAAAGCACAACCGTGGCTGGGAGAGGAGACTTGTGTTCCCAGAAAATACCAAACTGATTGGGCCTCGGCTGCTTCTGTCCGCGGGACTGCCACCACGAGGCGGCAGAGGTGACCGCTAGGTCTCTTTCCTGGCAGGTGTCCTGTGATCCACAAATAACTGAGGACCAAGGGCAGCAGGGTCGTCAGAGCGCCCGGGAGGCACCTGTTCCAGGCACCGCCTGTCCGCAGGCACCGGCCGTTCCTCGTGAGGACTGCCAACACCACACGAACTCAAGTGCTGAGTGGCTTGAGTAACAAATGCTGGGGAGATGGACTTTATAATGAACTTGGCTGTTCTGCCCCAAAATTTGCCATGAATCATCCGGCTGCTGGCGTGGAGCTGCGTGGCTCTCTGCAGTGTTCTGAGAGGCTGGCACTGGGGGCTGCTCTGCTGTGGCCTTCATCTGCCCAGTGTCCGTGAACAGAGGAGACACGGGTGCTCCCTCCACGGTCCACGGTACTGTGCACTCAGTACCTCTGCCACAGTCCAGGGGAGGTGGCCAGGCCGGGTCCCACCACCATCTCACTGTCCTCTACCTCCTTGGTGTTCTCTGCTATGGAGCTGAAACGCCAGTGATGAGCCATGTCTCCAAAGAGTTCAGTCTCCCAGAAGCCCCAGCACAGGGAACTGCACAGTCCCGGGGGCTGGAGGACAGCCGGCAGTGCTCCCACCAGCGGTGTCCTCAGCCTGTCACTGGCTCAATGGGACCATGGCTCACTGTCGGAAGAGGGAAGAACAGGTCTGCCTGAAGACGCCTGGCAGGAGTCTAGGGGAGGCCTCGGCGTACCCCTCTCCCCGCCGGGCATGCCAACGCTTGGCAGGGAAGGGAAGCTTCCAGTGCCCGTGTGGTACAACAGCTGCGAAAGCTCCCAGGGTTCCGGAGAGCCCGTGTTCTCTGGGCTGCCCACGATCTCCACAGCAGCTGAGTCTGTGTGACCTTTGCTCAAACAGCCCCCAAGTCCTTCCACACCAGCAGCTTGTTCCAGAAGCACTTGTGCTCCACCTGGAAGGAGCAAAGTTTCCTCTGCCAGCCAGCACAGATCCACCAGAACCTAGCGGAAGCTCAAGGTCACACATTAGACGTGGCTTCTCCAACAGAGACAGGGCCAGGCCCATGTAACAGAAGTGAGGCGCAAGACAGGATCCAACAGGCTAAATTGATCTCACTTCAGAATAGGAGTGGAATCAAGCGCGTTCACTCGAGGAGGGCGTTCTGATGTGAAAGGTGGGCTAGGCGAGTCCACACACTCAGCCCGGCGGCCGGGCTACCGCAGCGCTCTCAGGCAGCGACACTAGTCCAGGAATGTAGCAGACAGCTCTGAAGACTGGCCTATTGCATCCACAGGAAGGAGAGCCTGTGACCTGAGGACTCCGACAGCAGGGAGGCGGGGACAATCAGGTAAGGAGAGGGCAGGCCAGCAGCGCTGGCAGTGGCAACAGCTGCCCCTGCTCTGAGGGCCTTGCTTTCTCCATGCCCACCATCTGCAGGGACACCTGATCTGGGCTGCTGGTTTGCTTTTTGCAGCTCAGTCAAGCAGGGATGGAGAGAGCTGGGACCACATTCTAGTCCTCTGTGCTCCAGTTTTCCAACCCCAGAGTTTCAGAGATAGTAATCAAATGATTCACTTGTTCTGCAGTCCTCTGGTACCATGGGACATCAGGGACCGTGTGTATGTGTATGTGTGTGTGTGTGTGTGTGTGTGTGTGTGCGTGTATGTGTGTATATATGTGTGTGTTGTGTGTGTATGTGTGTATATGTGTGTATGTATGTATATGTGTGTATGTAGGTTGTGTGTATATGTGTGTATATGTGTATGTGTATATGTGTGTATGTGTATGTGTGTATATGTGTGTAT